>NC_080185.1:123834038-124140357 GCF_950295315.1 Erinaceus europaeus
ATCCATTAAGGTTCACTAGAGGTTTTTGTGGAGAAAGGCACCCCTTTTATTTCAAATGATCTTCTCCATGCATTCAATGCCCCTACCCTATAAAAAAGGCTTCTGCAGTGCCCAAGAAGTTGTCAGGGACTCACTAAGGGCAAGCCCTGGGAGTGAGCTCTGCTAGATCGACACTTGGCACAAATCCCACCTATGTTTAGCCTACTAGTGTCCCCCTACATCCCATTTTCCAGACTAGCGGCAAATGCACTCACTTTAGCAAGCCTACTGGAAACCAGCCATTAGACGAGGAAGCACTTTTCAAGTATTTTAAGTTGTGAAAATTTCAATGTTTACTTCTTCTTATAAGACTGTCAGGGCTAGTAATCCGCTAAATAACCAAGTTCAAATTGTTATCTTAAATATCCTTTGGGGGTTTATCACTGCCTTTTCTTGATCAGATGCAATAAATTCAGCAGTGTATCAAGCCCTGTGTGAGAGTGGTACATTTTTTATGCTATAAATCATACTAGTCAGTCCACCCAAGAAACCTCCCACCTAGTACAGAGGAGGTATTTCACATACCTGGCTGAAACCCATTTCTTTGCCAGCTGAGAACTTGCCCAAATTGCGTTTGTCATGTATGATTCCCCCGCGAGAGGTAGGCCTTTGGCAAAGGCTTCGCCTTCAGAATAAGCCGCTCGTTCCACACACCAAACACGCCACACGGATCAGGTTTTAAAACTTTTTATTTGCATATTAAAAAAATTGTGCATTCCAATAATTAAAATCATTGAACAAAAAAATGGCACTCTGATGTAACTGCATTTAATAAGCCTGCAGGCCACCTTAGACCAACTGGATTTTGACTCTAGATTTCACGTGGTCTCCCACCCAACTTCCTCCTCCACCACCATGCAAGTTCTTTCCCTTCCCTGCCAGCCAAGGGGTGGGAGAGGCAGGCTTGGCCATCGTTGTCAGTAGTTCTTGGATGTGAAAAGGGGCAGCACAGTCATTTAAACTTGATCCAACCTCTTTGCATCTTACAAAGTTAAACAGCTAAAAGAAGTAAAATAAGAAGGCAATGCTTGTGGAATGTACAGTGTGCATATTGGCGACGCCTGCCTCATTACGATTCACCAGCTTGCTTCTCCTGTTCAATCGCTGTGGTAGAAAAAGACAAAAAGAAAAAAGATGGAGAGGCTGTGATGATGGAGATTGAGTATAGCCTAGTATTAGAGCGCTTTCATTATTTTAGTTCACTTCAAGCCCCTTTTCGTATCATAGATTCTACCAGCATCAATAGGCATTCTGTCATGAAATCTAGATTAACAAGGCTTTTAACAGATAAAAGCATTTACATATTAATATACTACTAAATCTTTATTTAATCCAAGTCATATTCATCATTAAACTGTAGGCTGCACCCCGCATCCCCCCAGCCCCCTCCCCTCCCCCCCCCGTGTTTTTTCCTGAAGGGGGTTGGGGAGCTTACTTTCTTTTGAAGGCAGGGGGTTTTTCTCTTGCGTTTCTGTCTTCTTCAATTTCGACTTATCGAATTTCTCAATCTCAGCCATATCGGGTTTGTCGGACATGGTTGCGGAGAGCTGCAGGCACAAAGCCAGAGACGAGTGAGCGCCAGCCGCCCGCCCGCCCGCCCGCCCGCCTTCCTTTCCCATCCCCTCCCCTCCCTTCCCTTCCCCGCCCCTCCCTTTCCTCCCTTCCCTTCCTCCCCTCCCCTGGACTCAGGAACGCGGCTTCCCCACCCTGCGCCCCAAACCGCAGCGGAGCTCCCCCTTCCGCTTTCATTCAGGGCTCGGGCGCTTCCTCTTTCTGCAGAGCGACCCCGCTTCGGTAAATGCGGGGGAGAGCCGGGCGCAGGAGCGCAGCCAGACGGCACTTGGAAAAGCCAAGGGCGCCCGCAGGACCGAGGGGCGCGAAAGCTCAGCGCCGCCGGGCACGGCCGAGCTGCGGACCGGGCCGCACAAAGCACCCGCAGTTCCTCCGCCGGGCGCCCCCCGCTTCCCGCCCTCCCTCTTCGCGCACAAAGGCGGCAGCTGCAGCCCGCCCGCGCCCACGGCTGCCCGCGCCCAGCCCGCGACGGCTCGGCTGGGGGTGCGTAGAACAAAGGGTCGCGGCGTCCGCCGCGGAGCGCTCAAGGAGGGCAGGGGCGCCGTCTATTCCGGGGGCGCGGCCACACCCTGGCCGAGGCGCGGGACCCTTCGCGACCCCGCCGTCCGTTAGACAGGGGGCCCCGGGCCAGCCTGCCCGGGAGAGTCGCGGGGGTCGGCGGAGGAATGCCGGCATGGGGACACGGAGGGCCGCGGGAGGGCAGGGGGGGGACGGCGGGAAGAGGACGCGGGGGGCTCACCCGAACGAGGCAAGAGCGGACCGGAGAAGTTGACCTGTGCCGGTTCAGCCGCCGAGTGTCGGGCGGGGTGCCGCGGGAGCCTTTTTATGACCGCCGCTATGCAAATGAGGTGACGTCACAAGCGGGTCCGCTTAACCCCTTCGCGCCGCGTCTCCGCAGCGGCGTCCGGGGCGCGGGCGTCGGCACCTACCCCGCCCCCGCCCCGCTCGCGCCGCCACCGTGGCGGAAAACCACACGCGCTGGAGCTCACCCTCCGCCATGTCTGTCTGGCGCCACGGCCCCTCTCCAGTGACATGGGGGGATTTCTGCAACCCGCTTTGGGGGCTCAGAGCTTGCTAAGAGTGGTACTAGGGAGAAGGGCATTCGTGCACTGCGAAGCTGGCTTTGAGGGCGACACCCTCTCGTCCCCACTCCGCCAGGGTGCGGCGTCCCTTGCCGGAGGGCCTCGCCCACTGCAGGGGTTCGATTCCTGTGACTCAGCTTTCAGGCCTGAGGAGAGCGTTCGCCCCACCCGGCCTCTTTGTCTCTTAGCTAACCGACCTGACTGGGGTGGGAGGCGAAGGGCCCGGAGCGACTGCAGAATATAAGTTCCGGTGCTGGAACATCCATATTTTTCTCATCGCTCTAAGTTTTGTGAGCATCCAGATGAGATAATGATAATATGTCTTGCCTGGAGGCTAATTTATCCTTTATCGGGAGTGTGTAGAGTACAGCACTTCCTTTTCAGAAAAAGCCCAGTTCGAGCTCTGTCATGAACTTGCTGCCTGACAATGAGGAAATTATTATTTTCCTGTTCCTGCATTGCCCTGGATTATAAAACTCATCCCATAAGGAGGCCCGCGCCGAAGAACAAGGCGACTCCATTATCTATAAGACCTGAAGACTGGGTTGAGAAATGTTTTCAGCATTCTTGGGCCCCGGAAGGTGGAGGTCAAGGAGTCCTTTTCAAAATGGTACCGCACTGCACTGAGATTCACAAATGCCCCCATACAAAGGAGGAAGGCTGGTGGCTCAGTAAAAGGACACCTTGTGACGAACTCTAAGCGGCCAAGAAGTGTGTGTGTGTGTGTGTGTGTGTGTGTGTGTGTGTGTGTGTGTGTGTCCCTTTCTGCACCCTGAGGAAGTATTTCCAGAAAGCTCTTGCTAATCTCGATTTGTGGCAGAGCTTTTGTCTCACTAGGAAACAGAGTCAACTGTTATACTAGACCCTTAAAAACCAGTGCAGTAACAACTGGACTTCCCATTTCTTTCTCTACTTCACTTCCTTCTTCCTGGGGAGGATGGGGGTGAAGGGGCAGGTGACTGGCTGGTTCCCGGGTTTATGCTCTGCTGGTGACTGCAGGCAGCACTGACTCACCTCTCTGGTGACACAGTCACTGCCTGAGAAGGCTCTTAATTGTTGAAATTCAAGAAAAGATTGGGCAGGGGGCCTTTGAGACCCGTTTCAGCCGTCCTCAGCCTGACAAGGTTTGTGCAGGTTCTGTGATTCCGAATCCCTCACCCAGCTGCTGTCAACAATAAATTCTTTCCTCCTTCCTCAGGAAGGACCCCACTGCAGGCTTGCTGCTGCTCTCTGGGAGGCCCCTTCCGCAAAAAGGTGAGGCCTTGGGGAAGCAATGGCCTACAAGGACATGGAGGAGAGGATATTTTCCAGTTTAGTAATCAGCAGCCTTTTCGTTGTCTTTCGTTAGTTGAAAACCAGAACAGAATTAAGTTTCAAGTGAGTTTATTAAAGAATCAAGCTGAGTACTCGAGTCTGGGAGGGACTGGAACCTGGGAGTAGTTCTCAGCTTGCTCTGAGAGAACTAGTCCAAAGATTGGACCCTGGTGTGGAGATTTTTCACAGTACCTATCGCTAGGAACCACACAACCTAGAGTGACTCACCATGTCTCCTGTCCTGGTGTTATCTTTCTGTTGAGACATCCAGCCAAGGTCCTTACATTGGTTTTCCTATCTGCCCTGTTGGCTGGTTGGTTTTACTGGGACCTGAGCTTGGGCGTCATGGACCAGCTGTACTTTGTGTGTGTCCTTATGGCCGATGAAGATTATGTCTCAGGTCCCTGTGCCCTGTTTCCTTCACAGAGTCAAGAGGTCTAGCGTGAGGCTGCATCACAGAACCAGAACAGCTGCATTCTGGCTTTTGGTTCACACATATATCCGTAGAAGCTGTGGCTTCACCCTGACTTCTTTGGCAATTTGCAGCCCTTTGAAGAACTTAGATAATGATATGGGAGGGGGCAGATAAGAAGAAGAAGAAGAAGAAGAGAGAGAGAGAGAGAGAGAAAGGCATGTTACTGAAAGTGATGGTGGCCACCACTTTAGGCTTGAATTACCAACAGGCAGAGCTAGCAGATAGGCGCCTCTGAGCCAGGTAACTAATTTTTCTGTGCTGGCATTTTCTCATCTGTAAACTGGCCTCATTGTCATACCTGCCTCCCAGGACACTGCAGACACTGAGCAAGTGGTTTGTGTTGTCATTACAGTATTAACTTAGGATGGAAGATTGAGGGGGGGGAAATGAATGTTCTAATCTGCATATAATTGCAATTTTGGGTAATTTTTATATAGGTTGTTTCTCTGACAAGATACCAGTAAAAATTTGATCGTAGGGAGTCAGGCGGTAGCGCAGCAGGTTAAACGCAGGTGGCGCAAAGCGCAAGGACCGGCTTAAGGATCCCAGTTCGAGCCCCCGCCTCACCACCTGCAAGGGGTCGCTTCACAGGCAGTGAAGCAGGTCTGCAGGTGTCTGTCTTTCTCTCCTCCTCTCTGTCTTCCCCTCCTCTCTCCATTTCTCTCTGTCCTATCCAACAACAACAATAACTACAACAATAAAACAACAAGGGCAACAAAAGGGAGTAAATAAATAAATATTTTAAAAATATGATCGCTTGTTAGTTTTACAGCAAGTGAAAAATATCAATTCCCATTGGCTGATGCTTGGTAAGAGTCAGGCATTGAAATGTGTGCTTGATATTTGTTTTATTACTCAGATCCATTGCTTCCTGAGGAGCGGTTTCTAGATGGGAAGACTGAGGCTTAGGGAACAGTAGTTAGGGTAGCCCAATCAGTAGGCACTCTCCATTGGTTATGCTCAGAGGTGTGGGGATGTCTTCTTTAGTCTGGATCCCCTCCCCCTAATCCTGAGAATCACCAGGAAGAGTGTGAGGGATAGGATGTTTCACTTCTCACAAGACAGATAGGAGTTGCTCAATAAACAATCCTGCCTGACATTGCATTGTACTCAGTTGCTTAAGGAAGGAAGGTCCTTGAACCAGCTCCACCTCCTCTGAGCCTCTGACTCTAGCCACCCTGCTTCCTTCTCCAGGTAGTGGCATCCTTTCAGTCTCATTGCTGCCGACAGCAGAGTTAAGTCCCGCCTCATGGATGCTGCCACTGAAGGGGTTAGCATAGGCTAAGCACAACCACCAGGGCAGTTTGCAGTCCCAGCTGCAGAGACTGATGCTCAGAGGAGCTGAAGAGCGGACCTGTAGTCCCACCTTGACTCTCTAGGGAAAGATGGGCCCAGAGCCCACCTGGTACCTCCCCCGCCTGCCTTAGCTCATGGGTCGCAGTATCCTGGGGGAGAAAGTACCCTTCGAGCCACCCTGGAATGTGCCCTTCCTTCCAAGCCTGTGTCTGGTGGAACCAGGAAGAAGTCAGGGCACACATTCTGCTTTATTTTGCTTTCCAGGCCGGGCCTGAGACAGAGTTGTAGCTGTTTACAGCTCTGGGGGAGTGGCCATTGAAGTTTGAGTTCATGAAAGCTAGTCCTCTGATTTTTAGCCTGTTCAATTTTATGCAGAGGAGGAAGAGGAGGAGGGGACAGAGACAGTGACACCAGCAAGACTCCCCAACTCTCTGTATCCTCTAACCCAGGCCCCTTTGTCTGGGTTACAGGGCCTCCTGCCATCTGTCTCCACCTGCCTGTAACCCACTCCCCTCCCCCCCAGGCAGTCTCCATCTGTTCATCTAAATCCCTGTAAAGACACAATCCAAGGCCCCCTCCCCCAGTCCCTCCCCATGAGGACAGCAGAGGAAGGGAGAGCCTGTAAACTGTGTGTAGACTGCGTCTGCTTCAGTTGGCAGCCTGTGTGGTGGATACTCATGCTCCTGCTGACTGCTGGAGAAACTGGCAGGCAGGGCACCCAAGGAACTTGCTGGAGATGAAACACCAGGGGCCTTAGACCAGGAGGCCCCTCTCTGCCTTACAGTTGGCTGACACCCTCACCTTGTGAGTGGGACAAACAGTACCCCCCCATACTAGTACTAAAAACCAGGACACCAGGGAGGCAGAGGGGCATCAGAGAGCACCCTCAAGAAAGTCAGATGTGCTCTCTGCTGATCCCACTGCATCTTAGAGCCAGAAGGAACTCTGAAAGGGATCTCAGTCAGCCCAGTTCCCTCCCGTGGTATGAATTTGCCTGACAACATCCCCTCCAAGTGGTTACTCAGCCTACACACAGCAAGGGCAACAGTAAGAAGGCAGAGAGTCTTCTAGTTTGTGCAGGGGCAGTCAGTAGCTTAGTTTGGCTGGGGATTGCATAGAATGAGAGAAAATGACAGGAAATTCTGTGGAGAACCAGGCAGGGAGGGACCAGATTGTATGATAATAACACAAGAACAATAATTATAGTCACAACGATAACATTTTGTGTGTGCTTACCATCTACAGGGGAGCTTTCCATATATAGTCTCCCCACATCCACACACAGCCCTATGGCAGAGGCACTATTATGTGCCTATCTGCAGATGAGGGAGTCCTGGGGAGATTCAAGAGCTCATCCCAAACCACACAGTGAAAACCAGAGGCAGAGTTGGAACTGACTGACTGCGAAGCTGCCTCATGCCACACACAGCTTGTCTAAACCCTAAGCCAGGGCTTTTAGACTCTGTTCTCTAAAATACATAAGGTAGGGGTCTATTCTATCTCATTAGACCATCCAAATTAACATTGAAACTTCTAAACATGGAAATCACAGTCATGTAGCATATAGGTTAAAAGTTTACCTGACCCCATTTTTAAATGATTTTATTGCAGCAACTTAACCGGCTTTTTGCCTCCGCCTCCGTAGCCCAACGTGCTCCTAATAAAGGGAATTCTCTCTCTCTTCTCTTCTCTTCTCTTCCCTTCTCTTCTCTTCTCTTCTCTTCTCTCTTCCCTTCCCTTCCCTTCCCTTCCCTTCTCTTCTCTTCTTTCTCTCTCTCTCTCTCTCTCTCTCTCTCTTCTCTTTCCAGGGTTATCGCTGGGGCTCGGTGCCTGCACTATAAATCGACTGCTCCTGGTGGCCATTTTTTCCCCATTGTTGTTGCTGTTATTACTGCTGCTGTTATTGTTGTTGTTGCTGTTATTGTTGTTGTTGCTGTTATTGTTGCTGCTGGATAGGACAGAAAGAAACCAAGAGAGGAAGAGAGGAGGGGAAAACAAACGGGGAGAGAAAGACAGACACCTGCAGACCTGCTTCACTGCACTTATAACTGAGTTATAAGGCAGTCTTGGCCCTCGCCCTGGCCCTCAGTGCTGCAGCTTACCATGGGATCCAGAAGTGGGCCCATCTACTTGGGAGCCCTCCCTCTGTCTACAGTGCTTCCTCTGATCATTTCACCTTTGCTGCCCAAGTGTCTTGGTTCACTTGTGAAGATAGTAACAATTTGCAAAAGAACTTTTTTATTAGGAAAGCAATTAAAAAAAATTTTTTTAAACAGATACCGAAGCAATGAGAGAATAAAATGGACCACAGCACCAAAGCTTCCTTTAATGTGGTAGGGACTGGGCTCAAACCTGGGTCTCACACATGGCAAAGCAGCGCAGTATCCAAGTGAGTTCTTTTGCGAGCCCTAGAAAATCCAATATTAAAACGCAAAAACAAATGTGCTTCTGGATGGCATAGTCAGAAGGCAGATTGAATTGACTGGTTCAGTTCAGTGGCTTCAGAACTTGGTTCCTTGCCCATTGTACCGATGGGTACACACTGTGCTGTGCGTACCAGAACAAGACTCTCAAGTGCCTGGCTTCCATTGAGCGGAGGTGCACTTCTTCACTCCTTCCTTGACGCTCTCCCCAGCTGAAGCCCATTCTCTTTGACCCAGGACTGGAATGCACTATGCACAATAGTCACACACCCCGGCCCCCAGGAAATCCATGCTCTTTGCCCTCCAGTATGTGACTTCCAGTGGCCTCTTTGGGGTCTGTGGCCATCTTGCCCTGACCTTGGTGCTATCAGTGCATGTGATAAGCCTCTGCTTTGGCAATATAATTTGTCATGGGAGTTGGGCAGTAGCACAGCGGGTTAAGCACATGTGGCGCGAAGCGCAAAGACCGGAGTAAGGGTCCCAGTTCGAGCCCCGGCTCCCCACCTGCAGGGGGGTCGCTTCACAGGCGGTGAAGCAGGTCTGCAGGTGTCTATCTTTCTCTCCCCCTCTCTGTCTCCCCCTCCACTCTCTATTTCTCTCTGTCCTATCCAACAACGACAACATCAATAATAACTACAACAACAATAAAAAAGGGCAACAAAAGGGAAAATAAATAAATATTAAACAAATTTTTTAAAATAATAATTTGTCATGTAGCCCTGCCTATTCCCAGCTTCACCTAAAGTCGTCCATCATACCAACAGCTTACCTAAGAGGATGTAGACACCTGCTCAGAGGAAGATGTAAATTGGATAGCATTTGAAAGAGGAAAAAGGGCAGCTTATTGGTGTCACCTTACAATTCAAGTATTTTAGTTCCTTATGGAATATAACTCAGATTTATCTGGTGTGAGTGAACTTGATCAATGTCCTTCCTCATCTTTTGTGTCATTTTACCCTTACAGTGCCCTTGTGCAGTTGCGAGGTGTTAGGTGCTGACATCAGTTTTGAGAGGACTGGCCTGTGCAGTGGTGTTTACCTGGGGTTAGCAGAGCCCAGACCACTAACTGAAATGCCTGACTTTCAAGTATGGACCCATAGTCCTTCAGGCATGATTTTAGGTGCAAGAGATAGGTCTAGAGAATAGGTCTAACCGTGCTCATCCCTAACAGTGACTTACTTCCCTGACATGCTCCACCTTTCAGTTTCTCACTGCTTATAGTCCTTGACACAAAGCATGAGTATATATCTGGACATAGTCTTCGATTTTTCTGTCTTTATACAGACAGGGACATAATTTTAATTTGGATCAGAGGAGGAACTTTAATGTCTGAATTTCATATTTTGAATGTCTTACTTATAGAACTATGAATATAATATCAGATCTGGCATTGCATAATAAAGAATGTGGCTGAGGGTCTTGGAGATAGCATAATGGTTATAAACCGCTTCCATGCCTTAGACTCAGAGGTCCCAGGTTTAGTCTTCAGCACTATAATAAGCCAGAGTTGAGCTGTGCTCTGGTGAAAAATAAATAAATAAATAAATAAATACATACATAAATAAATAAATAAATACATGATTGGCCATGGGTTCTGGTTCATGGAGGATAGCCTCTAAGGCCTTGGAATTTCCCAAGTGGTTGGAATGTCTTTGTTATTCCTGGATAAAGCCCTTGGATCATGCCTGTTTATAATAGTGAGAGATGACTCAGCGGGTTCCTCTACAGCAAGCACTGATGGAATGACTTGGGATGAGGCTTGACCACTCCAGAAAGATCAGTGATGTGGCTGGAAGATTAGGGCTCTGAGTCATGTGACATCAGCTCAATCTTCTCATGGCAGGCATCAGACTGAGCTAAGGAGAGTGGGAGATTGAGCTCAATCACATGAACCAGTCAACCATGCCTATGTAAGAAGGCCCCAGTAGAAACTGGGGACATAGTAACTCAAGTCACTCTTCGCTGCCAGGAGGATGACCCTGAGGTCCCTGAGGATGACAGAATCTTGCACTTGGGCAGCGCTCAGATTTTCCTTATGTGTTTCTCCTTTGAACTGGTTCTATGCTACTTACTTTCACTTTAACAAAACGTTAACTGTAAGCATAGCAATTTCCTGAATTCTAGCAAATTATCTAACACCAGGGAACTCATGGGAACCCCCCCCCCCCAATTTTTACTCAGTTGGTCAGAAGAGAGAGTAGCCTTGGGAACTTCCACACTTGGAACTGGTATCTGAAGTGAAGGCAGTCTTGTGGAGGACTGTGCCTTCACCTGTGAAATATGGCCTAATTCTGGGAAGATTTACAAAATGACAAAGTAGGGAAACTTCACATCTCATTTAGTAAGCCAGTGCCAGTTATACTATCCAATTCCCAGTCAAAGCCCTTCAGGGCAAGTCCTGTTATCCTATATTTTGCTAGAAGGTAACAGGAGAATGAACCACAAATCTAAATTGTGATTTTCATATAGATTCCACACCTAGAATAAATCCTTCTGCTGAACGATGGAAAGTCTTGTTAAGGGGGCTGGGTGGTGGCCCACCTGACTGAACGCACATGTGCAAGGACCCAAATGATGCTGCTGGTGTCTCTCTGTTCCTCTCTCCTTCTCTCCTCTGTTACTCTCAATTTCTCTTTGTGTTTATCGTGTGTGTGTGTGTGTGTGTGTGTGAGAGAGAGAGAGAGAGAGACATTTAAAAAGAAAAAGGAAATCTCGTTAAAAGATCTTTTCTTGGAGTTGGGAAGGTAGCTCACTGGTAAAGCTCATTCCTTGCAGGTGTGAGGCCATGGATTTAATCTCTAGCACCACAAAAAAAAAAAAAAAAAAGACAGTCACAACAGCAGTGCTCTGTTCTCTCTCTCATAATGAAAAGAATGTCTGATCTTACGTATTGATATTTGTATACCCTTTATTAAAGTAAGATGATATCCCATGTTTATTTTTTAAATAACATTTATGCAATTAATATTTATTGTGCTACAACTTTAGAGCAGGCTGTATTGGGGAAGGGGTTGGGGGGTATCTCAATAAGCAAAATGGCTGCCCTTAGGGAGGTTACATTCTAGTGGAGGAGAGACACTATATGTATTATGTATACTATACTAGAAAACATACGTGGAAACATACATTTGTGTGCAGAGGATAAATAAGGAGTCTGGATGTAGGGGTGGCTGTCCAGGTAGGCTTCGCTGACAAAATACCATATGAGGCAAGACTTCAGGGGAGCAAGACGGTTAACTATGCAGAAGTCCAGGGGCAGGTGTTCTAGGGAGAAGGTACAATTTCAAAACCTGAGTAGGGATTGTACTCACTTATGAATACAATATGACTGAAGCAGAGACAGAAGGCTTGAAGTCAGAGAGGTAAGGCAGCCTCGTGGGGACATAGTCTGGTGGTGCTAATCAGAAAAGACGTTCTAGCTCATTTTAAGAACCATGACCTTCCCTTTTTACATGCGTTAGGAAGTCACAGGTAGTTTCCGATAGAAGAAGTCCCAAGGTGTGGTTTAAGTTTGAAAGGAATGAGTCTCGCTGCTGAGTTGAGAGTTGACTGGAAGCAGGAAGACTACTTTGGAGGCCATTGCAACAATTTAGGTGGAGTGTAATGAGCGGGCAGTTGCTCAATGTGCTTTGAAGATAAAACCAAAAGGATTTGCTGATCCCTAGGATCTGTGTAGAGGGAAAGAGAGAGAGAATGAAGAGTTGAAGATAGCACCAGCGGTTTGGGTTTGAACAACTTGGAAAAATGGTGTTGTCTTCACTGAGATATGGAGCTTGGATAGGATTTACATACCTGCTTTGCTTAATAGCATCTAAGTGGATGTGCCAGGAGGCAGTTTATGAAGATTTTTTTCTCTTCCTTCCCCTCATCCTCCCCAGCTTCTTCACCCAACGTGCAAGAGAGAATACTCTAAGATGTAGCTTTGCATTATCCTGTCTTCCAGTGTTAGCAAGAGTCACTGGGGCCTGATTTCATTATGAACCATTGCTTGGCACCTGCTAGGTACTTTGTGCATGTCAGTTGGACAAAAGAGATTCAGATTCAGTACTAAGAAGAATTTAAAAAGAAAAAACCAAGCTAAATGATCGTTTTGTGTACAAAAAAAAAAAATTCTAAAACTGTCAGGCTGGGGGGATGGGGCATGAAACTGGGTAAGAAGAAATGGAGGAGAAATGAGCTGTGAAGTAGGAGAGAGATGCTATTGGCTTTCCACTTCAAATTTCTACAACACTAAGTGTCTTATGTCCTACATTAGGTAGGATCCATTTGTGATTTACTTTTTGAATATACCATGGACAGAGTCATCAGAATGTTTTAAAATTTTCACTTTGGCATAAGTTCAGACTTGAAGAAAAGCCGCAAAAATACTGAGGGACTCCTGTGCAGCCTTTAACCAGAGCTATCAATCGCTTTATCATCCTCTACCAGTCTATCTATTCATCCATCTATTCGCCTATGTATCTGTCTAGTCATCTAGCCAACTAGTCCTGTCTTCCAAAGCATTTGAGAGTAACTGTGCCTATGACTCCTCATTCCTAAACACTCAGTGTGCACTTTGCATTTACTAAGCACAAAGACATTCTCTAACATCACCAAAGCACAATGATCAGGGCCAGGAACTTCATTTTGCTCTAACATCATTATCAAATCTGTGGAGTTGCCCGTTAGTCTGGTAATGCCCTTGTAACAATCTTTTTTGGACCAGGTTCCAATCGAGGATCGTGTGTTTATCTGTCATGTCATTTTAGTGTCTTTAATTTAGAACTTCCTCAGCCTCTTCCATGACACTAACCTTTAAAAACAGAACAAAACAAAACAAAACAAAACAAAACAAAACAAAACAAAAAAAAACCAGGTCAGTTCTTTTGTGGAATTTCCCTTGATTTAGATTTGACCGATGTTTCCTCCTGATTAGATTTGGGCTTTGCCTTTTTGGCAGAAATACTACCCCAGGGACACCTTCTCTGAGTCTCATATCAACAGGCACATGATGTTGGTTTGTTCCATTATTGGGGATGTTAACTTTGATCATTTGATTAAAGCGTTCATCTGCCAGACCTCTTCATTACAGAACTACTCTTTTTTTGAGACGTTCTCTGGAATGTTATCTCCATACCCTTCATGACGTGAATATTTCAGTTGTCTTGACAAAGAATCCCTAGCTCTCTGCCACCACAAGTGAGTGGCTTATAAACAACCAGCATTTACCTCTCACAGTTCTGGAGGCGAGGTGCCCAAGATCAGGCTGGCAGCATGGTCAGGTGAGGGCTCTCCTCAGAGTCACGGATTCCTCACTGTGTCCTCACATAGTAGAAGGGCAAGGGCACTCTCTGGAGTGTCTGTTAGAAGGGCACTAAGCCCATTGCCGAAGGGTCTGTGCACATGTCCTTCCCACTTCCTAAAAGCCTACCTAGCATCTTGGGAAGTAGGAGTTCAGTATAGGAACTCAGAAGAGATCCCAATATTCAGCTCTCTGTAGTACTCAGCACTGGTGGGATTAATCGTAAACTCAGTGGAGGCAAATTGTCCTCCCCACCATAGAGAAATCCAAGTGAGAGTCAGTGTGGCATTGAAGGACTGCAGGACATGGAGACACGACGCAAGCACCATCCCATTTACAGGCAAACTAATTACTTGTTGACTGAGCGGCGCCACAGCATTTAGGATATACACTCTTGTTCCAAAGGGTACTGTTTTTTTAAAAAAATCTAATTTATTTATCTATATTAGAGACAGAAATTGAGAAGGGAGGGGGCGATAGTGAGGGAAAGAGACAGAGAGACACCTACAGCTCTACTTGACAACTTGTGAAGCTTTCCCCCTGCAGGTGGGGACCAGGGGCTTGAACCCAGGTCCTTGCACACTGTAATGTGGGTGCTTAGCCAGTTGCGCCGCTGCCCGCCCCCCCCAAAGGATACCATTTTTTAAAATATTTACTTATTTATTCCCTTTTGTTTCCCTTGTTGTTTTATTGTTGTAGTTATTATTGTTGTTGTTACTGATGTTATCGTTGTTGGATAGGACAGAGAGAAATGGAGAGAGGAGGGGAAGACAGAGAGGGGGAGAGAAAGATAGACACCTGCAGACCTGCTTCACCGCTTGTGCAGTGACCCCCCTGCAGGTGGAGAGCCGGAGGCTCCAACTGGGATCCTTACGCTGGTCCTCGAACCGGGATCCTTATGCTGGTCCTTGTGCTTTGCGCCACCTGCACTTAACCCGCTGTGCTGCCACCCGACTCCCGGATACTATTTTTAAAAGGTAAGCTATGACACATATTTATTTCACCAAGCATGTTGATGAGGGCCTGATTAACTGCTAGAGAATGGGGTTGATGAAGATCTCCTGAGAAGATTAAAACCAGTGGAGGCTCTTCGTTCAATTTACTTGCTGAACCTTGCAAGAGGGGATTCTTCCTCAAAGGGAAGACCAGAAAGCTGGAGGATTTCTCTCCACCGAGAAAGTCAGATGTCACATAATGACATTTTAGTCAATAGGAAACTAAATATGCTACAGTGGTCCCCTATACAATTAAGTTTGCAGGAAGCTATATCATCTAGGTGTGCGTAAATACAAGTTTGCACAGCAAGGCAATCGCCTAGTGACACACTTCTCCGAACCTGTTTGTTATAAATACTGCATGACTGGACCCTACTGCAGAGCATCTAGTCCCAAAGGGTCAGCAACCACGCTGTGCCGGCACCTAGCAAGTGTGCGAGAAGCATCTGTTAGTGGAGAGAACTCTGCTCTCAATCTGCCCCACTGGAAGCATGGACTGAGCTCTTGGTGGGCAGGGGAGGGGATCTGTGGCTAGGAACACCAAGGAGAACCCATGAAGTGACGTTGCCAAGGCCCCTGGCTGCTCTCTCTGCTTCCCAGCTCTCCTAATGACCTGGCTGGGTAGAGTGAACGTGAAGCCAAGTGAGGACCCACTGCCTGGGGCCACAGAAAGCACATCACTGCTGCTCCCGCTTTCATAAGAAGGGAAAGATGCTCATTTACTTGCTGCTCAAATCCACAGTGGAGGCCAGAGTTACTGCTCAGCTCAACCTCCGTTCCCTTTACAGCGAGGGACAGCTACACAAGTAGAAATGGAGTGGCATCTGGAAAGCCAGGAGCTGAATTTAGGGGCAGCAGGGAGGAGCCCCAAACCTTCAGCTCTTCCTACCTCCTGGATCCATCGTGGCTCTTGAATGTCCTCTGAGAACAAAGCCTGTAGCTGATCTTAACTCTTCTTTTTTTTTTTTTTTAAATATTTATTTATTTCATCTTGTTGCCCTTGTTGCTTTATTGTTGTTGATGATGTTGTCATTGTTGGATAGGACAGAGAGAAATGGAGAGAGGAGGAGAAGACATAAAGGGAGAGAGAGAAAGACAGGCACCTGCAGACCTGCTTCACTGCCTGCGGGGGGCGGGGCGGGGCTCGAACGGCTCCTTAAGCGGGTCCTTCCGCTTGGAGCCACATGCACTTAACCTGCTGCGCTACCGCCCGACTCCCCTTAACTCTTCTTAATTGTTGCAAAATGACAAGATTAACAGAACAGGGCCAGACTTGAGTCATTTTTGTTTTCCAAATTTGGTTTCTGCTGGAGTTAGGTTCGAACCAGATTAGCAGCCTGAGCGTTACCTCCTCTCTTCCCTCAGGACCACATCAGACAACCCAGTCCTTTTGGGGCCCTGTTCCCAACACCCCATCTTACAGAAGAAGAAGCTGGGGCTGAGTTGTATAACATGCCCAATGCTGGTTAACAAGTAGACCAACCATTCATTCATCCACTCTGACTGTCGACATTTTATTTGCATTTTCCTCAAGTGGAGGCAGCAAGTAAGGAGACAGTGAAACCTCAAAACTGCAGAAACTGAAATCAGTGTTTTGTTTTGTCTCTCCACCTGGATGGTACAGCCTGCTACCCCTCAGCTGTAGGAGAGACCACCATTGTATATCCATGATTGACTGCGGAGTGACACACCCTGTATTACTTTGCCGGCTCTGACCCCATGGATTTAGTTTTAGGATGTTCAATTTGCATATGGAAAATTTGAGGCTCCAGAGATCACACTTGGCAAGTGGCTGGATGTATTCAACTCCCGTCTGCTTCCAAAGTCTGGCCTCTAAGCGCCCCTCGCTGAGCCAGGGTTCAGGATCGTAGGCTTTCAAATGCAAATCTGACAAGGAGGCCCTCTCAGCCCTTTCAGAGGACAAAATTGTCTGAGGTGGGTGAGAATGCAGAGAAAGAGGAGCGAAATCAGCTCCCATGTACCCTGGGCCGTGCGTAAATTAGCACAGGCTGCCAAAATGCAATGCCTTCACAATTAAGACAGTATTTCCGGCCTGATGCTTTAGCTCCACTGTTCCCACTTGTTCCCTAAGCTTGTGAATGGGCACTGGCACAGACATCTATCTCCATACGCACGCAAATATTTATTTCCCCCCATCATAGTGTAGGTAAGGAAAGAAGTTAGAGTCAGCCTAAGCTTCTATTCATTCGGAGCTCGACCTAAACAATGGAGAATGATGCAACCACTAGAAAAACATCGAGGCAGATTTATGCATGATGCCATGGAAGGATGTCCACAGTATACTCTCAAGTGGAAAAAAGAGAACCTTGTAAATACTGTATGATCTCCTGTGTGTGACAAAAATGCTAGGTGTTGAGAGACTATTTCAGATGGGAAGTTCATACCTCTGGACTACCAGACTAGAGACTTCTCTATCATTTACATTCTTAGCAGAAACAAGTATCACTTCTATAGTTCTAAACATTTAAGGTGTTGGTTTAGGTCTTCCTCTCACCTTCTAAATACTTTAAGCCATTATTCATATTGATAGTGGTGGAGGCTGTGCATGGGTGGGGCCAGGGCATTCGAGTCGCCTTTGAAAGGAGTAGACTGTGGCTCTGGACCTGCATTTCTTTAGTAACAAAACACCCTTGAAAGGAAGTGAAACACTCCACAGAGACAGAGTAGGGGCACGTACTTCCTGCTTATTTGCAACTGAAGGAACTTGTGTTCTTAAAGGGGCAGGACAAATATTGTCCAGCAGAGATCTCTCCATCCTCGTCATCACCCCACTTGCTGTCCACAGTGTGCACTCTGCAGCGCACCTCAGGCCCAGCTAAGGGCTGTGCTTCGCTACAGCAGCTGTGCCTTGGAGGTTTGCCTGCGAAATGTGAACACAGCATTGTGTTGAGCCTAACTGAACTCTATTTTCTCTGAGGTGAGGCAGCTGCTTCTGATGTGTGGATGTGCTCGAACACTTTGCATTGGGGTGCACTTTATATAGGTACCTCCTTGGTAAGTTGAGCCAGGATTTGGCACATGTCTCCTGACAGCCCTGTAAGGCAGCCGGCACCCAACTCTCCATGAAGAAATGACACACACTGGGTCTCTGGGCCTGCAGTGAGGCCAGAAGTGGGTCCCAGACCTCATCAGGCTGGCATCTGGCCCATTTCCCCAGCAAGGGAGGACTCTCATTGCCTGGGGTTTCATCATCCGTCTGTCCATTTATGTGGAGTAACTTTCCACTGACTTCTCTTCACCTACCTTGCCTACCTGGAGAGTTAAACACTGATTGGGTACTGAAGTGGGGATTCTGACAAGGGTGATGTCCACATGGGTAGTGGAAAAGGCAAGGGTAGAAAATGGGGGGTGGGGGTGGGACAGGAGGTACCTGATGGGAAGTGCCCTGTCAGCCCATTTGGTGTATGTATATAAGTTTTTATTACCTATTTGAAATTTCATTTTAATTGGGCATCCTCTTTTTTTTTTTTTTTCCTGGAAACTCTACCTTGTGGGGGAGGAGGACTCAAACCTTTTCAAAATCGATTGTCAGCTGGTTGTTCTTCCAGATCCTCCTGAAAACACACACACACACACACACACACACACACACACACACACACACACACACCCTTTAATACTTTCTCTGAGCTCTTTGTTCTCCACCTAGGAGCTCTTGCCTGCCTGGTCCCAGTGGAATCCTCTGGGGTTGGGGGTGGGGGACAGAAACAGAGTGGAGAGAGATGTTCAGAAGTAAGCAGCCCCAGGGGAGGTGGCAGAGAGTTCACTGAATTCCAAGAGCAGATGGGAACCACTAACAGGACTAACAGGCCTAGGGACCCGAGGGGCTTAGAGCTCATCTGCCAGTTAAGCCTATGTTCAGACCAGGAGAGCCTGTGTTCAAGGCTCTGGGCAAAAAGAAGACTTGTCAGAACTCTGGAGGCTTGACTAGGCTTGGCCAAGTCCTCACATTTAAACAGAGGCTCCTCCCCACGAGGCTGACTTCAGCCCTGGCTTCCTGTGGCCGCACAAAGGCAGGATTCCGAGCCAGGAGCAACAGAGAGCGGCCTGCCCGCCCTCCCCTGATGCACAATGCTTCAGTGCTTCCACCCTGTGCCCTCCATGGTCTCATTCAGCAAAAAACCCACCAAGTGCCTGGCGGCGAGCTACCATGAAAATGTGGTGCCCACCCTTGCGGATTCTCTTTATGGTTAGCTTGACTGAGGTTCAATTTACATGAAGCAAAATGCATTCCTTTTGAGTGTATGCTCAGTGAGTGAGGATCGCCACATATACTCATGAAACCACCTTCCCGGTGGAAGTAGAGAATCTTCCATCCCCCTCCCCCAAGAAAGTACCCTGTCAGCTGTTCTAGAGCTTGCATAGTGGCCATCCCTGTGAAGCAGAATGCTGCCTTCACATCTCCATACCTCAGAAAATTGTCCGTTGTGACATTTGTCCACATGTTGCCACTTGTATGTGCACTCTCTTCTTGCCCCGTGAACAAGGTGTCATGCTATGCTTGAATTAAGAATAGCACTGTCAGCCCACTTTATAGGAAGGAACCAGGCGACCTAACTTATCCAAAGTACCGTGACTAGTAAGTAGGAGCTGGAATTTGAACCCAGGCCGTTGTGCTTAGGGGTGCTACATTCCGTGGGGTCCTACCGAGTTTAAGAGAAAAATCCAAGAGAGAGTTGGAAGCTCTATCCCCCCCCCACCTTTTCTGATTTTGTTTTGCATCCACTGTTTCCTCTGGGATTGAGAGTTAGTATATAGAATGTGATACAATCGCATGTAAGAAACATAATGACCCTCATTATGTTTCTTAGAGAACACTCTGGAGAGCGGAAGGGAGTATTTTGGGGTGAAGAGTCCAAACTGAGGAATTTCTGAGTTCATAGCAAGCAGCAGCTGCTCTTTTTAAACTGATTTCTTAATTTGTAGAGATTTTCTACTTGCTGAAACAGCATGCTCTGTTTGCTGTTGTTCAGAAGTAAAATTTGCGGATATCGTGACACCCCAACAGGTTCCCAAAACAAAAAGCCAGGCCTCCCCCAACCCCTGTGCCCAGACTGTGGCCAAAACTTATTGTTTCAACTTCAATGCTGTTCACCTCTCCCTCGTTACCTGCCTGGACTGCAGTGACCTTCTTTTCTGTGCCCCCCAAGAGCTGGGTCTCCTCTGGGGAGAGCGGGGGAGGGGGGCTCTTGGCCCTGCTCCACATTGCCCCCTCGTGTTAGCCAGGCCAGACCCCAGTGCAGGTGCAGAAGGCGGGAGCCAGTTCTATCTAGCAGCCCCCGGCTGCTGCTTCCTGAAAGTAACCGAAGTGGTGGCCACAGGCTTTATCACCCCCTATTCATCTTCCTCTCTGCGCCTCCACATTCAGGCTGTCACTCACATTGTCCCCATGTCAGGAGAGTCCCTGCCAACCCCGCAGCTGCCCTGGGAGACAGCCATGGGAGCACAGATGCTAGGAAAGAAGGTTCTGGAGTGAGGCTGCCTGGGCCTGCGGGGGTAGTTGCAAGGGGGTGGGCTGAGGGCTGCCTGCTTTAATGCTCTGCAGCCACCCTTGCAATTCTGAGTCAGCTGGGGGAGGGGCACCGAGCTGGCACGGTTTCAGCCAGTGTTGAGCTGCCGCTGACAGGGGAGTCCAAGCTGCGGACCAGGCTGACAGCGAGGCTGGGAGCTGGGCGCCATCTCCGTTGCAGACTCAGGAAGGGCAGGCTGGCTCTCACAGGCGTCACGTGGGAGCACAGTGCTGTGACTCACTTTCACTTCCCGTGTGAATGTGAACTTTCCTATGTAGCCCAGCCCTCTGGCCACGTGGTCACAGCTGTTCCCAGTGTGTCAGTTACAGGGCGGCGTCAGGGCCTGTCATGGCTGCATTTCCTTCTCACAAGCCTTGTAAGGAGGCAGAGCACAGAGCTGGCATTTCTCTCACTGGGGAAATAAACACAGAGGAAATAAGTGACTGGCCTGAAAGCCCAAATTTGAACTTCCCGTACACCAGTCTGGACTCTGAACTATTCATTCACCATGCCTGTTTCTCCCCAGCTTTGAACCAGAACCTTCCTTGGCACAAAAAGCCAGGAAAGGTGCACTGCGAGGGTGTGTGTGTGGGGGGGGGGGGGCTCAGGGGGTGATGGGAAGACAGACAGTCTTGATCTTTTCTTGCAGCTCCCAGACTGTACCGCAGGGGCTGGGGGTGGGGGGAGGAGCTGGAGACTGCCTCTTCTGCAGCATCAGCAAGCAGTGCAGGGAAGAGATCCGGTGCTGTTGCTAATGTCCAAGGCAGACAGACATTTATCCATTCGCTTGTCGTCTGTGTACTCCGAATCCAGTCATCATGCTCAGGCCTGGCTGAAGGAGACCCTGCTGGTGGAACACGCAGGCAGCAGGAGAGGGCGGGGTGCCCAGTGCCACAACCAAATGGAAAGTGCTGGAAGGCAGGTATTCATTCTGGAACATTCCGGAGAAAGTGGAAGCTTGGGAAGGGTGAGCAAAAGAGAGATTTCCCCAAGAGGATACCTAGTTGTCTGTAGATCTCCTTATATCACTGTCCCATAAGCTGCTGTAACACACTGTCACAAAGCTAGCATCTTAGGCAGCACAAAGGGTTGGTCTTCTAGTTCCGGAGCTCAGGAGTCTTAGGGGCCAGCATCAGGACCTGGAGGCTGCAGCCTTTCCGCAGCGGCAGAGAAGAAGCTCCTTGCTTGCCTCTTCCAGCTTCTGAGCTGGGCAAGCTCCTGGGCTCCCTTCAGGCCAGCCAGCCATGCGGCTTCCCTTTGGACATGCCCCTGTGCTTACAGCTCCCTTTGCTCTCTTCCACTTTTCAGGAACCTTGTGATTCCATTGGCCTCATCTGCACAAGTTCAGGACACTCCCTATTCTCTCTCGCAGGCCTCAGGGCCCTGGCCGTGGCCAGGTCGAGGGCATTGTGCAGCTTACTTCTCCCACTTTGGAGATTACTTCCTGCATGCTCTTGAGCAATTGGCTTTGGTCTCTCTGAGCCTGAGGCTGCTCATCTCCAAAAGTCAGAAATGATCCCCACCCTTCGCATCTCACAGTATTGCCCAAGACTTTAATGAAATGGTGTGCATAAAAATGGCACAGTCCTGTGTCAGCAGAAGTGGGACGCAGATGTAATCTTTTGCCACCGTGGGCTCCATTCTAAGCAGGTACTGTAACATGACTTGTTCTGGGTGCTACATGTGTCTCCTCTTCTTTTCCCAAGTCCCCACTCAGTGCCACCACATTGGTATCTTGAAATCAACCGCAAGGGGACGACTTACACCATGGAAATTGACAAACACTATGAATTAGGTACTTCCTGACCCTCCTCCACCAAATGTTAAACATTTGTCCACTCATAGCAGACTTGTCCCACTTATTTAAGAAAATCGGGGCCGGGTGGTGGCACACCTGGTTGAGCGCACATGTTACAATGTGGCAGGGCCTGGGTTTAAGCCCCCAGTCTCCACCTTCAGGGGGAAAGCTTTGTGAGCGGTGAAGCAGGGCTGCAGGTGTCTGTCTCTCTCCCTGTCTATCACACCCTTCCTTCTTGATTTCTGGCTGTCTCTATCTAATGAATAAAGATGATTTTTAAAAGATTTTATTTATTCATTTATTAATGAGAAAGGTAGGAGAGAGAAAGAAAGAACCAGACATCACTCTGGTACATGTGCTGCCGGGGATTGAACTCAGGACCTCATGCTTGAGAGTCTATGCCATAGCCACTGTGCCACCTCCCAGACCACAATAAAAATAATTTTTAAAAAATTTAAAGAAAACCGCCTGAAGTGGGCATTATTCCCTTAGAGGCAAGTTGAGCAAGGGGCAGCTTGGAGCCAGTGCCAAGTCTGTGTGAGCTCCCATCACTGGGGAGGGAGTGGCAAGGCCAGCCTGGCATGCTGCAAGGCATCAGTCCTTCCATGCTGCATCCTGCCAGCTCTGCCAGCCCTTGGGGCTCTGGGTGAGCTAACAGCCCAAGAGAAGGGAGGGGCCTGACGGCCATTTTCCTCAGATGGTGGATGGTCAGTGGGGAGCTTCAGAAATGAGGCTTCAGGAGACTCATCCCTGTGTAAGAACTCTCAGGCAGTTTGGGCCTGGCTTCTGCTTCATCTTTCCACTTCAGAGCTTAGGCAGCAGATTGAAAACACTGTCCACTGCAAGGCTTAAAGGGATTTGATACAAATCCAAGTTGCCAGGTTACTCAAAAGTTGAAATGCCATGTGGCTTCCTGACTTCCTTTTAGACAACCTAGAAGTATTTGAAGGTCAGCAAATCCAAGGATTTCGTCCAGAAACAGATAAAAGAAATCACGAACAGTATTCCTTGGGAATACTTAATGGTGGCCATTCAAGGGGGGGGGGGGGGGAGAATCCCTGAGTATGCTTTCTGCTTGATTTGAATTTCATTCCAATTCCCCTGACACTGTGCTAACTTTGCCTTATGAAGTTTGGGGTTTTCCTTGAAACGTGCATAAGGAATCTAAACTGCTGTGAGGATGCGATAACACAGGAGGGGCCGGGTGTTGGCGCACCTGGTCAATCACACATGTTACCATGCACAAAGACCCACGTTCAAGCCCCCAGTCCCCACCTGCAGGGGGAAAGCTTTGTGAGTGGTGAAACAGTGCTGCAGGCCTCCCTCTCTCTCTCTCTCTCTCTCTCTCTCTTTCTCTCTTTCTTCTTTTTCTCCTCCTCCTCCTCCTTCTCCTCCTCCTTCTCCTTCTTCTTCTCTCTCCCCTTTCCCTCTCGATTTCTGACAGTCTCTACCCAATAAATAAATAAATAAAGATTAAAAAAACCAAAGCAAAACAAAAGACAGGAATACATGGAACGAAAGTTTCTCCTTCTTCTCAGCTACATGCTGGCATCACCCACAGATGTTCCCACACTCCAGCTGTGTAGGCTGTAAACAGACCAGGTCCTCAAGCCTCTAAGTGGGGCCCTGGCAGCCACATGTGCCCAGGAAAGCTCCTGGGTAATGCCCACACAGCCAGGGTGCACACCATTGCAGTTTCTTTTCCTTGCTCTCATTCTGACCTTTCTATTTCTTGGACTTTCTCTTGTTTATTAAGAGTCTGTTTGGAAAAAGCTTAGTATCCGGTTCCACTTGGAGGCCAGGCTGAAAGGTTTGTTTTCTAGAAGATATTTCTGGGCATAAAGAAGCTCCACACCTGGAAAACCAGTTCTCCCAGCCTCGTATGACATCACCAGCAGCCAATAAAAACGGTCCACTTGAGCTTACAGGTCAATGTCTAAATTGGTTCAATCTGGGAACTGCTGCAGAGATCCCCTCAGCTCGGGTTCTCTCAAACTGCTCATTCTGTGAGAGAGCATTATCTACCTTGCACCAGATCCAGCTTTTTATCAGCAAGCTTAACTAAGGGTGTTGCTCCGGAGCTGTTAGGTTGGTTGGAGGAGGATTTAAGCCCACAGACAGGTGACAAGCCAGGTTTCAGAGTAAACAATAAAAATTCCACACCCTGAGCTCCTTCTGCCTGGAATCCCAGAGCTTTAGGCAGACCGCTGCTGCCCCCTGTCATCCGAAGTTGGTATTGACTCAGGAGGCAGAGCCACAAGCCCTCTTGTGACTCAGAAGGCAGAAAGGATTTTCCTTTGAAATACCTCAGAGAGAGTAAGGCACAAGGGGAGATTAGTCTGTCTACCTAGACGTTCATATTGTCATGGCACCGCGTTCAAGTGGATCTTAATGCAAATTCTTTTTGCAGTGTCTCGCATTCCGTGATCAGAAAAGTACAATCGGGTGTTCAAGATAGCGTCTAATTTGAGAATTTTAGCCAGTGGAGGTCGGAAAGGTCTGCCAAATTGTCCCGATATGTTGGAGGAGCAGGAAGGCCAGAAGTCAACCTGTTGCTGTTTCAGCCTTTCAGTGGGTGTGTGCTAGCAATATATCCCCGGCAGGCCTGGCGCGCTGCCCAAATGGGTGGCATTCGAACCACCTTTATGTGGTTGGAAGATACTGTCATCAGCAAACAGCCCCTGGAAATCTCTGGAAAGGTTAATGTGTGCTTAGTTTATATAGTAAACATATTGCTCAGATCACTTTCCAGAGCTCTACACATAAACATATACTGGACACCGGCTGGCTGAGAAGCACCCTGCCTGCCTGGCACCTGGGCGGGGGCGGGGGGATGCAGGTGGGAGTAAATGGTGGCTCCACCATTGAGGAATGTGCTGTCTCGTGGGGCAGGTGGAGATAATACTACTGACGTGACGGTACCTAGATGTGCCACGCTCAGGAGCCAAGCGCTGGAACTATGGAGGTGGACAGCATTGAGTTCCAGTGTGATGTTGGGTCCGAGGGGCGCTCAAGGTGGGGTCCCCAGCCACCACCCGCAGTGTCTCCTGGGAGCGCATTAGACAGGCAGGTTGTGGGGCTTGCCCCTCGCTCTAACCAGCCCTCACACCAAAGTTAAGAGCTGGTGCTTCCAGTGGGGAGATGGTATGGCACAGAGGGCACAGGGACCAGCCCCGAGAGATGCAGAGGACTTTTTTTTTTTTTTTAACTGAGGAAACATTGCATTATAACATTACTCATTTTTAAGTATGCCTCAA
Organism: Erinaceus europaeus; assembly: GCF_950295315.1. Taxonomy (NCBI): domain Eukaryota; kingdom Metazoa; phylum Chordata; class Mammalia; order Eulipotyphla; family Erinaceidae; genus Erinaceus; species Erinaceus europaeus. Next base: position 123,859,102 of record NC_080185.1, read on the forward strand.
GACAGAGGATTTTGATAATTAAGGGCTGGTGAGGAAGCATTTATACTACGCTCCCCTTTCATTTATACGGTGATTTCCACCCTGATGTGGGCTTTGATCTTTCTGACAACAGGATATGAGACAGAGAGCGAAGCAGAAAGAGTGTAGGTCTTGAGGCAAATAATTGGGTCACATCTTTGCAAAGCAACCAGGCTGTGTGAGCTGGGAACCAGTACAGTGGAGTTTTTGCATGTGAATTAGGTAGGATTCATCTGATATGGGGAGCCGGTCCTGAAATGATGCCTATTTTCTGCTTTAATTGAGAGAGTGACCAGAGCACCACCCCTCCATTTGTGAACTTCTATTGGTCTTTCTTGTTTCTGTGCTGGGGTGGAACCCAGGGCCCTGTGTCAGCAAGGCCTTATTACTTGGATGTATTCATTGGACAAGCCTAGAGCGCTCATGGGAAAGCCCTGGCTGAAGGGTGAACATGGAGCTGCCAAAGGGCATCCTAACACCCAGTCCTGAGCTGGCTTCCTGCTCCCATAGTCGCCACCACAGATGAGACCTCTCTGAAGGCCTGCTCACTGCTTAGAGATGTGACAGCACTTCTGGGCTGGCCTCCTGTGGTATTGCTCCCACTGGCTTGCTGAGGAAAACGGCAGCCGCTGAGGTAGGGCTGGAACAGAAGCAGGTGACTGTGGAGAAGGAGCGACAGGGCTCCTTCCTCATCTCTGGAGCTTACAGTCTGATGGAAGACCCTTTGTCAACACCACATTGTCCCTTTCTCTGTCATCTGCCCAACATGAGACAGGAGCTGGTCATAGAAAGGGGGCAGCTAGGTAAGCGTTGGAAGTTGGGGGGCCTCTCCTGGTGGGGTACATCGGGACTAGTTAGGTAGAGTTGGGAAGAAGAAGTGAGTGGGGGGCTGCTGTGGTGGTGCAGGCATCGAGGTGAGAGTGCCTGGTATGTCCACACTGGAAACTGAAGGCCAGTAGCAGCTGAGCAGAAGGCCAGTAGTCTCTGAGCAGAGACCAAAGGGGCAGCAAACATGGGGCGGGGCAGGGGTGTGTGCACCGAGCATCTTATGGGCCTTGTTCAGGAGCAGAGATCTGCAGCCTCATTCAGACGTTACACCTTTTCCAAGAATCACTCTCCCTTCTGGAGGGACCAGAGTGGGTGGGCCCAAGTAAGCCAGTGAGAGAGGCCAGACAAGAGGTGCTGGTGCCTAGACCTTGGGAAGTGTGAGCTAGAGTGCTTGGTGAGGGCAGGGCGCGAGCAGTGAAGGGGAGGAGCCAGCTCTGGGCCTCTGGTTTCTGGCTTGGGCAGCTGTGTGTTGGGGACTTGTCCTGCAAACCCAGGCATTAGTCTCAATCCTCTGAGCTCTGCTCTCATCAATCCTGAGTAGGAGGGAAACTAACCCTAGGATGGAGGGCTGGGAAGGTAAGGCATCCCTTTTCCCTTTTCTCTCTACTTCCCCAGGAGTCTGTCTCACTGGGAATGACTGAAGAAGTCTAAAATAACCAACAGCGTCCTAGCAGGAGCATTCTGCTCTCATACGTAGAGAGATTTTGGTTTTCTGACGAATGTCTTAGGGCTTTTAAATCTAGTATCTCCCCTTTGCACATTGGAGGACTTTTTCTAAAGGGCATTTTCTATCCAGAAGTGTTGGCATGGGGAGTCCTGAGAGGCCCCTCTCGAGCTCACAGCACACCTCTCCCTTGCCTTGATCCTCCAAGACTACAACAAGACTGCTGATAAGACATGGGCTGTGGGGAGTCAGGCAGTAGCACAGCAAGGACCGGTGGAAGGATCCCGGTTCGAGCCCCCGCCTCCCCACCTGCAGGGGAGTCACTTCACAGGCGGTGAAGCAGGTCTGCTGGTGTCTGTCTTTCTCTCCCCCTCTCTGTTTTCCGCTCCTCTCTCCATTTCTCTATGTCCTATCCAACAATGGCGACATTAACAACAATAATAACTAAAACAACAAGGGCAACAAAAGGGAAAATAAATTTAAAAAAAAAAAAAAAGACATGAGCCGTTACCAAGTTCCCCACTCTGTGGAAGCAGACAAGGGCAGAAAGGAAGAGAACACAGCTGTGACTTTTTTCTGTCCTCCTTGGACAGAACGGGCGCCATTATGGCTTTCCGTTCAAGGACAATGTCTGTGGAAACCTTGCCATGTCACTACAATGGCTTTATTATTAGCTGAGAGGAGTGTTGCCTTTATTCCTCCAATAGTCACAAAGGGTTTTCCCATTCACAAGGGCATTTGCATTGTTCAAAAGAGCTCAGCATGGGAGCACACTTGGAAACAGGAGATGCAGCTAGTTAAGATGAGGCCTCATTGGCATGAAGGTGAACCCTGAATCCTGAATCCAGCATGACCGGTGTCTTTATAAGGAGTACAGAAGAGAGCCCCGTGGCAATGCAGATTAGAGATTGGAGTGATGCATCTGCCAGTTAAGCAAGGAGCACCACAGATTGCCAGCAGGGGCCAGGAGAAGTGAGAATCCCTGGCTTCAATTCCCAGCCCCATGGGAGCTCTATGGATGGTGGCGCAGTGCTGCAGCGTCTCTCCGCCTTTCTTCTCTCTGTGTGTCTCTCATTAAGGATATGAAACTTTAAAAAGCTGAACTGAGAAACTGCTCAGTGGAACCATGCATGCATGAGGCCCTTGGTTTATTCCCTAGCACCATATTAAAACTAAAGGAAAAAACAAAACAAAAAAAAAAAAACCCACAAGGATCCAGCAGAAGATCGGGGCTCTCCAGATACCTTTATTTAAGATTTTTGTCCTCCAGAATGAGACCTAAGTAACCAGTGGTATGCATATAACTTTGAGTATCACTCAACTGCAGTTTTACTCTATACAGATTTGTGAGCAAGACACAAGTGTTACAAATGATCTATAATGGCAGGAGACTGGAAGCAACCTAAATGCCCAACCATAAAAGACTGCTAAGGGGCCAGGCAGTGGCTCACCTGGTTAAATGCTCACATTACAGAGCATAGGGGCCCAGGTTCTAAGCCCCAGTCCCCACTTGCAGGGGTGGTAAAGCAGAACTGCAGGTGGCTCTCTATTTCTCTCCCTTTCTCTGTCCCCCTCCCCTCTCAATTTCTCTCTGTCTCTACCCAACAATAATAAATTAAATAAAATAAATTTTAAAAAAGATTGCTAAAATTCCTTATAATATATCCATATAAGGCAGTGATAGCAGTCATTAAAAAGAAAAAAAACATATCTGAGAAATACCAAGTGAAAAGAGAATTTTGTAAAGCTTGATTTTTTTTTTATAGCAGAATAACAATTAAGGGCTTACATGTACAAACTAAAAATGTCTGTAAGTTATGGTAGAGACTGCTGTTAACCAGGCTGTCCTTAGTCTTTCCCCCATAGTCAGAGAATTTTCCCTAGTCATATTTCCCAGCACACCTTAAAGTTATGTGGAGATAAACAGGTCCTCACCATGGAAAGCTAGGAGTCGCCTTCAGAAGTGGCAGATGTGAGCCACCTGCTGAGCATGAGGCTGAAGACACTTAGTACCGTGCCTTGTAATTTGAGCGATTGTCTGATGTGGGAACCTGACTGTAGTGATGGTTTCCATCACATCCTGACTGGGGCCATGCAGGTGATGTCAGTTCCTTAGGGGACAGCAAAGCAACAGGAGAAAGGCTCTTAAATGGTCCTAGAGCAGCGCTGCCCTGCCTACCTGAACTGTTCTCATTGGGTGTGTTATTGGAATCTTAGTCCATTCCATCTGCTATTACCAAATACAAGAGAGTGGGTGACTTATAAACCACAAGCATTTACTTCTCACTCTTCCTGAGGCTGGGACGTCAGAGATCTTGGTGCTAGCTGATTCAGTATGTGGTGAGAGCTCACTTTGTCCTCACTTGGCACAAGGAGCAAAGGAGGTTTCTTGGGCCACCCACAAGGCTCCACCCTCATGACCTCACCACTTCCCAGAGGCCCCAGCAATTTAGGACTCACCATATGAATTTGGGGGAGGACACAAACATTCAAGTCATAGCATATGGGACAGAGAAACAAACTTCTCTTTATCTTTGGGTCTCTTTGTTACAGCAACTCAGTCTTTTTTATTTCTTTATCTCTTTCCTTTTTAATTTGCGCCCTGGGTTATCGCTGGAACTCAGTGCCCGCACTATGAATCCACTGCTCCTGTGGCCATTTCTTTTTTAATTTTTTGAATAAGACAGAGTGAAAATGAGACGGGAGGGGGAGATAGAGAGGGAGAGAGAAAGACACCTGCAGACATGCTTCACCACTTGTGGAACGACCCCCCTGCAGGTGGTGAGCTGGGGGCTTGAACCAGGATCCTTGCGAGGGTGGGTCCTTGCGCTGCCGGTGCGCCACCGCCCGGTCCCCCGGCATCTGAGTCTTTACACTTAAAAGTAAAAGAATGCACGCAAAGCACAAGGACCGGCATAAGGATCCCGGTTCGAGCCCCCAGCTCCCCACCTGCACGGGAGTCGCTTGATAGGTGGTGAAGCAGGTCTGCAGGTGTCTGTCTTCCCCATCTCTCTCCATTTCTCTCTGTCCTATCTAACAACAACAACATCAATAACAACAATAATAATAGCTACAACAACAACAAAATACAACAAGGGCAACAAAAGGGAAAATAAATCAATAAATAAAAATTTTTAAAAAGTGAAAGAATGCACAATAATCTTTATTTACTCTTTAACTTTTTTTTTCCTCCAGGGTTATCACTGGGGCTCAGTGCCTGCCTGTACTACAAATCCACTGCTCCTGTGGCCATTTTTTCCATTTTTTATTGGATAAGACGGAGAGAAATTGAGAGAGGAAGGGAGAGAGAAAGACACTTGTGAAGCGAGCTCCCCCCCCCCCCCGCAGGTGGGGAGCTGGGGGCTCTAACAGGGATCCTTGTGCTTCGTACTATGTGCGTTTAACCCAGTGTGCTATCACCTGGCCCCCTACTCTTTAATATTTTAAAGTATTCTATTTATTTATTATTATTGGATATAGACAGAGAGAAATTGAGAGGAGACAGGGAGAGAGTGTGAGAGAAACAGAGAGATACCTGCAGCCCTGCTTCACCACTCGTGAAGCTTTCCCCCTGCAGGTAGGGACCAGGGACTTGAACCTGGGCCCTTGCTCACTGTAATGTGTGCACTTAACCAGTTGTGCCACCTCCTGGCCCCCTTAATATTTACTGTTTTTTTAAAATAATTTTTCTGAGAGCAGGACACTACTCAGCTGTGCAGGGGCTTGAACCTGGGGCCTTAGGCATGCAGATCCTGAGCTGTAACACTGAGCTAGCTTCTTGGTCCTTTTCCTTTCTTCCCTCTTTCTTCCTTCCTTCCTTTCTTTCTTTCTTTCTTTCTTTCTTTCTTTCTTTCTTTCTTTCTTTCTTTCCCGCCCGTGAAGCTAGCCCGGCCAGCAAGAGCCTTCCGAATTTTAACAACAATTATGCAAAAAGACTCTCATGCCTCAGGCTTCCACGTTGCAGGTTCAATCCCCCACACCACCATAAGCCAGAGCTGAGCAGGGCTCTGGGAAAATAAATAAATATGTATATATTTTTATTTATTTATTTATTTATTTATTTATTTATTAGGTAGAGCTAGAGAAATTGAGAGGAAAGGGGGTGATAGAGAGGGAGAAAGAGAGACACCTGCCTCACCATTTCACAGCTCACAAAGCTTCCCTTCTGCAGGTGAAGACTGGGGGCTCAAACTTTGGTCCTTGTGTGTTACAGCATGTGCGTTCAATCAGGTGCGCCACTGCCTGGCCTGATTTTCCTATATTGGTGCTAAGTGAGTCTCAGAAATAAGTGGGGTTTTTTGTGATGATGCTTTCATTTATTTCTTCGAAGGTATTTGCATATTCTATTTTCAAATTGTCTTTATTGCAGTAATGTTGGCTTATAAGACTGTAAGCTTTAGGAGTACAGTTCTGCACCTCTTATTTATTTATTTATTTGTTTATGTATTTATTCCCTTTTGTTGCCCTTGTTGTTTTATTGTTGTAGTTATTATTATTATTGATGTCATTGTTGTTGGCTAGGACAGAGAGAAATGGAGAGAGGAGGGGAAGACAGAGAGGGGGAGAGAAAGATAGACACCTGCAGACCTACCTCACCGCCTGTGAAGTGACCCCCCCAACCCCCCGCAGGTGGGGAGTGGCTCGAACTGGGATCCTTACCCTGGTCCTTGCACTTTGCACCACATGCGCTTAACCTGCTGCGCTACCGCCTGACTCCCAGTTCTGCACCTCTTTAAAAAATACATTGCAGCACAACGGCTTAAGAGCACGTGGTGCAAAGTGCAGGAACCGGCGTAAGGATCCTGGTTCGAGCCCCCAGCTCCCCACCTGCAGAGGAGTCGCTTCACAGGCGGTGAAGTAGGTCTGCAGGTGTCTTTCTCTCCCCCTCTCTGTCTTCCCCTCCTCTCTCCATTTCTCTCTGTCCTATCCAACAACGAAGACAGACAACAATAATAATTACAACAACAAAGCAACAAGGGCAACAAAAGGGAATAAATAAATAATAAAAAAAAAATACGTTGTCATGCCCAGTCCACCAGAGTGCCAACATCTCTTCACCACTGTCCACTGGGCCTTCTTCACCCTTTCACGCCCCTTTCCAAGTGGTTTTATTAACCAATGGTTTTGCTATCTCAGCTTTATGATGATATTTGCTAAGGAGAAACTAAACCCATCTGTGACTTTTCAGTAACTTTTGATCCTGTCAGCAGAACACTGCCAAGTATGTGACCGTAAGATAGGTTCTTAGTTACCAAAGCTACTGAAAAATGTACATTCTTATTTTTTCAAACCAATCAGGAAACACGGAAATAGACCTCCACCAGGCAACAAACTACTATGGCCTCAACCAGGGTTGAGCTGGGATTCCACCCCACCACTTATATTAGGGTATCCCTTTCTAGACTCATCCTGCTCTGAAATATGTGTCCCAAGGGGCCCAAGTGGTGGCGCACCTGGCTAAGCGCACACCTTACAGTGCACAAGGACCCAGGTTCAAGCCTCCAGTCCCCACCTGCAGGAGGGAAAGCTTTGCAAGTGGTGAAGCAGGACTGCAGGTGTGTCTTTCTTTCTCTCTCCCTCTCTATCTCCCCCTCCCCCTCTTAACTTCTGACTGTCTCTATCCAATAAATAAAGATAAAAGAGAAATATTTGTCCCAATATTGCAACAAACAAAACATAAATATCTCCCTATCAACATAAATATTTCCCTATTACTCCCTATAGCGTAACTGTCTCCCTAATAACATGATCACAAAACAGAGTTCCAGGTGACAAAACTAGCACTGTCCTTGGCAAACATGTGCCTGTTTCCATTTTATCCGTATTAAACAATGCTGTGACATGCTCTTGGTTTTATTTTTCATTTAAAGATAAGTAACCCTTCAAGATGAACCAAGAGGCTATATTTTTTAAATTTATTTTATTTATTTATTCCCTTTTGTTGCCCTTGTTGTTTTATTGTTGTAGTTATTATTGTTGTTGTCATTGTTGGACAGGACAGAGAGAGAGGAGGGGAAGACAGAGAGGGGGAGAGAAAGACAGACACCTGCAGACCCGCTTCACCGCCTGTGAAGAGACTCCCCTGCAGGTGGGGAGCCGGGGGCTCGAACCGGGATCCTTATGCCGGTCCTTGTGCTTTGCGCCACCTGCGCTTAACCCGCTGCGCTACAGCCCGACTCCCCCTACGGTCTATTCTTTGATGTCCCTCCAATCCTGCTCTCCAGAAGTAACTGGTAACTTTTCTTCTTTTTTATTCTGAAGGGATTTTCTTCCCTTTCCCTTTCTTCCCTCTTTCTTTCTTTCTTTCTTTCTTTCTTTCTTTCTTTCTTTCTTTCTTCCTTCCTTCCTTCCTTCTTTCTTTCTTTTTTTATTCCTCTCTTTCTTTTCCCCCCCTACATTTATTTTCAAACAGAAACAGATGCAGAGTGAGAGAAGGAAAGAAACCACAGTGCTGACGCTTCTTTCAGTGTGGTGGGAGCTGGTCTCGAGCCTGGGTCAGGACTTGATTTTCTTATGCTTAGATATTTTCCAGTTATTCTCAGATAATTCCCCAAGGTTCCTTTTTAAAGATTCATCCCTCTGCTGCTACAGACTAAGGCAGATCGTTGAAAGATGAGCCAGGAATCCTAAAGTTTCTTTGTTGGGAAGAATTGCACTAAGGATAGCAAAAGGTAGGCATTCCAACTTTATGGGTTCTGAGCAGGAAGTGGATATAAAATTAATATTCTTCTCTATTTATAATTATCTAAATGTACAGACTTCAGGAAAGCTGCTTCCTCTTTTATCAATAGCAAAGATTTTTATTTCTTTTTAAATTGATTTTTATTGGTGATTCAATAATGCTTTCTAAGATGATATGGTTACAGGGGTCTAGTTCCTCACCACACCCACCACCACAGGTCTGTGCCCTCCCTCCACTAGGATGACCACCATAATTTTCGGTCTTAGTGGCAGTTTGACCACCATATTTTTCCTTTTTCTTTTTTTTTTTTTTAATATTTACTTATTCCCTTTTGTTGCCCTTGTTGTTTTATTGTTGTAATTATTATTGATGTTGTCGTTGTTGGATAGGACAGAGAGAAATGGAGAGAGGAGGGGAAAACAGAGAGGGGGAGAAAAAGAGAGACACCTGCAGACCTGCTTCACCGCCTGTGAAGCTACTCCTGCAGGTGGGGAGCCGGGGGCTCGAACCGGGATCCTCACGACAGTCCTTGAGCTTTGCGTCACCTGCACTTAACCTACTGCACTACCTCCCACCTCCCTATTTTTTCCTTTTTGACAAGTTCATGTGTTCCAGTTCTTTATATTGTACATATGAGCAAAGAATCAGATTTTTAAAAATAATTTATTTGTGTGTGTGTGTGTGTGTGTGAGAGAGAGAGAGAGAGAGAGAGAGAGAGAGAGAGAGAGAGAGAGGGAGAGAGTAGAGGCGCACTGGGGCATGACTTTGCTATATGCAGTGCTGGAGACCAAACTCAGGACCTCATGCTTGCAAGTCACGCACTTACCCAGTGAGTCATCTCCCAGGCTGCTCTAGCAAAGATCTTTTAGCAAGTAATCTCAAAAACTTCACTGTAGATGGCAATTTCTTTCACATATGCACATGCCTCCCTACTGTATATTTACTGTCATGTAAAATGAAATGAAGCATTTTTTTAAGTCGGCTATTTCAAGATGCACAGCAATGGCAATTAGCAGATCCTCCAAATGCTTTTGGTTTAGACTAAGAGGGGCCAGAGAGATGGTTAACTGGGTCGGCGCATGCCTCGCTATGCACATGACTCAGGTTTGAGCACCTATGGGAGGTGCTTTGCTAGTGGAGAAAGTTTCAGTGTTGTGGTTCTCTCCCCATTTCTCTATCTGTCTTCCTATCTATCTATCTATCTATCTTTCTATCTCTCCTTTGGAAAAAAAAAGTGGCCCTGAGTGGTAGAATCAGAATGTGCAAGGCCATGACTACATACACACACATACACAGCTAATAAGTAAAACCAGACTTTAAAAACTATGTACCTTACTCTCTACTGGCACCTAAACCTTAGAAATCAAATGTTATAACCAGTGTCTGTCAAAGTAGTTATAAAAAGAAAGGCTAATACAAGCATAGCATAACATAGTCCTGGGTAGATGAACCATCTAAATTGCCTCCTAACATAAGAACTATTAGTAACATAGCCCACCATGACACCTGTCTCCTGGAAGTCACAGTCTACAAGCCAGATGGCAAGCCATCTGTGACTATTACAACCTTGCATTTCTGTCATAGACGAAGTGCCCTGGACTGAGGTGATCACTTCCATGGAGCTGATGGGACCTGTGTTGACTCAATAGAATATGGCCAAAGTGATGGGATAGTTTAGCCTTGATCATATTACAAAGGACAGTGACTTCCCTCTTGGCAGCTTTGGTGCAGCAAGCTGCCACATCAGGCTGCCATGCGAGAGAGGGCCACACAGCAGGGAACTGAGAGCAGGCCGAGGCCAGCAGCCCAGGAGGGACTGAACCTTGAACACAGCCGCAGCTGTGAAGTAAAAGTGGATCCTAACCCCAAGAGATGCCTCTGGCCCTAGCTGACAGCTAGATGTACTCTTATTTCATATGAGATAGTTTCATGAGAGAGAGGGGGGAGGGAGAGGGAGAGACCAGAATACAACTGGCACATGTACATGGCACAGGGAATTGAACTGGGAACCTTAGGGATGCAAGGCCTGTGCTCTACCAGTTACGTTGTTTCCCCTTGACCTATAGAGACTGGGAGATAGCAAGTATGTGTCACTTATAGCTATCAAGTTTGAGGGTGATTTGTTACACACAGCAACAGATAACAAAGAAAGAAGGGAGGAAGGGAGGAAGGGAGGAAGGGAGGAAGGGAGGAAGGGAGGAAGGGAGGAAGGGAGGAAGGGAGGAAGGAAGGAAGGAAGGAAGGAAGGAAGGAAGGAAGGAAGGAAGGAAGGAAGGAAGGAAGGAAGAAGGATAGAAAGAGAAGTGTGGCTGCTTTGCATGTTACTGTGTTGGTGAACAGTGGGCTCACATGAGTTAGTATTACTTAATGGAATCAACATACAGATTGTTATACCGGGAGTCATTTTCAGTTAAGACCACATTTTTCAGACTTTGCCAAAATAATCCTTCCGCCTTGGGGTTGTCAGGCCACTGGAGGATGGAGCTCTTACAGATCCGCTGGCGCAGCCTCAAGTACTGAGAGTGTTGTAACACGGGCTCCAGCAGGATGAAAATGATCACATCCATATTCTCATCCATTAGCCTCTGCAGAGCCAAGTAGAATGCAGTTTTAAAGTTCCAGTTCCTGGCATAGTTTTTGGTCAAGACAAATATGGTTTTCTTGCTTTGGTTTATGCTCTGCATGACGTTGTCGATGATGGCTAGGCCCGGGTCCCAGTCCCTCTCCTCTAAGCAGAGAAGCACATTTTTCTCTTCACTCTCTTCCAGGTGGAAACGCAGCTCGTTTATCACCCAGTCCGTGACTGAGGCGTCTTTGGTGTCATAAGAAATGTAAGCATCATAGAAAGTCTGGGATGTAGACAGTGACCTGTAGCCTTTTACCTTCGCTGTGCACATGTGGTAGATAAACCAGACATCCCAGTAGAACCAGTGGTGAGCCAGGGCCCCCAGCATCACCACGATGGTGATGAAGGAGGTGAAGAGACACAGCACAGCCGCCATGGTATCTGAGACACACGTGGTTAGCTCAAAAGTCACAATGCTCCTCCCACTTTGGTCCCCAGGGCTGGCACAAATGACATCCGTCAATCGAGGAATTGTGACATGCAGATTTTCATCTATCCATATTCGAAAATCTCCAATGTCACAGGTACAATCAAAAGGGTTTCCACCTAGTTCTAAAACAGCTAAATTGGGACTAGTCTTAGTCTGCAGGGTGGATTTGTTAATCGTCTGGAGTAAGTTGGAGCCTAAATCAAGGTGTTTCAAACTGCTGGCTTGGGAAAGAAAGTCGGGGGGCAGTTGGGAAATCCTGTTCTGTCTTAGCAGAAGCGTCTGAAGAGAAGGTGTGAATTTAGACAGGCTATTTGTCACAGAGGACAGTTGGTTTCCACTTAAGTCAAGCATGCGGAGACGAGGAAACAGCTGGAGCGAAGTCCAGTTAAAGTCATCTAGCTTATTGTTGTTTAGATAGAGCTTGGTGAGATTCCGGGGCAAGTTAGAGTATACTTCCTCCGGAATGCGCTGAAGATTATTGGAGGATAAGTCGAGCCACATCAGATTCTTGAGGTTTTGAAAAATTTCCCAGTACCTGTTATCATGGTTCCTCCATAAGAGGTCCAGACGATTCCCACTGAAGACCAGTTCTTCCAGGGACATACTACTCAGGCTTTTCTGTGTTAAGGTATAAATGCTGTTGTAACTCAAGTTCAAAACTTTGAGTTGTGTTAAATTTTGAATAAATCCCAGACAGTGAGTTACCCCTGCTATCCGGAAATAGTGGTCATTATGGCTGAGATCTAGAACTTCTAACTCTTTCAGTTCACTGAGAGCATGGTCATCTGCAAAGTCGAGTCTGTTGTTTGTCAAATCCAAATATTTGACATGAGGCACATCTAAAAATTCGGTTCCTTTCAACATTTGACCATTGCCGTTTGAAGAGAGGTTTAAGCAGGTGATGTTTTGAAAACCTTTAAATTGTGTTTTCCCAATAAAGAAAATGCTGTTGAGGCTTAAATCTAAGGCTTTACCGTAAGCGGAGCATTGAGGCTTTATTAAAGGATTAGTTTTGTGATAAAAATTTGAATGTGGGTTAAATTCTTGTGCTGAACGTGGCTTACGGGCATGCCTTTGGAAAAGAGAGTCCTTTTTATCGTTTTGACTGCTATTATTTACCAAGGGTGATATTCTGTTTTCGGACAAGTAAATGACTGTCAGTTTGGAGAACTCCTGGAAAATAGAAAAATCAATTTGCTTAATAAAGTTAACACCCAAGTTGATAGTGGTCAAATTTGAGAGAGACATCAGGGGCTGGAAATGTTCTTTTTTCAGTTCCTGGAAGACATAACCTCTTAAATGCAATGCCCGGAGAGATATAAGCTTAGAGAAGTTTGGGGAAATATTAATGTATGGTAAATAGTCCATCTGTCTATAGTTAAAAGATAAGTCAAGGAGTTCTAAACGGGACAGTTTCGTTAAAAATGCCCCAGTAGCGATTTCCGGCACTAAGTAGTTGAATTCAAGATGCAGCGTCGTCAGCTGGGGCATATTGTCAAACCAGGTTGCGGGAATCCGGCTGAGGGACGTGCTGGAGAGGTTCAGGTGGCGCAACTTGTTCAGGGGTTGAAAAGCAAAAGGATGGATTTGAATTGAAGTATTTCCAGTACAAGGTGTGCATGGAAAAGGGGCATTGAAGCACCTGGGACAGTTTCCACTGAGATCCAGTACTTCTAAATCTCTCAGTCCCTTGAAGTCTTCTTGACCGACGGTCGTGATATTGGCATTGCTGAGATAAAGTTCTCTTAGGAAGATTGGCAGTTTGGGTGGCACATAGTGAAGATTGTTAAATGAAAGTGATAGCACCCTCAAAGTTGTAAGATTCTCAAAGGCTCCATTTTCTACAACAAATGACTTATTACAGGAATTTCCAAAATAGCAATTCCAGCCCAGGTAGAGAGTTTCCAAATGTGGAAGCCCAGAAGTGTTCTTCTTGCTCACCCTGAGTATGCTGTTTTGAGTGAGACTAAGCAGTTGCAGAGACTGGGGCAAGCCGGCCGGTATTCTGTTGAGCCGATTGTCCTCGAGCCACAAGTGCTGCAGCTTTTGTAAACTGAGGAACGCTCCATCCGTAATGTTCATGCTGATTTCAGTCGCGTCAGGATTTTTATTCGAGTCCTGGCGATTTGCGTTGTGGTTTAAATTTATTATGGTGAGATTGAGCAGCCCTTGAAATGATTCATTTGTGATGTGTGTGATGAGATTCTCAGACAGGTCTAGTTCTGTCACATGTTTATTCACGCTTTGAGGAACCTGGTGCAGCTGGCGGTTGTTGCACTCAGCAATAATGGAGACATTTTCTCTTTTCTCATCGCAAGGATAGCTTCTAGAGTAATTTGCTTCAGTGAAGAACTCACAGGAATCAGAGACGAGCAGGAGCAGGCAGGTCAAAAACAAAGACTGAGGGCTCATGTTTGCCTGAGGAAAATCAAAAGGGGAAGCACAGTATCAGTAAATATTGCCAGGCTTTCCGTCACATTTAGAGCGCTTCACGGTATTTGTAGGAGCTTTTAAGTGTGAGTGCTCTTAACAGTGGGATTGCGTTAAATTCGGTTCAAAACAATTTTAAGTTTTCACTTTGTTCAGCTTTGTTCAGTTTTCACTTTGTTCCAGATGCCCCACCAGGGCGATGGGGAGGAGGCTTTCTTCCTGCCCTCCTGATCTGAAGTGAAAATAGGAAAGGGCCAAGAAATAGCTCACTTGGATAGTGTGTCACGTGCACAATCCATTGAGCCGGCCCCCCATGACATTAGAGGAAGCCTCAGTGCTGTGGTCTCTCTCACTCTCTACCTCTGTCTCGCTGCCTTGTTTAGCTCTTAAAAAATAATAGTGGGGGCGGGAAGGTCGGGCGGTGGCACAGTGGGTTAAGCGCATGTAGTGCAGAGCGCAGGGACCGGCGTGGGGATCCCGGTTCGAGCCCCCAGCTCCCCACCTGCAGGGTAGTTGCTTCACAGGCAGTGAAGCAGGTCTGCAGGTGTCTGTCTTTCTCTCCCCCTCTGTCTTCCCCTCCTCTCTCCATTTCTCTCTGTCCTGTCCAACGGCGAACAACATCAACAATGGCACTAGTGATGACCACAGCGAGGCTACAACAATGAGGGCAGCAAGGGGAGGAAAGGATGGCCTCCGGGAGCGGTGGATTCATGGTGCAGGCACCGAGCCCAGCAATAACCCTGGAGGAAGGGAAAAAAAGAAAAAAACATAATAGTGGGGGCAGTCGGGCAGTAGCGCAGTGGGTTAACCGCAGGTGGAGCAAAGTGCAAGGACCGGCTGAAGGATCCCGGTTCAAGCCCCAGGCTCCCCACCTGCAGGGGAGTTGCTTCACAAGTGGTGAAGCAGGTCTGCAGGTGTCTATCTTTCTCTCCCCATCTCTATCTTCCCCTTCTCTCTCCTTTTCTCTCTGTCCTATGCAACAACAATGACATCAATAATAACAATAATAACTACAACAATAAAACAACATGGACAACAAAAGGGAATAAATATTTAAAAATTTTAAAAATGATAATGGGAAAATTGGCCTGTGAGTAGTAGAATCACATATGTATGAAGACCTGATGTTACAGAATAATATTTTTGTCGTGTAGCCTGCTAGTCATATCACACAAACATTGGTATTTGTAGCTACTCTTTTGCTAATATTATAAACTCAAGTAGAGTAGGCATGATGCTTTATATTTTTATGCATCTTCTGTAACACTTAGTAGACTATTTCACTTTCTATAACTCTTTTTTTTTTTTTTTGTGCCTCCAAGGTTATTGCTGGGGCTCGGTCCACTGCTCCTGGAGGCCATTTTTCCCACTTTGTTGCCCTTGTTGTTGTCATTATTATTTTTGTTGTCATTGCTGTTGCTGTTGTTGGATAGGACAGAGAAAAACAGAGAGGAGGGGAGACAGAGAGTGGGAGAGAAAGACAGACACCTGCAGACCTATTTCACCGCTTGTGAAGCGACCCCTCCCTGCAGGTGGGGAGCCAGAGGCTTATGCCAGTCCTTATGCCAGTCCTTATGCCAGTCCTTGCGCTTTGGGCTATGCACTTATTCTGCTGTGCTACCACCTGACCCCCTTTCTATACTACTTTTGTGAATTGTGCAATGCAATAAACAGATTGATGTGACTGACTTGACCAAGGAGTGTGGTCCAAAGAACTCTCAAAGTCTTATTGTTGGGACTGGAGGCCAATCTCTATACAACTCCACTAGCCCCAACACATATCCTTATTGTAAGTTAAACTAGAAAAAAATGTTATTTTTTATTTTTAATATATTTTTTATTTTTTAAATTCTCATAAGGCTTAGTGTGGGTGAACTAAACGCCATTGTCATACCTTCCCATGAAAGACTTTGCTGTAGATGCTGACTAGTCTGAGAATCAGCTTTCACTAATTTTTAACAGCCAGGAAAACTAAGTCCATCTCGAGATGAAAACAGAAGCGCAACAGATCTTGGGGGTGGGGTGAAGGTGGAGCTCTGGTGGAGGGAAGGAGGAGCCTGGAGTCATGGCAAGAGCAGGCATGGGTGAGAATGACACCATCCAGGGCAATGCAAGCCCGGAAGAATCCTAAGCCTTTTCTTTTTTTCCTAGTAATTTTGCACCTTTCTTTTCTTTTTTTATTTCTTTTTTAAATAATTATTTATTTATTTCCTTTCGTTGCCCTTGTTGTTGTTTTTTATTGTTGTAGTTATTATTGTTGTTGTTGATGTCGTCGTTGTTGGATAGGACAGAGAGAAATGGAGAGAGGAGGGGAGGACAGAGAGGGGGGAGAGAAAGACAGACACCTGCAGGCCTGCTTCACTGCCTGTGAAGCGACTCCCCTGCAGGTGGGGAGCTGGGGTCTCGAACCGGGATCCTGACGCCAGTCTTTGTGCTTTGTGCCACGTGCACTTAACCCCCTGCGCTACTGCCCAACTCCCTCAGTGAAGAATCTTTTGCTCGCTGATCTGATATGAGCCCTTTATTATGTACTCACTAACCTGTATTTGGATCTATTTCTAGACTCACCATTCTACTTCATCCATCTACTCCTCATTCATGCCCTGCTCCAGCATAGTCACAGTTATAGTTTTGGGGGTGCTTGTGTCTGATAGGGCAAGTTATTAGCAGAGGATCAATTATCCCATGCACAAATGACAATACACACACACGCACACACGCACTCATAGTAAACAATACCCAAAGTGAGGTATTAGTGGAAATATGTGGAGTTCATATCACAGAAAAGGAAGTGATATATTTGGTATATACTTTTTAAATGTGAAAAGATGAATAGCCCAGTAAGGAGACAAAAATATGTGAACAGACAAGCCACAGGGGGGGAAAAAAAAAACACAAACAGCTCTTATACGTAGAAAAATATACAGTACTTCACCCAAAATATTGCACCGGGATGCCATTTTTCACCAATTCTGCTGTGTACACGAGGATGTGGAGAAACAGGGGCTCTCAGGTTTTGCTGGCATGGGTTTAAGTTAGTGTCACTTCTAAGATGGAGAATAATTTATAATACCTATGAAACTTGAAAATAGACTCAGCAATTTCTGTTCTAGGAGTAGAGCCTAAAGAGAGGCTTTCAGGCATGCCAATCACTAGGCACAAGGGTGTCCAGTAGAAGGCTGTTGGCACTAGCAGAGGTCTGGACACAGTCTCCATGCCTGTGAGTAGTGATCTGCTCAAAGTCATGTGCCCATACTCATAGCGGAAGACTAGCAACAGTTAAATAGGATAAAGATTAGGGGCCAGGCGGTAGTGAAGCGGGTTAAGTGCACACGGCACGAAGTGCAATGTCAGGCACAAGTATCTGGGTTTGAACCCCCAGCTCCCCACCTGCAGGGGGGTTGCTTCACAAGCAGTGAAGCAGGTCTGCAGGTGTCTCTCTTTCTCTCCCCATCTCTGTCTTCCCCTTCTTCCCCTCCTCTCTCGATTTCGATTTCTCTCTGTCCTATCCAACAACAACAACGGCAACAACAAACAACAACAAGGGCAACAAAAATGGAAAAAGTGGCCTGCAGGAGCAGTGGATCTATAGTGCAGGCATGGAGCCCCAGCGACAACCCTGGAGGCAAACAAATGAAAAAGGATAAGGAGTGGCTCTATGTTCCTTTATCCATTCATTCAGTAACTGTTCCCTGGGCATATACTTTACTTTCGGAACTATTTTCAAGCTGGGGATCAACAGAAAACTCAACCATTTAAAATAGCTGCCCATTTGGAACGTGTTAGATGGTGGGAGTCCTGTGCAGAGACATCAAGACGCGAATGGGGCTGCTTATGCAGACTGCCCACTTGGGATTTGTCTGGTCTTCTGTCATCACTGGGAGAGTGAGTGTGGGGGAGGGAGCCACAGGGTTGAAGTGTCACTGTAGTCACTCCATAGAGAGGGCGCCCACTAGCAGTGTGACCATGACTGCCCATGTGGACTCTGCCCACCTGGCTGAGCTAAGGGGTTGCCAGCTTCTTAGTTTAACTTTTCACTTTAGATTCATTTAAGAAACAAACTGGACTCTAGTAAAGGCCCGGGGCTTGGGGGAGGGGGGGAATTCTCACTGGAGGTGTGCCTGCCTTGCCATGATCCTGTCCCGTGTGACCGACCGCACACCAGTCTCAAGTTAAGGCTTGGACCTTCTATTTCCAAAGCAACTCAGACAACGCTGAGAAGAGCTGCCAGGGGGCGCTGGAGACCAGCAGAAGAGCCTTCGGAAAGTCACTGTGTTCAAGCTGAAAATAGCTGATCAGAAGATTCCCAGAGGGGAACTGTGGGCTGGAAGGTACCAACACCACTTCTGTGTGAGTGTCCTGAGGCGGGAGAGGAACAGACAGGCAGGCAGAGAAGCCCAGGAGGCCTTGTGAGGCAGATGGACTACAGAGGCTGTTCATTCTCTGGCGCTGGGCTGGCCCAGACTCAGGGGTGTGAGCAGAGGGCAGAGAGCCCGGCCCCCCTCACCCATCAAAATCTGAGGAGACTGTGCAGTGCCCAGGGCCCCAGCTAGGGCTGGCTTCCCACGCCCGCCCATGCTTCCTCTGGGTGGCACCCACAGTTTTGGATGCCACAAGTTGTGGTTCCAAAGGAGACCAAAGGAAACCAGAAGTGGGAAGGGGGTCAGGGAACATTCACCCAGTTAAGGTTAAGTGAAGAAAGACCGTTCAGTCTGGCAAACGAGAAGTGGCGACTCTGCAAACAGAGTTGAGAAATGACCCTCTGCAGATCCCAGGGAGGCAGAAGGGGGCAATTAGACAAGCTAGACAGGACAGACGCACAAGAGAACGCAGCAAAGAGAGGGGACACTGCTAGAGGCGCCTGACAGCAAAGGTTCCCTTTCAAGTGGGAGTCAAGGACCAGATTTCTTCAAAGCCAGAGAGGGGGTCCGAGGCCTCTAGGACAGACAGGAGGGTGCCTGCCTTGAGGGCTGAGGACACCAAGGGCGAGTGGCAGAGAGCAGGAGGGCTGTGGCCTCGGGCCAGCCAGAGCAGAGTCCCTGCACATCACAGAAGACACTCCTAACCCGGACACCCAGCCCTGACTAACTGTCTCCAGACAGGACTCCAGGCACAAGTGAGATCAGGGCGACCTGTCAGAGACAGAGCACGGAGTCAAAGGTCAGTATGTGGCATGTGCACAGCCCTGCCGAACTCCTCCCGCCAGCCGCCACACTCTGCCACCACCCTGCTATAGCGCCCGGGTAAGACGCGAGGGCATCTCGCCTGGCACAGAGCAGGGACTTGCTCATCTCTAATGGCAGCAGCAGGCCTGTGGAATGTGTGAGAGCAAAACTGACGGGGGCACCCGGAGACTCAGTCATCAAGATGAGTACTCTCTTGAAAAGGTAAGATCATGTTTGGAGGAGCTATCGGCACTGGAGTAAAATCAGACTCGAACTTGCGACACACTACTTCTTGCCCTGCCCCCACCCTGTCCCGACGCTGGGGCCAGTGAAGCTGGACTTAAACAGCAGGCAGTCAGCCCGAGGACTGCAGCCTGCTGATCTACCATATGTATATGTTTATATATGTAGCACTGAAACATCTGTCTAATGAGATGCATATTCGATGGAATACTACTTGGCCATTAAAAACTATCACATTTTGTCATTCGGAACAAAGTGGATGGAACTGGAGGTGATACTGCTGAGTGAAATAAGAAGTGGAAGACAGGGAGTCGGGTGGTAGCACAGTGGGTTAAGGATCCTGGTTCGAGCCCCCGGCTCCCCACCTGCAGGGGAATCACTTCACAGGCGGTGAAGCAGGTCTGCAGGTGTCTATCTTTCTCTCCTCCTCTCTGTCGTCCCCCCCCCCATTTCTCTCTGTCCTAGCCAACAACAACGACATCAATAAAAACTACAACAACAAAACAACAAGGGCAACAAAAGGGGATAAATAAATAAATAAATAAATAAATAAAATATAAAAAAAAAAAGAAGTGAAGGACAACTACCCAATGGTTTCCATCATGCATAGTGTATATGTGACTAAAACAGACAAACCTACAAAAAAAAAAAAAAAAAAGTAACCAGACGACTGTTTCTTAGACTCTGAAGACTATGGTGGCCAGAGGGAAGGGGGGACAGGAACTCTGTCTGCAGGCACAGTGAGTCGTACACACGTTCATGTGGGTGGGAAGCTCTACGCCTGGCATCTGCTGATTCTGTAAGCCAATACTGAGTCCGTACAAATAATCTTAGTTAGGAAAAACAACTAGAGAAAAGAAAGAAGGAATGAGTTCCCCAAGCTTATAGAAGAAAACATTGAGAATTCAAAGTGACATAAAAATTTAAAGGCTTGTCTATGGGTTATTAAAATATTTAACCTGTGGGGCCCGGGTGGTGGCGCAGCGGGTTAAGCGCACATAGCACAAAGCACAAGGACCGGCGTAAGGATCCCGGTTCGAGCCCCCGGCTCCCCACCTGCAGGGGAGTCGCTTCACAGGCGGGGAAGCAGGTCTGCAGGTGTCTGTCTTTCTCTCCCCCTCTCTGTCTTCCCCTTCTCTCTCCATTTCTCTCTGTTCTATCCAACAACAGCAGCAGCAGCAACAACAGCAACCATCAAAGAAAAGATGGCCTCCAGGAGCAGTGGATTGGTAGTGCAGGCACAGAAACCCCTAGCGATAACCCTGGAGGAAAAATAAATAACAAACCAACAAATAAATAAATAACCTGCGCTTAAAGATAAATCAAATCGTGTCTGTCTTGATTCCTGAGCGTTCTGGCATTCCCCACCCTTCAATTTCACCCCCACAGCAAGCGCCTTACTCTCCTCCCCCAGTGTCAGCCCTACCCCATAGGAAACATCTAGGATTCCTTTGGCACAAGCACTACTGCCACCAGCGCTGACTCACTGCCACTTCCTGCAGGAGATGTGTCTGCTGAAAAGCCCTGTACCCCGTGCTTGCAACTTGCAGCCAGTTCTTTGGTGCTGCTCCTCTTGAGGCACCAGACCCACATGCGCACATGACTCAGACTCTTGTAATATCACATTTATTTACCGTAGCGTTCTTACTGAAATAGCAATCTTAAACTTGGACAAGTTCTGGCCCACAGGTATCAGACAATAGGATTGTGGATTGATACTTCAGTCTCCATTGGGAACACATTGCCAACCCTGGACTTCCCTGGGCAGGGCTGCAAAAACAGAAAGTAGAACATGGCTGCCAGCAGCACCAAGTGGTGACTTCCATGGGCCCGAGGCACTTCGACATTTGTGGGTTCCTTCCTCCATATAAAATAGCAAACTGTATTTCACGACCACATTGTCATGAAGATGAATATAACCTGGGGTGAATTATATTGATTTTCCTTATCTTGAAAGAAATTCAAACCTTTGCTTAAGTTATCCTGGGCCCTGGACCACTTGGAACTAAAGAGAAAGTCACTCCTGGTCTTTGATGAGGGTAAAATGGGGGTCAAATTAGGGTCCCAGAAACTCATTAGGATAAGAAGGAGATGCCGGGAGTAAGATAAGTAATAGAATGGGAACTGATGAGGTGAAGGTAGAAGTGGTGGACTAGGAGGTCATGAAAGGATCATATTGGACATTGGACTGTAGCCCTACAAAATACATTGACGTTATTCTTCTTCTTTTTTTTTTTTTTACTTCAGATAGAGAAAGTTGACACAGAGAGAGAGAGAGAGAGAGAGAGAGAGAGAGAGAGAGCTAGCCAGAGGCTTTACAGCACCACTTCAGCACCTGTGGAGCTTCTCCTGATGCCTTGGTACTCCCATGCGGTGCCACGGTTTGAACTTGATGCTTTGAGCATGGTAAGGTGCAGCTGTACAGGGGAGCTATCCCCTCAAGTTTTAATTTCTGCAATACTAATGTGAGCTTATCTGGAAGTAGGGTTTTTGCAGAGAGAGCTGAGTAGCAAGGAGACGGTACAGGGTTTGGATGGACTCGAATCTAATGATGGCTCTTGTGATAAGAGGTGGAAGGCATGGGACAGAAACACACAGGGAAGAAGGCCAATGAAGATGGAGGCAGGGATTGGAGTGGTACTGTTCAAAGTCACGAGATGGGGACTGGGTGGTGGCCCATCTGGTTGAGCGCGTGTTACCATGCGAAGGACCCAGGTTCAAGGCCCCAGTCCCCACCTGCAGGGGGGAAATTTCATGAGCTGTGAAGCAGGGCTGCAGGGGTCTCTCTCCCCTTCTCTGTCTCAATTTCTCTTTTCTGTTGCCAACAAATAATAAAGTATTTTTTAAATAAGTAGAAGCCAAGGGAAGCCACAGTTGCCTGTTACCACAGGGAGGTCTGGGGTCAATCTCCCCTCTGAGCACCCAGCAGGGAGCCAGCTCTGAGGACAGCACCTTGATTCCAGTCATCTGGCCTCAAGATCTGGCACACACTTCTCTCGCTCGCTGCTATGGCCAGAGGAGTCTAGTGGAGTAAAGGCGAGAGCAACGGCCAAGTCAGTCAGTGGCCTGGGCTACACAGGAAGCAGAAGCAGCATCTATGGGCGGGTGCACAGAGCACCCAGCCACGCATGACTGGGTGTCTGTAATGAGTGGCCTCCACTGGGTGTTGCAGATTCAAGACCCACTTATTTGAAGAAAACATATGAATCATGAAATAGAAACCAGTTGAGAAATCAGTCTTAGCTAAGGACGCCCCAGGAGGTGCCAGCCCATATGCTGAGGACTGTGGGCAGGACAGAGACCTGACACACTGGGCACCGAGGGGCTGAGCTCGACAGGCAAGTCAAAAGCAGACCCTGTGGGCTATCCCCCACAGTCAGGGTGATGGTGGCCTTCCTGGACAAAACAGCTTTGTGCACCCCTTCCCTAAGCTACAAGCAGTGGCTTTGCAATGATATCTCTCCTTCTTCTCCCTCCTCCAGAGTTTCCTTTGCCTACACGTGATGTGCCTCAGACCGGCTTCCCAGCTGCCCTTCCCCTTTCTCAGGATGAGGGGTCCTGCTGATGCCCCTGAGGACTAAACTGTCAAGAGAACCTATGGTCCTAGATTGGGGTTAGCCTCCCCTGCTGAGTTTCAGAGATGTGTGGCAATGGTGGAAGAGTCAACCAGAATGAAATTTGTGCCAAACTGAGATATTTCTACTTCTTAAACTATTTTATTTGATAGAACAGAGAGAAATCGAGAAGGACACTTGCCACCCGGCTTCACCACCTGTGAAGTCCCCCCCGCAGGTAGGACTGAGGGATCAAACCTGTGTCCTTGTGTAGTATAATGTGTGAACTCAACCAGGTGCCCTGATAGATCTGTTTGTTTTGTTGTTGTTTTTTTTTATTGATTTCTAGATTTCTTCTACTTCTTCTAGTTCATTGTTTGTATAAGAGTGTCATTGGGTTTTATATATTGATTTTGCAGCCTGCCACTTTATTATGTTGATTAATGACTTCTGGAAATTTTAAACTGGATTCTTTGTGATTTTCTATATATGTGTCATATCATCTGCAAATAGTTACAACCTACCTTCTTCTTTTCCAATCTGAGTCTCTTTAATTATTTTATCTTACCTAATCGCTATGGCTAGGACTTCCAGTACTATGTTGAATAGTAATGATCATAGTGGACAGCCCTGCCTTGTACTTGACAGAGAAGGGAAAGCTTTCAGATTCTCATCATTGTGTATGATATTGGCTGTGGGTTTGTTGTATATAAACTATTCATTTGAGAAATTCTCCATCTGTCCCCATTCTTTTTTTTTTCTTTAATTTCTTCATTGGGGAATTAATGTTTTACATTCGACAGTTAATATAATAGTTTGTACATGCATAACATTCCTCAGTTTTCCACATAACAATACAACCCCTGCTAGGTCCTCTGTCATCCTTTTTGGATCCGTATTCCCCCCTACCCCACCCCAGAGTCTTTTACTTTGGTGCAATATGCCAGTTCCAGTTCAGGTTCTACTTGTGTTTTCTCTCCTGATCTTGTTTTTCAACTTCTGCCTCAGAGTGAGATCATCCCATATTTATCCTTCTGTTTCTGACTTATTTCACTTAACATGAATTTTTCAAGGTCCATCCAAGATGAGCTGAAAACGGTGAAGTCGCCATTTTTAATAGCTGAGTAGTATTCCATTGTGTATATAGACCACAACTTGCTCAGCCACTCATCTGCTGTTGGACACCTGGATTGCTTCCAGGTTTTGGCTATTACAGATTGTGCTGCTAAGAACATATGTGTACACGGATCCTTTTGGATGGGTGTGTTGGGTTCCTTAGGATATATCCCCAGGAGGGGAATTGCAGGAGCATAGGGTGGGTCCATTTCTACCCTTCTGAGAGTTCTCCAGACTGTTCTCCACAGAGCTTGGACCAATTGACATTCCCACCAGCAGTGCAGGAGGGTTCCTTTGACCCCACAACCTCTCTAGCATTTGTTGCTGTTACCTTTTCTGATGTATGATATTCTCACAGGAGTGAAGTGATATCTCATTGTTGACTTTATTTTCATTTCTCTGACAGTCAAAGACTTGGAACATTTTTTCATTTGTTTCTTGGACTTTTGGCTCTCTTCTGTGGTGAATATTCTGTCCATGTCCACTCCCCATTTTTGGATGGGGTCATTTGTTTTCTTGTTGTTGAGTTTGGCAAGCTCTTTATATATGTTGGTTATTAGCCTCTTGTCTGATGTATGGCATGTAAAGATCTTCTCCCATTCTGTGAGGGGTCTCTTGGTTTGAGTATTGGTTTCTTTTGCTGTGCAGAAGCTTTTTAATTTGATGTAGTCCCACAGGTTTATGCTTGCCTTAGTCTTCTTTGTAATTGGATTTGTTTCATTGGAGATGTCTTTAAAATTTATGCAAAAAAGAGTTCTGCCAATATATTCCTCTAAGTATCTGATAGTTTCTGGTCTAACATCCAAGTCCTTGATCCACTTGAAATTTACTTTTGTATTTGATGAAATATAGTGGCTCAGTTTCATTCTTCTGCATGTTTCAACCCATTTTTTCCAAAACCATTTGTTGAAGAGACTCTGATTTCCCCATTTAATAGTCTGGGCACCTTTGTCAAAGATTAGATGTCCATAAATGTGCGGGCTTACTTCCAGGCTCTCAATTCTGTTCCAGTGGTCAGTGTGTCTATTCATGTTCCAGTACCAAACAGTTTTGATGACAATGGTCCTATAAATACAATTTGAGATCTGGGAGTGTGATGACTCCAGTTCTGTTCTTTCTTCTCAAGATTGTTTTGGTAATTCTAGGTCTTTTCTGGTTCCAGATAAACATTTGTAGCATTTGTTCTGTTCTCCTAAAGAATGTGCTTGGGATATTGATGGGGATAGCATTAAATTTGTAGATGGCTCTGGGTAGTATATTTATTTTGATGATGTTAGTTCTTCCAACCCATGAACATGGAATATCTTTCCATTTCTTTGTGTCTTTTTCAGTTTCCTTGAGCAGTGACTCATAATTTCCAGTACACAAGTCTTTCACTTCTTTGGTTAGGTTTATTCCCAGATATTTTAATGTTTTTGTTGCTATAGTAAAAGGAATTGATTTCTGAATTTCAACTTCTTCTTAGTGTTTGCATAGAGGAATGCCACTGACTTTTGAATGTTAATTTTGTAACCTGACACCTTACTGTTATGCCTGATGATTTCCAAAAGCTTCTTTCTGGATTCTTTAGGTTTTTCAATGTATACTATCATGTCATCTGCAAATAGGGAGAGTTTGACTTCTTCTCTTCCAATCTGTATGCCTTTAATTCCTTGCTCCTGCCTGATTGCTATGGCAAGAACTTCCAACACTATGTTGAATAATAATGGTGATCATGGGCAGCCCTGTCTAGCACCTGATCTGAGGGCAAATGCTTCCAGTTTTTCACCATTGAGTATGATGTTGGCTGTAGGTTTGCTAATATATAGACTCCACTATCTTCAGGATTTTTCCATCTATTCCCACTTTTTGTCGTGTTTTGATCATAAAGGGATGTTGTATTTTGTCAAAGGCTTCCTCTGTATCTATTGATATGATCATGTGGTTTTTGGTCTTTTATTAATGTGGTGGATCACATTGATTGATTTACATATACTAAACCAACCTTGCATCCCATGGATAAACCCCACTTGGTCATGATGAACAGTCTTTTTAATATACTGCTGTATCTGGTTGGCTAGGATTGTGTTCAATATTTGAGATAAATAGTGTTTTCTTCCAGAGTCTCATTTGTTGTTTCTGAATTTCTGATGACAGTTCTTTCAAACTCTTTACTCACTCCTGTGATTATTTCCTTAACTAGTGTTTGGATGTTGACCTCATTATTTTGTGATTCACCCTTTGGGGGGTTTTTAGCTGGACTCTTGTCCTGTTCATTTCTCCACTATTTCTTGTTGGTTTAACCATCTTATATAGTATGTTATGAGGTCCCTCACTTGGTACTTTTCAAATTACTGATCACTCTTGCCTGGATTGACTTGTGTCTAAGTAGGGTAATTAAAGAGTTCACAGTTGTGGAAATTGACAGTTGTTTCAATATTATTTTAATCCCTGAGTTATGTTGGGCTGCAATGTGGAGGAGAGAGAGAGGAGATCCGGAGCAGAGAGGGAACACAATTCTTTATTCACGTGGGCACCTCAGAGTTGGGTGAGAGCACAGCAGTTTGGGCCACATGGAGCTAGCAAAAATGGCCGCCTCCCGCTACGCGCAGCACCCTTCCGTTCACTGATGTGAAGAGCAGGCAACAGAGCAAGGGGCAGAAGAAGAAGGGCTTTTATGGAAGAAAGTCGGGATGTGATTGGCTAGGAAACAAGGCACTCGGGGATAAGATAATGGAAAGGGGGAGGAGTAAAGAAAGCACTCCAGGATAGGACAATAGCTCTCGAGGGGATGGGAAGGGGGAGGAGTAAACAAAGCACTCCAACTATCCCGGGGAATTGACAATGACCTGAGGGGACAACATGGCGGCTGTGACTGCATCTGCACAATTTCCCAGCAGAGTTGGAGCACAGTGGCTTAAAAGCCTCTTTTGTTCTTTTTCTTCCCTTGATAAATCTGTTTTTAATGGTATCTGATGATTTACAGTTGACTGAGTCAACCACTGATATATCATGGAAGCAAATGAATAAAGCAGTGATTGGACACACAGAGATTTATCACCATGGATGAAAGTTAGTTAATAATATTCATTTTGTCCATCCAGATTCGGTGGATTCACTAACAGCTATGAAAGACAAAAGAAAGCACATCAGCAAAGAGAGGGATTCTGATTGTTTTCTTGTGAAACTATGGAATATTACACTGTGTGAATTCTGAAGAGGGTGGCACAGGCCAACTGTTCAGGGCTTCGCTGTGAGGCAAACGCTGGGCCACATACAATGCATGCACAGTCTTGCTTGAACCTCGTGGAAATCAGCCAGGTGCTGCTATCATAAGCTCCCAGTTTACAAGCACGTGACTCTGTGGCTGAGAGGTGCTAACTTGCCTAAGGCCACACAAATACTGGGCTGTTGGAAAACTCACGATCTATTTTTTCTGTGCAAAAATGTGTCTTGACTTTTCTAACAACTCAGAATAGTAGGTGGCAGAGTTGAGATGAAACTTTGATGCACCGAAGTAATTGTCAAACTGGAAGGACTGGAACCGAGAGGCTGGTTGACAGTGATCTGCAGAGACATGGTAGCCTTGCCCAGAACCCCAGCGTCCAGTGGCTGTGTGGTTCACCCATCTTGTCTTTCTGCACCCACCGGGCTACCACAGAGCGCTTCTGGGTTCTGTGCAATTCTGGTTAACTGGAAACCCACTGGTTTTTAGATGTATGTACCAACAGCCTGTACTTGCGAAGGCTGACCCAGACTAATAATCAGTTATTCATTTTAATTCACTAGTTCCATTTTTAATATTTTATTTCTTCTATTTTAATGAGTGAGATACAGAGGAAGAGAGAGAGAGAGAGCACAGCACTGCTCAGCTCTGGCTTATGGTGATGCTGGGTGCTGAAACTGAGACCTCAGAGCCTCAAGAGTCTTTTGCAGAACCATGATTCTGTGTCCCCATAGCCTTGACTAGTCAAATCCCTCCCTCCCTCCCTCCCTCTCTCCCTCCCTCCTTCATTTGAACTCAAAAGCCATTCCACTGGAATAGTGCCCCCTCACCAAAGGTGTGGAGAAGATGCTAAGAGTCACTTAAAATAATACCCTGCTGAGTTTCAAAACTAGCCATGGGTGATGGCTTCCTTCCCTGCGGGACATATCCTGCCACTCATTAAGCCTGGGCGCTCCCTGGGGCTGCCTTCTGTCTTGTATACTCTGAGTAGGATCACTTAGGATCCTTATGGAAAGAAGCCGGGATTGGAGGAAGACTGAACTTCACCAGCCTCCCTCACACTGACTTGCAGCCTAGCTTTCTCAGATAAAGGGAGCCTGGAATTTCCCCTTTGTTTTCTACTCTCAAACCAAGGGGCTTCCCAGAGCCTTGACACCCCCCCCCCCACACACACACACCTTGAAAACATGCTGTGCTCCTTAGAGAAAGATCTCAGCACTACAGCAGCGGTTCTCAGCTTTGGCTACACACTGGAGCTCCTGGGGAGTCGAGAATCCAGTCTCCCCCAACCCCTGAGATTCTGATTCCATTGCTCTGGGGTTCAACCTACCTAGCAAGGCTTTTTCTACCCCCCCACCCCCCACACACACACCCTCTGTGTGGTTCCAATATGCAGCCAAGGCTGAGAACCGCTCTCAGGCTGGAAGTCAGCATCCAGAGGGAGGGAGGAGGGGCAGCTTTCCAGTCGATTTTCACTCTCTTACAATACTTTCTTATGATAGTGGTGGTCACAGCAGTGTGCACATATCAAGTAGAAACTGGGTAACTTCAATTGCTATGTATGTAATTGGCCTGGTGAGTTGGCCCAGTTCCTTAATGGGCCATTGCAATAATTTTGTAAAGCACCATACATCTTTAGTGTTAGCTTAATTAGCTTTATGGGCCTACGATGCACATTAAATGGATGTAAAAAATCAACTTCAGAAACTTAAACATACATTAAATGGTGGTGAAAACTGACTCCATGAGCTTTGATCTATACTAAAGGTACCTGGAGAACATACAAAGAGAATTTTAGAAGAGACTCTCTTGAAATCAGCCTGCTCTTAGAGCTCATACACTTGTCTAGGTATATAAATATATCATTTAAAACTTTGTAAAATGTCCACCCTGTTCTTTTCAGCAACAAAAACCGACCATCTGCTATGGCTAAACATTAGACAATATAATTATAAAAACAATAGCATGCTCACTTAAAAACTCTGAATGCGGGGGGCTGGATGGTAGGTAGCACAGTGGGTTAAGTGCTCATGGCGCGAAGTGCAAGGACCAGTGTAGGGGTCCAGGTTCAAGCCCCGGGCTCCCCACCTGCAGGGGAGTTACTTCACAAGCGGTGAAGCTAATCTGCAGATGTCTACTTTTCTCTTCCACTTTCTGTCTTCCCCTCCTCTCTCTATTTATCCAACACAATAACAGTAACAACAAGGGCAACAAAATGGAAAAATAGCCTCCAGGAGCAGTGGATTCCTAGTATAGGCACTGAGCCTCAGCGATAACCCTGGAGGCAAAAACCAAACCAAACCAAACCAAAACTCTGAATGTGGCAAGTAGCACTCTGAAGTTGACCTTTCTAGCAGCATATTGACTTCAGGCTTTGTTCAGAAGGTAGAAAACTACTAGGGAAAGAGAGAGGCAGACTGGGGGTATGGACCGACCAGTCAACGCCCATGTTCAGCGGGGAAGCAATTACAGAAGCCAGACCTTCTACCTTCTGCAACCCTCAACGACCCTGGGTCCATGCTCCCAGAAGGATAGAGAATGGGAAAGCTACCATGGGAGGGGGTGGGTTATGGGGATTGGGTGTTGGGAATTGTGTGGAGTTGTACCCCTCCTACCTTATGCTTTTGTTCACTAATCCTTTCTTAAATAAAAAATTTAAAAAAAAAAAGAAGGTAGAAAGTGACTCCTGTGAGGGAAAGACTGTTCTTTCATACAAAAGTAGCAAAGGAAAAACACTCTTCTGTCTTCTCCTGCTCCCACTCCTGGAGCAACACTGGCTCCAGGCTACTTGGAAGTTGCTTGTTTTCCTGTTAAAAGTGATGAGACCACTCCAGCAGCTTTTCAAAACTGCTGACCAACCTGCTCTGCCTCCACTCAGAGTTCTGCTCACTCTTTGTTGGAGCCATTTGTCAATGACCCTTATTTCTGACCAGAGATCACAGGTTTTTTTGGAGAGCTTTCCTGAAAAAATTAAAGTGGCTTGGGAGTCGGGCGGTAGCACAGCGGGTTAAGCGCAGGTGGTACAAAGCACAAGGACCGGCATAAGGATCCTGGTTCGAGCCCCCAGTCGCTTCACAGGCGGTGAAGCAGGTCTGCAGGTGTCTGTCTTTCTCTCCCCCTCTCTGTCTTCCCCTCCTCTCTTCATTTCTCCCTGTCCTATCCAACAACGACGACATCAATAACAACAACAATAACCACAACAATAAAAAACAACAAGCAACAAAAGGGAATAAATAGATAAAAATATTTTTAAAAGAAGTGGCTTACCGCTGTTCTGGTACCCTGGTCTTCTCCAGCAGCTCACTCCCGCAGCCCTGCAGGGCGTACTCTGTGCATGGGCACAGAGAGAGGAAGCCAGCAGACTTCTGGAAATAGATGCTTTACGGTCAGAGGAACCTAGCTCGTGATTTGCAGAAGTTTATGTGGGAGGAAGGGAACTTGTGATTTCTTAACTGTTCCCAAATTATCTATTGACTGTGCTTTAAAATTCAAAAAATGAAATTGGGGGGAGGGAGTCACTTTCCAAGTGATTTAAACAGAACCCAAGATAGACATCACATCGCTGCTGTGTTGTTGTGAGTTTGTGTTTACTTGTGTGTATGTGGGCGTGACTGGAAGAACCCTCCACAAACCATCAATACCAGTTAGTTCTGGAGAGCAGGATTGGAGGGACATCAAAGAATAGACCGTAGGGGGAGTCGGGCTGTAGCACAGCGGGTTAAGCGCAGGTGGCGCAAAGCACAAGGACCGGCATAAGGATCCCGGTTCGAGCCCCAGCTCCCCACCTGCAGGGGAGTCACTTCACAGGCGGTGAAGCAGGTCTGCAGGTGTCTGTCTTTCTCTCCTCCTCTCTGTCTTCCCCTCCTCTCTCCATTTCTCTCTGTCCTATCCAACAATGACGACATCAATAATAACTACAACAATAAAACAACGAGGGCAACAAAAGGGAATAAATAAAATTAAAAAAAAAAAAAGAATAGACCGTAGGAATAGATTCCCTTTACTTAGAAAGTTCTAGTGTGTCTTTAAAAAACTTGGGCTGGGGAGACAGCATAATGGCTCTGCAAAAGACTTTCATACTTGAGGCTCTGAGGCCCCAGGTTCAATCCCCAGCATCAGCCAGAGCTGAGCAGAACTCCGGTCTTTCTCTCTGCATCTCTCTGAGTCTGTCTGTCTCTCTATCTATCTAGCATCTATCTGTCTCTATCACTTATTAAAATAATAATAAAAAACTTTACCACAAATCTGTACTCCATTTAGAAGGGCCCAAGCTCACCTTTGTTGTATAATTCAAGCCAGTGCTTAAATAGCATGTGTAGTGCTTCGTGTTTGTTCTACACGGTTCCAAAACAGCACTAGTCCCAGTGGCTATGGGTCCCCCCACCAGGCTGTGGCCACAGAAGAATCTTTCCCTGTGCGCCGCTGCATTGCAAGCAGCACACAACACACTGGCTCAGTGCAGCACGGGTCCAGTGAATGTGTGTGTGTGAGTGAGTGAGTGAATGAGTGAGTGAAATCAGCACCAGAACAGGAATCACTTCCAACTGGGAGTTCATTTTCACCAAGTGGCCAGAGGATTTGGCCCTCAGGACCAGTTCTGTTCCCCTTGCCCTGCCCTGCCCTGCCAGCTCACAGATCTCTTGCGCATCTCCTAGACCAGTCCTGCCCTGCCCTTCCTCTAGCCGTCCACACTGACCAGAACTGTGTTTCAAAATGGAATTGCTCTTGTCAGGCACCTTGTGTGTCCCGGATGCATGAGGCAAATGAGACTCTCTAAACCTCAGTTTCTTGTCTCTCAAAGTAAACTCAATGCCAACATCTTCCACCTGTGCAGGCTTTGAGGAGGAGATGTGTTCCTGCCTGTGGGACCCTTGGGAAAGCACCCGGCACAGTCAGCGCTCAACAAGCCGAGCCAGAATCTGCCTCCCCTACTTGCCACCTGGACTGCACTAATCCGGGCAGGTGCCCACAATGGCCAGACTGCTCACTGAGACCTCTCCGCGAGCCGTGAGCAGCAGAATGCGAGGTGGCAGCAGACAGCTTCTCTAAACAGAGGCAGCTAAGTATGGAGCCGGGAGAAGGCTCAGCACTGGCATTGTCCGACCAGGGGCCTGGAAGCCAGAAAGACCATGAGGCTGGCACCTGAGGAGAAGAAGTGTAGTTTTAATACAAGCCCGTCAGGTAGGAGACAGGAGGACTCATCCTCAGCTCTGTCTCCCTTTGTCTTAGGAGATTGTATGAGGAGGAGAGAGCAGGGCAAGGAAAGAGTTTAGGCAGATGGGGGCTTGTGCTTGGCACCATCCCGTTGGTTCAGCCCATCTTGATCAGCAGGGGGCCTAATCCATCTTCCATCTGGAATCTGGGAGGTGAAGTCAGGATGAGGCTCCTTGGGGAAGCAGGAAAAGGGTCTTCGGAAACCTGAGGATGAATGGTGGTAAAAACCACTCCGAGGCGGGGCCGGGCAGTAGAGCAGCGGGTTAAGCGCACATGGCACAAAGCGCAAGGACCGGCGTAAGGATCCCGGTTCGAGCCCCCGGCTCCCCACCTGCAGGGGAGTCGCTTCACAGGTGGTGAAGCAGGTCTGCAGGTGTCTTATCTTTCTCTCCCCCTCTCTGTTTTCCCCTCCTCTCTTGATTTCTCTCTGCCCTATCCAACAACAACGACAACAATGATAAACAACAAGGGCAACAAAAGGAAAAAAATAGCCTCCTGGAGTAGTGGATTTGTAGTGCAAGTACCAGCAATAACCCTAGAGATAAATAAATAAATAAATAAATAAATAAATAAATAAATAAATAAATATAAATAACACTCCGAGAGAGAGAGCTGTTCAGTCCCACTTGGAGGAAAGGCAATTAAATGTTCTGTAAAAATAGCAGTGGCGTTAATCCTTAAAGAGCAGTGTGACGATGAGTGTCTGAGCAAGTTGTGGTCTATATACACAATGGAATACTACTCAGCTATTAAAAATGGTGAACTCACTATTTTCAGCCCATCTTGGATGGAACTTGAAGAAATCATGTTAAGTGAAATAAATCAGAAACAGAAGGATGAATATGGGATGATCTCACTCTCAGGCAGAAGTTGAAAAACAAGATCAGGAGAGAAAACACAAGTAGAACCTGAACTGGAATTGGTGTATTGCACCAAAGTAAAAGACTCTGGGGTGGGTAGGTGGGGAGAATACAGGTCCAAGAAGGATGACAGAGGACCTAGTAGGGGTTGTATTGTTATATGGAAAACTGGGAAATGTTATGCACCTACAAACTATTGTATTTGCTGTCGACTATACAACATTAATCCCCCAGGGAGAATACACGTCCAAGAAGGATGACAGAGGACCTAGTGGGGGTTGTATTGTTATATGGAAAACTGGGAGATGTTATGCATGTACAAACTATTGTATTTACTGTCGAATGTAAAACATTCATTCCCCAATAAAGAAATTTTTAAAAAGAGAGCAGTGTGACGGTGTCCGGTCACTGCAATCAGTTGTTTGTACCCCTCTATCAACAGTAAATATAGAAACAACTAAAATGGAAGGAGACAATAAAACAGACATTTTCCAGATCGTTTTTATTGAGGAATTAATGATCCACAGTGCAGTTATCAACACATGGCTACAATGCATTCTCTCTGCATCATAGGACACCACTTGCTCTGACAACTTCAGTCCTTCTCTACCATCGCGCACTGGGTCCCCAGTTCCCTCTTGCCCCTTCCGGTGCCCTTCCCCCTGAAAGAAACAATTGTTTTCTCTTCCTCACTCCTGGACCCTTAGCCAATTCTTCCGAGCCCTCTCGGTCTCAGCAATCACCCCGACCCTTCTGTCACTGTGTCCGTGCTCAACCATAGCTGGCTTGCTACCATTTGGATTATTGTTTCTCATTTCAAAGAAAAGCTTAACATACTTGTCTGTACACCTCCTCAGTGCCCCTTAGAAAAATGGCAGCCCTCTGGATAAACAGATTAATTCCACCCTTCCTGTGAACTGAGATAGCCAAGTCAGGGCACCCTGCTAAAGGAGAAGAGGAAGGGCTGATGACAGCCTCATCAAGGCCCAGTACCCTTGAGCAAATGATCTTATTTTGTGCAACTAAAGAGACTAAAGCCAAAGGTCAAGAGGATAATAGTAGTAGAGGGGACTGTTGGAACTCACCACTCTACTTCTGCTTTTGGGTTTTATTTACTTCTCCCTGCATGAATGTCCCACATGAAAATCCAAATAGTATCAGTGTTTGGAGGAGAGGATGAATTTTCTGCTCCCTAGCGGTTCTTTGTTCTTCCTTTCTACTCTTCTGCTGAAATCTCTTGGTAATCCAGTTTGTCTCTTGAGCAGTGAATGAAGTTCAAATATACTGACATTAGTTCCTCATGCTCCAGGTTTTCCAAAGGCAATTTAGATGTTAATGTGTGTTCACAGAGCAAGAGGGGTCAGTGGAAGAAGAGAATCTAAAGGCCCTCACGCATGAGAGTCCCCCCCACCCCGCTCAGGATGCGCATGCCCTTCCCCACCTCCAGAGGACCGAGAGGTGGTCGCTACTTCAGGAATGTGGTAACTGCACACATTGGCAAGCAGAGAGCAGTCCCGAAAGTTATACTTCCGTTCTCCCATTCTTAACATAGGAAATATATTCAACAGAAAACAGTACATGAAACAGTATTTTCTGGGATCGGGTGGTGGCACACCTGGTTAAGTGCACATGGCACAACGTGCAAGGACCTACCTGGCTTCAAGCCCCTGGTCCCTACCTGCAGGGGGGATGTTTTGCGAGTGGTGAATCAGGGCTACAGGTGTCTTCTGTCTCTCTCCCTCTCTATCTCCCCCTTGATTTCTGGCTGTCTCTATCCAATACATAAGTAATGATTTTTTTTTTTTAAAAAAAGGAGTATTGCCTTTTCCTGGACAAGATAAGTCTAATCCTGCCTGAAAAGGATGAAATGGTTAAAGAAAGATGCTTGTGGGTCTCAGACAAGAGGTTGAACTATGGTGGGTTCAGGAGCAGAAGAAACATGGAAGCCCCCCGGCATAAGGGAATTCCCCTTCACACTCCACCAGGAATCTTGGGAGCAGGAAGTATAAGGAGTTTTCCTCACTGCCATGGCATGAAAACAAGCAAGTACTGAGGCAGAGAGGGTCTGTGGCAGCTTACTCAGGTTTCCTCCGAGTCTTGGGGTCCCATAAATGTTTCAGATGAGCAAGTGAATTTGGCCAAGAGACTAGAAGGATGTCGATCTCCAGTTGAGAGAGCCAGTGGGGGCAGAGCATAATAGTGGGCTGCAGTTGACTGAGTTGGTTGACGACTCCAGACTGTTCTGTGTGGTTGTTCCATTCTGCCAACAGTCACATGGAAATGTATTTTATAACTTGACAACATCTGTGCATTAACCATCTTCATCACTGGGTAAAGACCAGGGTGGAGGAGAAAGAAAAAAGACAGCAAGAAAAGAAAAGAGAAGAAAAGAAAATATCTAGATGGTCAAAACCAGAGCTTACACAGTGGGAAGGCTAGATTGAACCTTGCAGCACCCAGACAGAGTTACAGGTATAACTATGAACAGCATATCCAGCTTAATACAGACACTGATATATAAATAGGAGAATGGTTTTGTTGGAAGCAGTCACCCCTCATAGGATGTATCAAGAATGACTTTGCATTTCTGTGAGTCTTCTTGCTCAAAACCTCTAACCTCAGATTACTAATAAGAAGAGGGAAAAAAAAAAAGTCAGAAAGAAAAAAACGAGAGGCACTCCACAAAATCTCCAACCTACTATCCAGTTAATCATATCAAGGGACATCCAAGTAACAGTCACACCTCATAAGAACCTAAGAAACTGAGATAACTCTTCTAAATGTCCAGAAACAAGGGAATGGATAATCAAAGTGTAGTGCGCACAAGCAGTGGAACTCAGTCTTTAAAAGCAAGGGCATCTGGATACAGACTACACTGGCTCATGTGGAAAGGAGCCTGCACCAAAGGCCAGGAGTTGTATGATTCCACTTGCCGGCTGCTACCTACAGTTGGCAAATTCTCAGAAACAGAAGAGTAGACATTAGCAGAGGGCGGGGGGCAGCAATCATTGTGTAATGAGCACAGAGTTTCAGTTTGGGGTGATGAAGAGTTCTGAAGCTGGTGATGGCTGTACAACGCTGTGGAGATATATATATATATATATATATCCTTCACTTTGTGTGGTTACAATGGCGGATTTCCTGGTAACATTTATTTGACTTTAATTTTTTTATTACTGATTTATTCTCCTCACTAGTGGGAATTCTTCAGACTTTCTACACCTTCAGTCTTTATAAGTTTTGTGTTTCTAGGAATTTGCCTATTTTTACCCAAGTGATCCATTTCATTAACATAAGCTTTTTCATTTTACTTTCTTCTTGTACTACCAGCTTTACACTCCCTCCCACCTTCATATCTGACTTTATGTATTTGAGTCTTCTGTTTCTGTAACATGTGCTTAACCAGGTGCGCCACCACCCGGCCCCTCTGGTCTTCTATTTTTGTCTTAGACAACTTGGTTAAAAACTTTTCAATTCTGTTAGTCTTTTTGAAGAACCAACTTCGGATTCGTTGCTTTTCTCTATTATTTTTCATGATCTGTTTCTGTTGTAATCTGAATGATTTTTCTCCTTTCTACTAGCTTTTGGTTTAGTTCCTCTTTTTCCAGTTTCTCATGTTATGAAGTTAGATTGTTTAAGACACCACCACCTCCTCCTCCTCCTCCTCATCCTCTTCCTCCTCCTCTAGGTCCATACAGTTCTAGAGGCCTGCTTTGGCCTGGTTTGTCTCCTCAGTCAGTCTACAAGCTACAGCTCTGAGTAGCGGTAGGAGTGCACACGCACACCCGAGCCTGGCATCGCCTGCACTGTTGTGGCATGAACACACACACACACACACACACACACACACACACACACACACACACATACACACACCGCCTAGACACAGCCAGGAGAGTGTTCATCAGCTCCAAGGCTCATTTCAATATTAAAATTGACTGGATGTGTCCCTTGGGACGAAATGGATGGAACTGGAGATGATGACACTTAGCCAATAAGTAAAGAGATGAAAGACAACTGTTACCTGATGGTTTCAGTCGCACTTAGAATCTAGAGAACTGAAGCACATACACTTGCAAATAAATCAACCAACTATCTCAAAGACTTTGCGTGAGCTATGGTGGTTCTCGTTGGGGGGGGTGGAGGCACAAACCTTGGGTGGTGGGTGTGGTGTGGGCTCTATATATAACCTGCAATCTTACGGTATCGTAATCCGCTATTAATCATCCGTCCCCCTATCGCGTGACAGCAACAAAGACAAAAAACAAGTGGGGCTCCATGGATAGTGGAGAGGTGCTTTGCATGTGTGCTCTCTCGCATTATTTATTTATTTATTTTAGATTTCCGGGCCAGGAAAGTAGCTTACCTGGACAGTGCACTGCTCTGTCACACTCACAGCCCAGGTCTGAGCCTGGACCCTACCGCACTGGCAGACGCTTCAGTGCTGTGCTGCCTCCCCTCTCTGTCTCTCTAGCTCTCTCTATCTGAAAAGGTCAGCTCAGAGCCACAGGGGAAGAAAGTAATGATTGGGAAGGGTGTGCCCTTCATGCGGTAGAGTACAGGAATGAGACTTTGAATTTGATTTCTAGCACTACATAAATATAAATAAATAAATAAATAAATAAATAAATAAATAAATAAATAAATAAAGGAGTCGGGCTGTAGCCCAGCGGGTTAAGCGCAGGTGGCGCTAAGCACAAGGACCCGCATAAGGATCCTGGTTCAAGCCCTGGCTCCCCACCTGCAGGGGTGTCGCTTCACAAGCAGTGAAACAGGTCTGCAGGTGTCTATCTTTCTCTCCCTCTCTCTGTCTTCCCCCTCCCCTCTCCATTTCTCTCTGTCCTATCCAACAACAATGACAACAATAATAACTACAACAATAAAACAGCAAGGGCAACAGAAGGGAATAAATAAATAAAAATAAATATAAAAATATTTAAAAAATAAAATAAAATAATAAAATAAATAAATAAATAACCATAAACTGAAAACGGTTAAGCTTATTTATCTATGTACATATATGCAGATATATGTAAAATGATGTGATTGTTCTTGGGTCAAACAAGAAGAGAAGAGAGAGAGAGCTTTTCCCAAAGAGGCTCAGAGACACTAGGTGTGGGTGTCATGGTGTTAGGAAGCCGTGGACACAATACAGAGGCACCTTGGTCAGGTGGCTGTCCCTGCCTCCTGCCCAGGACTCAGTGGTAAGTCCCTGTTGACTGTAGCGCTCTGGAAGGAGTCAGGTTAAGACTAGTGGAGGAACAGGGGAGCTGGGACCAACAGTACGGAAGAGTTAGGTGGAAGATACAGGGTTTTCTAGAATGATACTCTCCACTCTCATCCCCATTTAGGAACACTCTTCAGAGAACTTCCCACTGACCTTGAGGGTGAAATCTAAACTTCTCTGCATCATAAACAAGACTCTGCACCGAGCTCTGTCTCTCTTCCCGGAAATTCAAGAGCCAAGCTGCACTCTAACCCAACACTCCAGTCTTTAAAGTCTCTGGCATTGCCCACCACATGTCCCACTTGGGCACACCTCACACCTGGGCACATTCACACTATCCCCTTCTCACCCTCCACCAAACCAAGCCTACCTTCTGCTCTTGCCCCAGCACTCAGTCTGGACGTCATCAGCTCTGAGATGCCGGGTGTTACCCATCCCCTGCTGGCTAGGAAGGGCTCTGCTCCCCCAAGGACCATGCCATCTTCTGCCTTCCCCTCAAGACCTCGTCATCTTTTCCCCCCACTAGCCTGTGCCCCTCTCTGGACGGGGAGCTGCCTATTTCATCCCCAACCACCCAGCCATAGGATAATAGAAGCTTTGTCAATGTTACTGGGATGAAGGGAAAGAGGGATGGCAAACAAAGAAGAGAGAGTGAGTTTTTGTAAGCAAAACTGATTTACCATTATTTGACCATATTCCCTCAGTTTTTGGAGTACATAAATACATAAATAAAGAAATCCAAAGAAAATAAGAGTAAGTTAAGCAGTAACTGAGAATATGTCACAAGCTAACAAATTCAGTATCATTCTGTATATGTCTCTAAAATAATATATGGGGGTCGGGCGGTAGCGCAGCGGGTTAAGCGCACGTGGCACAAAGCGCAAGGACCGGCGTAAGGATCCCGGTTCCAGCCCCGGCTCCCCACCTGCAGGGGAGTCGCTTCACAGGCGGTGAAGCAGGTCTGCAGGTGTCTGTCTTTCTCTCCCCCTCTCTGTCTTCCCCTCCTCTCTCCCTTTCTCTCTGTTCTAGCCAACAGTGACGATATCAATAACAATAATAACTACAATAACAATGAAAAGACAACAAGGGCAACAAAAGGGAAAATAAAATAAAAATAATTTTAACAATTAAAAAAAATAATAATATATGTGCACCCAGTTAAGTGCACATAGTACTAAGCACAAGGATTTGGGTTCGAACCCCCGGCTCTCCACCTGCAGCAGGGATGCTCCACAAGCAGTGAAGCAGGTCTGCAAGTGTCTTATCTTTCTCTCTCTCCCTCTCTGTCTCCCACTCCTCTCTGAATTTCTCTCGGTCCTATCCAATTAAAAGAGAGAGAGAGGGGGGGGGAAGAAAAGAAAAGGAACGGAAAGGAAAGGGAAGGAGAGGAGAGGAGAGGAGAGGAGAGGAGAGGAGAGGAGAGGAGAGGAGAGGAGAGGAAAGGAAAGAAGAAAAGAAGAGAAAAGAAAAAGGAACAGTGGATAATGTATCGGACTCTCAAGCAGAGGTCCTGAGTTTCATCCCCAGCAGCACATGTACCAGAGTGATGTCTGGTTCTTTCTCTTTCCTCTCTTATCTTTCTCATGAATGAATAAATAAAATCCTCATTCTATGGTGAAATATTGCACTTTTCTAAGAATTTATCCATTTCTTATAGCTTGACCAACTTGTTACATATGAATGTTCATAATACTCTTTTGTGATGTTTGATATCGTCAGTTTATATATATATATATATATATATATTAATTTTTATTTATTTTATTTATTTATTTTTCCTCCAGGGTTATCACTGGGGCTCAGTGCCTGCACCAGGAATCCACTGCTCCTGGAGGCTATTTTTCCCCTTCTGTTGCCCTTGTTTTTTTTTTTATCGTTGTTGTTGTGATTGTTGTTGTCATTGCTGTCATTGTTGTTGGATAGGACAGAAAGAAACTGAGAGAGAAAGGGAATATAGAGGGGGGAGAGAAAGACAGATACATGCAGACCTGCTTCACCACTTGTGAAGAGATCCCCCTGCAGGTGAGGAGCCGGGGGCTCAAACAGGGATTCTTTCGCTGGTCCTTGCGCTTTGCGTCATGTGCGCTTAACCCGCTGCTCTACCTACCGCTCAACCCCCCATCAGTTTATATTTGAACTTCTCTTTTGTTTCTGGTTTTATTTGTGTTTTCATCTCTTCCTTGTGAGTTTGTTCTTTCTAGTTTTTTATTTGTTTGGTGTAAAACAGTAAAATGCAAAGCAAGACATATTGCTCAACAAACAGGGACCAAAGAGTAGGATTAGAGCCAATGAGAATAAGGAGCCAAGGGTGGAAATAAGCTAGAATATCTATTCTAGGTGTGTTCATAGGGGCCCAGGACTTCAGCAATCTTTCGTTTAGCCACGTTTAGTATTTGGGGATCATCCGAATTAGCAATTCAGAGAGTTGTGCTACTTTTGCTTTTCCAGCAGATGGCACTGTGATTCTGTTTACTTCAGTCAGGATGAGGCAGGGGCTCTGAGAATTGCTGGGGGAGGCACCTGGTTCTCATTTGTGACACCACAGTTATCCTTATTGCTTGGGGTCCTCCAGATGTGGGTCTTGGCAGCCTGCGTACTTCGCTAGCTCTTTGCCGGTCCCAAGAGATGAGTGGTGTGTGTGTGTGTGGGGGGGGGGGGAGTCTAGAGCCTTTCCCTTTTTGTCCTCTGGCCGGAGCTCCTGCACGCGTGGAGCAGCCCGGGTCTTCTGTATGTGTTTAACCTGGGTCAAGGGCCTGTGCCTCCACACCGTTTGCACCTCAAGAATAATGGAGAGTAGCCAGACATTGATTGTGCACCTGAGTCCTATAAAAGCTTTATTTGTTCATTTATTTGGTTATTTATTTATGAGACAGGAAGAGAACCAGCGCATCACTGGCACATGTGATGCTGAGTATAAAGTTCTGGGAGTCCAGTGCTCTACCTACGTGATTAGTCTCCAGAAGCTGCTGTGAGGCCACTGGGAGCCCCTCCCTTCAGATCCTACCAGAGTGTTTCTAGAGGATGCTCACAGGAGACACTAGGACTCCTCAGTTAGTTGAGTCTGACTCTTCCCAAACATTTCACCAACAAAAATCACTAAGAGGTATAAGAAATGCGAGCACAGGAAAGTCGTGATAAGCATGTTAGAAAGTCATTACAAGCTGAGCTTAGTCTACTCTTAAAGGCAGAACACCAGATCTTTGCCAGTCTCTTAACACACATGCTCAAACACGGACCTAAGTCAGAAGAATAGGACTTTGAATATGATGGCGAGCTTGGCAGCATAACCCAGGGACAGTTTTGTAATCGGACCAAGCCCACTGTGAAGGTGGCACTCACTGAAACAGGTGGGGATTTACTGTGCATGTGGCTTGGTGTGTGTGTGTGTGTGTGAGAGAGAGAGAGAGAGAGAGAGAGAGAGAGATCTGCTTTAAACTGAAAGTACACACAAAACCACCACTCAAACAGAGCTTCCCACCTGCAACAATAGTTACTTTCTCTTCGTCCAGGCCGCTGCATGAGGCTAGCTGTGGGTGTCTGAAGGCAGAAAAGGAAACTAAGAAGGCTGGGGCAACAAAAGAAGGATGGAAAGAATACAAAATAGCATGCAACTGCCTTACTGTCACTTCACTGGCCCCAGCATGGATGGTCCCTGTGTCGCCTGGTCTTTCCCCCGCAGTCTCATTCTGAGTTGGGGACTTTCTCTTGTCTCTTTTAAACCCTTTTCTCTGTTAGTGGGTTGACTGATTGCTCTCACATTCTCCTCCTGACACGGACTCAGGAAACCAAATTTATTTTGGGTCCTGGTATTCTCCAGAGCACACCACCTTTTTAGTTCCCTTCAATTGTGTTCTGTGGTCACCCCCCCCCCCCGGCACACACACACACACTGCTGTTTGTACTTCAGAAGCTACAAATATTGGGTTGTTGGAAAAGCCATGACATATTTTTCTGTGCAAAAATGTGGCATGTCTTTTCCGACAACCCAGTAAGTTGTCATGTTCCTAAAGGCTAAGGGTTCCATCTTTCAGCAGATAAGAATGGGGATATACCCCATTCATGACTGCTCCTAGGACCCAGCACCCCAAAGTTCTAAGAAAGACTGTACTCCTATGGCCCATCTGGTAAGTCTGCCCCAGAACCAGTGTTGTCCTTCTCTGTTGCTCATTTAGAGCACGAGCTAAAAGGAAAACAGGCCAGTTTCCACCACAGCGTCTTGGGACATCGAGGAAGAGGACGCCAAGTTCCCAAGTCATTGTACCCCTGCTCCCTGACTAGTTCAAGACACCGTCTGGATCTGAAAGTACCCGGGTTGGACATGGACTTGGAGCAGCCACTTCCACTGATTCTTCTGCAGTGGCACCTAGCCCGCTTACCCCTCCTGGGGGTTATGTTCTACAAATACCCAAGTCTTGCTGAGGAGGAAGAACTACCCTCACCAGGTCTAGAGTCAAAAGGGACTAGGGGCCATGCCCTGGTGGTAGAGTGGGATTTATGAATAACGGAGTCCTTTCCAGAGCAGAGCCAAACAGAGGAGGGTCAGTGGAGAAGCAGGCTTTTCAGAGCATTGCAGGGCACGGCCGCCATATCTTCCCGGCAGTCTGAGCTGGTGGGTTTTGATCTGAACCATCCAAGGACAACTCTAGCCACACTCCACAGAGAGCTGTCAGAAGGTTGAAAGAGTGACTTGTCAAGATCCGAAGGAGTCAAACTGTAACCATCGGGTAATGGGCTTTGGGCAA
Organism: Erinaceus europaeus; assembly: GCF_950295315.1. Classification (NCBI taxonomy): domain Eukaryota; kingdom Metazoa; phylum Chordata; class Mammalia; order Eulipotyphla; family Erinaceidae; genus Erinaceus; species Erinaceus europaeus. The sequence continues at coordinate 123,902,106 of NC_080185.1, forward strand.
CAACCCCCTGAGCTTTATTTACTTCATATCATAATATGTTTCTGAGTTGCATTTTTGTTTACGTTTCCCTTCCACTTTATCCATTTCAAAAGATGTTTGATTTTTCTTCAAGTGCTTTATGACTTACGAAACAGCAAATAGAGCGTCAACTTGTGTGATTATGGGTTTAATAGAAATTTCTTTTTTAATTTTATGTAGGCTATTTTAATAATTCTCTTCTTGTGTTTTTTTGTTTGTTTGTTTGTTTTCTTGCCTCCAGGGTTATCACTGGGGCTCAGTGCCTGCACTATGAATCTATTGCTCTTGGCAGCCATTTTTTCCCATTTTATTGGATAGGACAGAGAGAAATTGAGAGGGGGGTGATAGAGAGGGAGAGAGAAAGATAGACACCTGCAGACTTGCTTTACAAGTGATTCCCCTGCAGGTGGAGAGCTGCGGGGGGCTCGAACCAGGATCCTTGTGCTTCATACTATGAGCACTTAACCTGGTGCACCACTGCCCGGCCCCCTGTTACTCTTGTTTTCACTATAGAGGAAAGGCCTCTCTTAAGTACAGAAGTTTTCAAGTAGTTGACTTGATCTAGCAATTCCATTCTCTCTCAACTCATTCCAGAGATTACCTTGGGGATTTGTGACTCTCACTGGTTACACATCCTTTGGAAATAATTCATATGCTATATATTTATATTTATACTTAAAGTTAAAGCTCTAGCCTTTTCATATATGTGGAAATCACAGTATCCTCAAGCTAATATTCTGAGGTTTGAACCTAAACACACTATTTTCCAAAGGTACCAGGTGCCTCTAAGATCATTTCTCTCATTAAATAAATTGGTCAGGTTTCAAACTTTGACCCCAGGGAGTCGGGCAGTAGCGCAGCAGGTTAAGTGCAGGAGGTGCAAAGCGCAAGGACCGGCGTAAGGATCCCAGTTCGAGCCCCCGGCTCCCCACCTGCAGGGGGGTCGCTTCACAGGCGGTGAAGCAGGTCTGCAGGTGTCTATCTTCCTCTCCCCCTCTCTGTCTTCCCCTCCTCTCTCCATTTCTCTCTGTCCTATCCAACAATGATGACATCATCAACAACAATAATAACCACAACAATAGAAAAACAAGAGCAACAAAAGGGAATAAATAAATAAATATATATTTTTAAAAAACCTTTGAACCCATGTAGTTTTGTACCTAGTTGAAATAATGTGTCTTCAGAGCGAATTTCTCTTTTCTGGTGTTGTTTCTGATCAGTAATGCTGATATTCAAGGCTGAAGCTTTTCAGCGTTAAGGTCTGTAAATCTTTCTCCTCATCCTTCCTCCCAATTTATGGGAATAATGCTCACCTTTGCCTAATAACTACAAATGAAACATGTCCTGGTGTCCTCCTTTAGCATTTATCGTGAAAGCCATGCATGTTTGGTGGATCCAACTTGCAGATAATTACATACATACCACAGTAGCTGGCTAAAGAGTTCGAAAGATCATGGAGTGAAATTATTTTACTTTGGGTACTATACTTTGCAATGCAGTTAAAAATATTTGTCCCCGCTCTTATTGTTATAAAAAATATCACAGACCGGGTAACTTAAAGAGCAAACATTTATTTCTTACATTTCTGAAAGACAGAAGTCTGAGATTGGGGGTGCAGCATGATTTGGTTTGGGTGAAGGCCTTCTTCCTGTCTGTTGGCTTCTCTTTGTTCCCTCATGTGGTGGGGAGAAAGGAAACTGGATCTCTGGACTTTGCCTATAAGTACACTAATTCCATTAGGGGGACTCCACCCTCGTGACCTAATCACCTCCCAAAGGCCCTGCCCCCTAATACCATCACGTTAGGAGTTAAGATTCCATTATAGGAATCAAAAGAGGGGACATAAAGGCGACCAGAAGATTTAAGTAGATAAAATACCATCAAGGTTAAGGGGCATCATTCAGGAGCAGCCCTTTGTATAATGACAGGTCACTTCCATGGTTTTCTGTTTGTAAGCAGACTATGTCCATCAATGGTAAAGAGGGTTCTAAGTAGTTTCCCACGGAAGCCAGCAGCAGGTCCAAGGGCAAAAGAGCAAGTGGCACGTAAGCAGCAGCGACCTGTCTGATGCCAACACTCCATGTGCACAGAAGAAGGAGCTAATTGATATTGAAGCTGTCAGTGGAAGTGTTAACATTTGGCGTTTTTATTTAGCTGGTTACGTCTGGTGCATGTTGATGTCACATAGACAGGTCCTGCACATATTTTTACTGCTATACATATCAGTACTGTTTAAGGGTTGAAGAACAATTCTCAATTTTGTGATTGTGTGTCTGTTTAATAGTTACAGTTACAGGAGAATCAGACCCGCACATCACCCTACTTGCCTGTTATTCACAACCGTAGCAACAGCATTCTATGCAGGAGCCCATGGAGACACAGAAAAACAAGAAAGAGGACTTGTTACATTACAGAAACCTAACCTTCTCATCTCCTTTGTAGACATCGGTGACTCCTCTCTGATAAAGACACATCCCAGGCTGTAGAGAATCCAAAAACATACTTTCGGTGAGACATTTATGAGCAAGTCCAAGTAGCCAAATTTCAAATGGGTAAGTGAGAGACCTGGGACTTGCAAAGAGGGGCTAGACTGTCTCCTTGAAAACCCGACTATAGGTGACATGATTGTCTGTGGCCAGCGCATTTTTCAGACACTGCCAGAAGTATGGGTGTGCTTGTGGGTTTGTTGGCCACTCAAGGACAGAACTCCCACAGAGCCTCTTTCGGAGCTGAAGAAACTTGGACTTCTGAAAGGGTTTCTCAAGAAATATCAAAATAATTACGTCTACTTTTTCATCAATGAGTCTCTGATGGGACAAGTAGAATGCAACCTTGAAGCTCTCAGTCTTCGCATACTTACCCGTCATCACAAACACTGTCTTTTTGCTAAGCTGTATGCTCTGGGAAAGGTTTTCCAGAACTGGCTGCCCCGGTAACCAGTCCCTTTCTTCAAGACATAAGTTAAAATGTTTCTCTCTCGGATCTTCCAGTTTGGCCACCAACTCATCCAAAACCCACTCTGTTACTGCCGGGTCTTTAGTGTCATACACAATGAAAGCATCATAGCAAGAATCTAGTGATAATAGACGTTGGTATCCCCTTATTTTGGCCTTGCAGAAATGGTAACTATACCACACATCCCAGAAATAGAGGTGGTTTGCTGTCATAACTACCATCAGAAAGAGAGCCACTGATAAGGAAAGTGAGAACAGAATCAAGTTATTCAGATCTAACTCACAGGTATACAGATCCAAAGAGACCACACTCTGACCCTTGTGAGCCCCGGGCCCTGAACAAGTAACATCTGTGGCCAGATAAGGAATAGTCACCTCTGTATGGTTAACCCACCAGACAAACCACACAGCATCACAGGTGCACAGAAACCGATTATGGTGCAAAAGCAGTGTCTCCAGCTGGTTGAGGATGTTTTCCGGAAAGCTAGTCTTCTGAATAATCTGGATTTTATTGGAGCTAAGGTCCAGGTATCGTAACTGGAAAGCATCTTCTAGAAAATACTTTGTTAAGTACCTGATTTCATTGTTGTTAAGAATTAGATTCCTGAGGCTGCTGGAACAGTTGGACAGTCTCTCAGGGACATCCCTTATGTAGTTATGTCCAAGGTCCAAAGTTTCTAGATTCTTGAGATGCTGGAGCCTCTCCCATTCAAAAGACTTCAGCCCGTTTCTGACCAAGGAGAGATTCTTTAGGTTTGGGGGCATACCTTCAAAAACTCCAAGAGGCAAAGAACTCAGGGAATTCTCAGAGATGTCTAATTCCTCTAACTTAAGCAGATTCTTAAAGAATTCTAAGTATCTGTTATCACCGCTTCTCCATAAAACATCCAAATGATTTCCTCTGAATTCCAGAGTTCTGAGAGATTCACTCTCCATGGTCCTGCTGGTAGAAGTAGAGATGCCATTGTTGTTCATCATCAGTTTCTTCAAAAACTTTAAATTCTTGGTAAAGTTTAGCATGTGAGTAATCCCTTCTGATAGAAAGTAATGACTGTTACTGCTTATGTCTAGAACTTCCAGCTTGTGTAATTCCTCAAATGCTGTTGAGTAGAGTAAATCCAGCCTGTTGTTAGAGATGTCCAAATATTTCAATTCCACTAAAGGTTGAAATTCAGTGCCATTAAGGGTTTGGCCAATGTTATTTCCCGATAAGTTTAGACACTGGAGAAAAGACAAATGCTTAAAATCAGAGGACTTGAGAAAAAATATGTTATTTCTGCTTAGGTCCAATGTCTTGCCATAATTGTAAGGGCAGTATCCATCCAAAGCTGAGATAGACGGAGTCTCTTTGTTTTTGAACCTGCAGCTCCTTGCATAATCATCATATCTGAAATAATGAAATGCTTCGAAGACCTGGGACCCATAGCCTACTACAGAAGTTCTTGGATTAGAGCAGAAACCAGCTTCACTTGAGTCTCCTGAAGGTGATATTTTATTCACTGAAAGATCTATGACTTTCAGTGTTTTGAATTCTTTAAAAACACTTAGGTCTGCAATTTTTATAAAGTTAGTGCCAAGATCAAGAATTTCCAGATTGGAAAGATCACGTAATGGGGAAAGGTTCCGGCTGTCCAGCTCCTTAAAAACATATCCTTTAATCCGCAAAACTTTCAAATTTTTCAGTGAAGAAAATGCATCTGATAAATTTATAAATGCATGATAAACCTGAATTTCATAATTGAATGAGAGATCCAATAGGACAAGGTTGTGAAGATGATGTAAAAATTTGGCATCCCCAATTTCTTTGGCCAAGAAGTTTTGGGAAAGGTCGAGTTCCTTCAGTTTTTTAAGATTTTTAAACCATCCTTGAGGCACATACTGAAGAGAGTTACTATGTAGACGTAAAATTTGTAATTCTGCCAATGCGTCAAAAGCCCGTACATGGATCTGCAGGGGAGAGTTGTTTTTACACGGTGTACAAGGATATGGGGCATTATAACAACGAGGACAGTTTCCACTTAGATCAAGAATTTGCAGTTGGTTGAGATCATTAAAATCATCTTCTTGGATCTGTGCGATGATGTTGTTATAAAGATAGAGCTCTGTCAAAGTACGTGGTAGAATAGCAGGGACAGCTGTGATATTGTTATCTTTCAGGGATAGCAGTTTTAAGTGGCTCATATTTAAGAAAGCATCTTTTTCAATGAAATATGAAACATTACAAGGATTGCGAAAGTAACAGTTTTGGCCCAGGTAAAGTTCTTTGATGTTGCTCAGTTCCGTTAGATTATCTTTCATGATCAGAAAGATGTTGTTGGCTTCCAGGCTCAGCAGCTGTAAGCTAGGAGGAAGGCCTTGAGGTATTTCTAGAAGCTGGTTTCCATCCAGGTAAAGCGCTCTTAAAAAAGTGAGTCCGCTGAAGCTTTGGGGTTTAATCTGCAGCTTTCGGAAGCATATGTTTTCTTTTGGTCCCAGCAGAGCGGGTACGCAGTTGCATCTGAAATCAACCTCTACCAGGTGGTTCAGCCTGTTGAAGGAGGCTGGAGAGATGTCTGATATGTGGTTAATGGTGAGCGTAAGGTTGGTCGTGTTGGTGGGAATACCTCCTGGAATTTCTTTCAGACGCTTGTCTGTGCAATCCACAATCACCTGGGCATTTCTGACATCCTTAGAGACATCACATGGCAGAGTTTTAGGATACCATCTAGCCCCAAGGAGTTTGGAAATTAGGATCATGTTACAAAGGACAAAAAATTGCTTCTTGGATGTCCACATTGGAAACGCCTGAAAGCATGAGAAAGACAAATCACTGCTGTAGAATGTACAGGGAATCAAAATTGAATATCCCTGTTTGTTGCCTTGCCTTTAAAACATTTGAAAGTCAACAATTCAGGTGTTGTTCTCAAGTGCATAAACAGAGCCTTCTGTCCCATGCCTGTATTTGTCAATTACTAAGAGTCACAGTAACTTAATTACATATTTAGCTTTTAGCATCTTAGCTTTCAAGGTGGTACAAGAAGTATTTTCCTATTTGCTGTTATGTACAATGTTACAAAGGAAGAACCATCAATTAACTGCCAAAGCCTAAGAGTTGGTAGATGGAGGAACATTAAAATGTAGAAACCTCTGGGAAGAATAAGGCAGAAAGATGTTAGCGAAAGTGATAGTTTTCTTCTTAAACCTGCTCTGAGATGCGCTGCGAGTCTTTCACAGTATTCTATGTGCATAACTAAAAGAGATCCAATTATCGCCATTTTATAGATTAAGACATAGTTCTGTCATAATGGCTGATTTGCCCAAGTTCACACAACAGCTGTCACTTGGGCACCTCTTTTCCACAAGCTAGAGTGTTTTGGGAAATCATCTCTAAGATGATTCGGGTAGTGTGACCATTGTTTGGATTTACATTACACGAATTTGGAAAGGTGAGAGCAGGGAGTCAGATCACTGCCTGGGTGACCCCTAACTGACTGAATAGGAAACTTATGAAAATGAAAGAAAGGGTGTGTTGTTAGTACACATTATTATTAACTACTGTGGCAAGACTATAGATATAAACTAAGGTTCTCAGGGCTGGGTGGTGGCGTACCGGGTTAAGCGCGCATAGCACAAAGTACAAGGATCCCGGTTCAAGCCCCCAGCTCCCCACCTGCAGAGGAGTCGCTTCACAAGCAGTGAAGCAGGTCTGCGGGCGTCTCTCTTTCTCTCTCCCTCTCTACTTCCCCCTCCCCTCTCAATTTCTCTTTGTCCTATCCAATAAAAACGAAAAATGGCCCCCAGGAGTAGTGCATTCGTAGTGCTGACACCAAGCCCCAACGATGACCCTGGAGGCAAAGTAAGTAAATTAATTAATTAACTATGGTTCTCTCCGGCAAGCTGGATCATGAAAACCTACTCATGGTGGTGATCCTTGGGCATACACTGGAGACCTGAGGAGAAAGACCTTAGGAAGGATTATAAGGAGCACTGAGGAGCTTGTTAAGCACCATATTGATTTGAATTTGCTCTGCCTTAAAGAGTAGTTTAACCATACATTTGCTTTCAGCTTTAGGATTTCTATTACTGTCTTACTCCAGAACACTGTATACAGTTGACCTGGCGCTCATCCGTGAAATGACCCAGTCTGTGCCTCTACAGGCATCTTGCTCAACTATTGTCTTTGTTCTTCCAACTGACTGAATCAATCAGTCATACTGATAACCAATAAACTAAATAGCTATGCCCTTAAGAGGCGAATGAGCAAAACTTGCCTCAGTTTTCTTTTTCTATATGCAAGATGGTTCAGAAGTATCTCAAAGAGTTTCTCCACACATTTTTACACGCCTAGAGTTGGTTGGAATTAGAAGTAGCATCTAGGGAGTCGGGCGGTAGTGCAGCGGGTTAAGTACAGGTGGCGCCAAGTGAAAGGACCGGCTTAAGGATCCCAGTTTGAGCCCCAGGCTCCCCACCTACAAGGAAGTCGCTTCACAGGCGGTGAAGCAGGTCTGCAGGTGTCTCTCTTTCTCTCCCCCTTTCTGTCTTCCCCTCCTCTCTCCATTTCTCTCTGTCCTATCCAACAATGACGACATCAATAACAACAGCAAGAATAAGTACAACAATAAAACAAGGGCAACAAAAGGGAAAAGAAAGAAAGAAAGAAAGAAAGAAAGAAAGAAAGAAAGAAAGAAAGAAAAAAGAAGTAGAGTCTAGCTCCCATGCCCCTCTTCCTTCACCTCTCCCCTCTCCATCATTATAACCATTCACTGAGTTCAGTGAACAATTTCATCCTCCTTGTAGACATCCTCCTGACTTTGCCATTTCAGTCAGTTCAACCTTAATTGAAACCAACTCTCCTACTACAGAACCTCATCCTTGTGCCCAGGATCTTGCTCTTCTAGCCCACTCTATCTGTCAAGTTTCCCAGGGAACAATCAGATTGTATTACCTTGAAAGCTTTAAATTGTGTCTCTTCTAATTTTTTACAGGATGAACCCTAACTTACAAGCATGATATACAAAGTCTTCTTCTTCAGACTTAACCTGGCCCAACACCCCTGCCAACTTCTTTTTTTATGTTCATTTAATTTATAAAATAAAAAATAGAAAATATCAACAAAACCATATAATAAGAGGGGTAAAATGCCACATAATTCCCACCACCAGGGTTCCATATCCCATCCCCTCCATTGAAAGCTTTCCTATTCTTTATCTCTCTGGGAGCATGGACCCAGGGTCATTATGGGGTGCAGAAGGTGGGAGGTCTGGCCTCTGTAGTTTTTTCTCCGGTGAACACAGGCATTGACAGGTTGATCCATACTCCCAGCCTATCCCTATCTTTCCCTAGTGGGGCAGGGCTCTGGAGAGGTGGGGCTCCAGGGTACATTGGTGAGGTCGTCTGTCCGGGGGAGTCAGGTTGGCGTCATGGTAGCATCTGCAGCTTGGTGTTTGGAATGAGTATTCCTTTGCTTCCTCCTTTCTTGTGGGACTCGGTTCAGTAGTTCTTGTAAGGTGGGGTTGATTGTGGCAAATTCCTTTAGTTCTTGAATATCTTCATTTCTCCCTCATATGAAGATAATTTTTAACTACTTATTTTTATTTATTTACTTATTCCCTTCTTGTTGCCCTTGTGGTTTTATTGTTGTAGTTATTATTGTTATTGTTACTGATGTCGTCGTTGTTGGATAGGACAGAGAGAAATGGAGAGAGGAGGGGAAGACAGAGAGGGGGAGAAAAAGAGAGACACCTGCAGACCTGCTTCACCGCCTGTGAAGTGACCCCCCTGCAGGTGGGGAGTCGGGGGCTCGAACCGGGATCCTTACGCCAGTCCTTGCACTTTGCACCATGTGCGCCTAACCTGCTACGCTATGTATGGCCTGACTCCCAAAGGATAATTTTGCAAGATACAATATTCATGGCTGGAATTCCCTCTCCTTTAGAACTTTGAATATGTCATTCCACTCACTCCTTGCCTCTAGACTTTGTGAAGAGAAATCTGATGAAAGTCTTATAGCTCTGCCGTTGTATGTAGCTTCTTTCCTTTCCCTAGCAGCCAGCAAAATTCTTTCCTTGTCGCTGACTTTCAATTGTTTTACAATAATGTGCCTTGGTGTTTGGTCTTTTTGTATTTATAAATCTCGGTGATCGTTCTACCTCTTGAATGAGAATGTCCTAATGGTTTCCTATGAGGGAAGTTCTCAGATAAAATTGCTCTGAAAATGGACTCTGGGCCTTTGGCCTTGTTCTCCTCCTCAGATACACCCATCACTCTTATATTCAGTCTTTTGATAGAGTCTAAATTTCACAGAGAGTTGCTTCAGTCTTTCTGAACCATTCCTCTCCCTCATCTTTGAATTGAAAGAGTGGGCTGGTCATATCTTCTAGATTGGAGACTTTTTCTTCTGAATGTGTGAGTCTACTTCCTAAGCCTTCTACCTGGGCATAGATTACAGTTACAGTGTCTTTTACCCCCCAGAGTTCTGTTTGAGAATTTTTCTCGCATGCTTCCTAACTGCTTAGTGAGTTCTGATTGAAGTTCTTCTTTCAAGATTTGAAGATTCTTAGTGATTTGAGGGTCTCTCTAAATATGTAATTCTTTAGATTTCCTGTTTCATTTCTGTCTGGCTGATAATGCATGGTTGGCTGTTAAGTTCTGTTTCTCTGCCGGCCCATCTTTTTGTGCTGGTTATTGATGGCCAGCAGGTGGTGCTATTGTGACCTCTAGGTTTCTCTTGTTTGTATGATCTGTGGTGGGTAGGATGGGGTGGGGTTGCTTTGGGCTGTCTTGTGGTCACAAATGTCCTGTTTTATGTTGTGCCCTTGCCTTAAATCCAGAAGGCTCAACCCCCCCTGTGTCAAAGATTGAGAGGTTTAAAGCCCCTATCTCTTTTTTCTGGCACTAGGAACAATGTTAGTCGCTTGTCACACGTAAAGTGAAATCACCAAAATGGCGCAGCTCAGCGCCCGCACCACCCAGAGCTCTGATTTGACTTTGCTGTTCTTCAGCCCGCGCCCCTTTTCACCGCGATTGCTCTCGAGCACCCCCTGAGGCTGCAGAACTTTCAGCTGTAGATTATGACTTCAGTTGGGTCTCTTGTATTTATTTGTTGTTTAGGAAGGGGAGGCGATTTGATCCCAGTTATTCCATGGCCACAACTTCCAGAAGTCCCCCTCTGCCAACTTCTCAAATCATTAAGTCCAAGCTCGGTTTGCAGGTTTTGCAGGTCCTGCCATCTGAACTCTCCTCTGTCCTTCCCACCCACTAGAATCCTATAAGGCTAGCCTTCCTAACGTGGAATATTTTGGACAGTAGCCCAGCTGTGTAGGGAGCCCTTAGATTCAATAATAATCTTCCTTGAACATCAGTCTTACTCAGAAATTCAGGGAAAACATTCACCACTTGAATTCAGGCTGAGTCAAGATGGAGGGAGGTATTTTAAAAGAGGGGAAGGAGGTTGGGTAGATAGTTAAGCAGTAATGCACCAGACTTGCATGTCTGAGGCCCTAGAGATTCCAGATTCAGTCCCCAGCACCACCATATGTGAGAGCTGAACTAAGCTCAGTCTTGGTCTCTCTGTCTCTCTCTCTCTCTCTCTTTCTCTCACTCACTCAAATAAATAAATCTTTAAAAAAATAGAGGAGGGAAAGGAGTGATACTGAGTAAGGTTTTTGTTTGTTTTTGCCTCCAGGGTTATCACTAGGGCTCAGTGTCAGCACTTTGAATCCACTGCTCCTGGTGGCCATTTTTTCCATTTTATTGGATAAGATAGAAAGAAATTGAAAGAGGTGGGGAAGGGAGGGAGAGAGAGAGAGAGAGAGGGAGAGAGAGAACGAACAATAGATACCTGCAGACCTGCTTCACTGCTCGTGAAGTGTCCTCCCTGCAGATGGGGAGCTGGGGCCTTGAACCTGGGTCCCACTATGAAAATAAGCAGGCGGAGCTGCTCAGAATGATACTGAGGACTAGGAGGTGAGTTACATTCAAGGGGGAGACCTGGCGCCTCTTCTTGAAATCGTCTTGCTCTTCTTCTTCACACAAGCAAGTCATTCTCCATCCCTGAGGTCATCGCCATCACTTTAGACTGATATCAGATGGCCACTTAAGCAACACACCCTCAAAGAGACTGTCTCTGACTCACTTAACCAGTAATAGTGTTTCTTTGTCCTTGGTGAAACAGTGCCTGCACTTCACTAGGGTTCCATTCATTGTATGTGCCAAACATATGAAAGAATGAATGTGTGGCTAGATGAATAGTAAAATGAAGCAAAGTACTTTTAAAAATTCTTCCTTGGGGGTCTGGCGTTAGCGCAGTGGGTTAAGCGCACGTGGCGCAAAGCGCAGGGACCGGCGTAAGGATCCCGGGTCGAGCCCCCGGCTCCCCACCTGCAGGGGAGTCGCTTCACAGGCAGTGAAGCAGGTCTGCAGGTGTCTATCTTTCTCTCCCCCTCTCTCTCTGTCTTCCCCTCCTCTCTCCATTTCTCTCTGTCCTATCCAACAACAAAGCAAGGTCAACAATGGCAATAATAACTGCAACGAGGCTGCAACAACTAGGGCAACAAAAAAGGGGGGAAAATGGCCTCCAGGAGCAGTGGATTCATGGTGCAGGCACCGAGCCCAGCAATAACCCTGGAGGAAAAAAAAATTCTTCCTTGGAGTAGGTTCCTTCAGGCTACATCCCCAGACCCATCCTGGGGTCATCATCTGTCTCTTCTGTTTGTTCTAGGATACCTTTGGGGGGAAGACTTAAGAGGCTCTGCTTTTGTATTGCCCAGCTCATAACTGTCTTCTGGAGGCTTCTGGGGATCAAGCTAGAGAGAAGTCATCATGCCTCCTCCATCTCCCCACTGTGCTGACTGCACAGGCTATTGTGAAAAGAACTCTCGGTTGAAGGTTGGAGGAACTGGGCTGTAATCCTGACTCAGTAGTTCACTCCCAGTGTAGCTCCCAAGGCAGGCAATGTGCTCAGAAGGCCCCCTAAAAGAGGGTGGCAGGCACAGAGACCCCGGATGGGATATTCCAAGAGCCCAGAGAACTCATGTGGGGCCAGGTGGTGGCACACCTGGTTAAGCGCTCACATCATAGTGTGCAAGGCCCCAGGTTCAAGCCCCTGGTCCCCACCTGTTGGGGGAAAGTTTCACGAGTGGTGAAGCAATGCTGCAAGTATCCCTCTGTCTCTCTCCTTTTCTGTCTCCTCCTTCTTAATTCCTTTCTGTCTCTACTCAATAATAAATATTTTAAAATGATTCTCAACACTATAATGTTTCTATAGTCTACTGTTTAGAATTTCATTAAGGGGGAGTTGGGCAGTAGCACAGCAGGTTAAATGCACATGGCGCAGAGCACAAGGCAGGCGCAAGGATCCCAGTCCAAGCCTCTGGCACCCCACCTGCAGAGGGGTCACTTCACAAGCGGCGAAGTAGGTCTGCAAGTGTCTGTCTTTCTCTCCCCCTCTCTGTCTTTCCCTCCTCTCTTGATTTCTCTCTGTTCTATCGGACAGCAATAACAACAACAAGAATAAACAGCAAGGGCAACAAAAGGGGGAAAAAATAGCCTCCAGGAGCAGTGGATTCATAGTGCAGGCACAAAGCCCCAGCAATAACCCTGGAGGCAAAAAAACAAACAAACAAACAAAAAAGAATTTCATTAAGAACAATTTCCATATGTTAAAAATATATATATGTATGTATTTACAATTATTTTATTTTAATTTTATTTTTTAATATTTATTTATTGCCTTTTGTTACCCTTGTTATTTTTTATTGTTGTAGTTACTATTGTTGTTATTGATGTCGTTATTGTTGGATAGGACAGAGACAAATGGAGAGAGAAGACAGAGATGGGGAGAGAAAGAGAGACACCTACAGACCTGCTTCACCACCTGTGAGGCGACTCCCCTGCTGGTGGGGAGCCGGGGGCTCGAACCGGGATCCTTACCCCATCCTTGCGCTTTGCACCACCTATGCTTAACCTGCTGTGCTACCTCCGGACTCCCATGTATTTACAATTTAAGTGAGCCTAATTGAGGGAACTGAAGAGTCTTTTTGGATGCTGTATTTCTTCTGAATTGCATGCTGTATCCAGGAATGTCACCTCAGGGCCATTTGTGAGTTTTGCCTTCAGACTCAACAACTCCATGCCCACTTGCTTTTAACTCTAGACATTTTTATTCTAAGAAAACTGTTTCACTTTGAATGAAATGGAAAAGAGCAGAGGAAATGGTGTGGTTTTAAATTGTGTTATTATTAATCTGTGGGTAAGAAACACCTTTAGAATTTCATGATGTGGGATTTTGTTAGTGAGAACGTCTATGTAAAGAACGCCTTCTAATTTGTGTATGTTCTTAGTTACAGACTTGCAGGGTTTGGGGTGTAGAAAAGTGCTATTTTAGAAGACAATGGTTTTAGCCAGGAGCAGGGACTTATTTATTGTGCCTCTAGGGTTATCGCTGGGACTCAGTGTCAGCACTACAAATCCACTACTCCTGGGGGCCATTCCAGGAGGAGTGTCTTCCTCCCATTTTATTGGATAAGACAGAGAGAGGTTGAGAAGAGGGGGAGGGAGAGAGAAAGACAGACACTCGCAGACCTGCTTCACCACTTGGGAAGCAACCCCTCTGCAGGTAGGGAGCCGGGGGCTAGAACCCAGATCCTTGTGTGGGACCTTGCACTTTGTACTATGTGCACTTAACCTTTTGCGCCACCACCTGACCCCAGGACTTATTCTCTATGAATGGAATTTCCGTTGGTGAATGCTAGCCTGCATTTTTATTGTGAGATCTTTTACTTAAAAAAAAAAATCATGTCAGAAGAAAAAGAATCACGTACTCACATAGTCATTCAACAAACATAATTGCCCTTTACTCTGTGCTAGGCATTCTGATAAGCAAAGTAGGGACGGCGTCGCTGTGCTGTCAGGTACCAGATACTCCAGCTGCTGTGACTTAGAAGCTGTGTCTGTCTCCTGCGCACAGAACTCTCTCTGCTGTTGGGCAAGTCCTTGGTGGGGAAAAGAAACTACACTATAGGCCGTGCTTCCTGTCCACCTTCAAACTGAAGCTCCAAGCAGCAGTAAGCCTTGGGAGTGGAAACACGTGTCTCCTTGTATGCATCATTCCATGGCAGGACTTGCACCTGTGTGCAAAAGTGACTTCTCCTGGTGAAATGGGTATGGCTGGAGAGCTATGACACGGAAAATAATGACCAAGGTGTTTCTAACCTTGTGCTTTGCAGAGAGTATTTTGTTCTATTCTGCTGAGCTGGCCCGCTGCCATTAAAAATATGTTGGATTGAAGTGACATTGGCTGGTATCATCATGGGGGGTTCGGGTGTGCATCAGTCATCATCATAATTATCTGTCTATACAACATGCCCACCACTAAACGTCTAATTCTGTCCTTCACTATGCAACTGATCCCTTTCACCCAAATTCTTTTTTTTTAATTTTTTATTTATTTTATTTTTGAGAGAGATGAAGAGAGAGAGACACACACAGAGAGAAACACCAGAGCGCTGCTCAGCTCTGGCTTCTGGTGGTGCGGGGGACTGAACCTGGGACTCAGGAGCCTCAGGCATGAGAGTCTGTTTACATAACCATTATGCTATCTCCCCCACCCTTATACCCAAATTCTGAAGATGACAACACTAGAAGGACACATAGCAAGTGTATGGAAGTGAGATGAAATTCTTTGTATCTTGTAACACGTTCAAGGAAGACCAGTATTAGTTTGGCTTCTGTCTACTTATTCTGGAAGTTAGCATCCTATGTATGAACTGAAAAGGAGTTCGGTATTCTGTCTGATGCAGACTACTGACCAAATTCCCCCAAACCTTGCCTTTCTTTCTCATCTGCCAGCTTTACTGACCTCAGTGACCCTTTTTTGTTGTGGTTATCCAAAGACTAAAGCTTCTGAGTACCTCTGCAACTTCTCCGCCAGGGTTTAGCCTCACTGGGAGTCTTCCTATTTTCCCCAGAACCTCAGGCTGCTATTTACATCGTTCTATGCAAAGCCTCAAACTACCTTGAATCATCTAAGGATTCCACAGACAGAGAGAGAAAAAAAAACACCCCGGGAGTCAGGCAGTGGCACAGCAGGTTAAGTGCATATGGTGGCACAAAGCACAAGGACTGGTGTAAGGATCCCTGTTCGAGCCCCCGGCTCCCCACCTGCAGGGGAGTCGCTTCACAGGCGGTGAAGCAGGTCTGCAGGTGTCTGTCTTTCTCTCCCCCTCTCTGTCTTCCCCTCCTCTCTCCATGTCTCTCTGTCCTATCCAACAACAACCACATCAATAACAACAACAATAACTACAACAATAAAACCACAAGGGCAACAAAAGGGAATGAATATTTTTTTTAAATCTTAAAAAAAAAACCCACCCCCACTAGTGCATCTTTTTATGCTAGACATGATGTCTGAAGGTAAAGCTCTTCATTTTATTCAGCTCTCTGAAATAGTAAGACTGAGCTTAGAATTAGATAACAATCCATCAGTTTTGAGATAACACCTAAAAAAATGGAAACCCACCAACAGTGGGATACCAGTGATCCATTAATAATATATGGTAGCGGGGCTGAGTGGTGGCGCACCTGATTTAGTGCGCAAGGAGCTGGGTTCAAGCCCCCGGTCCCCACCGGCAGGGGGAAAGGTTCACAAGTGGTGAAGTAGTGCTGCAGGGGTATCTCTGCCCCTCTCTCCCTCTCTCCCCCTCTCCCCCCGTCCTCTTAATTTTCTGGCTGTCTACTCAATAATAAATAAATTAAATATTGATAAATAAATAAACCCCCCCACACTTATGGACATCTAATCTTTGATAAAGAGGCCCAAATTGTTAAATGGAGGAAGGAGAGTCTCTTCAATAAATGGTGCTGGGAAAACTGGGTTGAAACATGCAGAAGAATGAAACCTAACCACTTTATCTCACCAGAAACAAAAGTCAACTCCAAATGGATCAAGGGCCTGGATGTTAGACCAGAAACTATCAAATATTTAGAGGAAAATATTGGTGGGACACTTTCCCATCTAAACCTCAAGGGCATCTTTGATGACACAAACTCAATTGCAAAGAAGACTAAATCAAACACAAATCAATGGGATTACATCAAACTGAAAGCTTCTGCACAGCAAAAGATAACATCACCCAGACAAAGAGATCTCTCACATGCCATACATCAGACAAGAGGCTAATAACCAAAATATATAAAGAGCTCACCAAACTTAGCAACAGAAAACCAAATGACCTCATCCAAAAGTGGGCAGAGGATATGAACAGAATATTCGCTACAGAAGAGATCCAAAAGGCCAACAAGCATATGAAAAATTGCTCCAGGTCAATGATTGTCAGAGAAATGCAGATACAGACAACATTGAAAATGTCATACATCAAAAACAACAGCAGCAACAAATGGAGAGGTTGTGGGGACATAGGAACCCTCCTGCACTACTGGTGGGAATGTAAATTGGTCCAACCCCTCTGGAGAGCAGTCTAGAGAACCCTCACAAGGCTACAAATGGACCTTCCATATGACCCAATAATACTTCTCCTAAAGATATATCCTTTTATTATTTTTTTTCTTTTGCCTCCAGGGTTATTGCTGGAGCTCAGTGCCTGCACCACGAATCACTGCTCCTGGAGGCTATTTTTCCCCTTTTGTTGCCCTTGTTGTTTTATCATTGTTGTGGTTGTTATTGTTGTTGTTGTTGTTATTGATGTCATTGTTGTTGGATAGGACAGAGAGAAATGGAGAGAGGAGGGGAGAACAGAGAGGGGGAGAGAAAGATAGACACCTGCAGACCTGCTTCACTGCCTGTGAAGTGACCCTCCTGTAGGTGGGGAGCCGGGGACTGGAACTGGGATCTTTACCTCGGTCCTTGCACTTCATGCCATGTGCACTTAACCCACTGTGCTACTGCCCGAGCCCCTAGGGATAGATCCTAAGGACTCAATCACAACCATCCAAAAAGATATGTGTACATCTATGTTCATAGCAGCAGGATTCGTAATAGCTAAAACCTGGAAGCAACCCAGGTGCCCAACAACAGATGAGTGGCTGAGAAAGCTGTGGTATATATACACAATGGAATACTACTCAGCTATTAAGAACAATGAACCCACCTTCTCTGACCCATCTTCGATGGAGCTAGAAGGAAATATGTTAAGTGACATAAGTCAGAATGACAAAGAAGAGTATGGGATGATCCCACTCATAAACAGAAGTTGAGAAAGAAGAACAGAAAAAGAAATGCAAGGCAGAATTTGACTGAGTTTGGAGTATTGCACCAAAGTAAAAAACTCTGGGTGGAGGGTGAGAGTAGATTTTCAGCTTCACTATAGGGGCGTGGGGGTAGGGACAGAGACCCTTGATGGTGAGAATGGTGTTAATATACACTCCTGTTAATTTATAGTCTTATAAATCGCTATTTAATCAATTAAAAAATATACAAATAAATCCTTTAAAATATATGATAGCTTTATAGATATTAACATGAAAGGCTTGCAAGCTATTCTGTTAAGTTAGAGAAAAGAAACTGTATTTTAAAGTAGCATCAAAATAAGGGCTAAGGAGATAGCTCAGTCTGTTACAATACAGAACTTGCACACCGGAGGCCACAGAAGCCATAGGTTCAATCCCCAGCACCACCATATGCCAGGGCTGAGCAGTTCTCCGGTCTCTCTTCTCTCTCATAAATTAAAGTGTAAAGTAGCATCAGACGTATGTATCACATAGCATATGGTCTCTGTATGACGAATATATATACATTAATATATAATGTATGTGTTTGCCCTCATAGTGTCGATATGTACGTATCAGGTGGCATATGTGTAAACACTGTTTGATGTGAACTTGCAGACAAAAGTTATGAAAGAACATGCACATTTTCACCAGTGCTTTTTTCTGGGCAGTACTTAAAAAGAAAGGGACCTTCACTGAGTGGAAAGGAAGGACTTTTTTTTTTTTAAAGATTCTTATTTATTTATTTATTTATTTTGGATAGAGACAGAGAGAAGTTGAGAGGAAAGGGGTAGAAAGAGAAAAGGAGAGAGAGACAGAGAAACCAAAACCTGTAGCAGCATTTCACTGCTCCTGAAACTTCCCTCCTGCAGGTGGGGCCTGGGGGCCTGGACCTAGGTCCTTGCGCACTGTAACAGGTGCCTCTGCCAGGTGCACCACTGCCTGGCCCCAAAGGGAGGACTCCTAATTTCAATCTATTCTTTGAGGTCTTTGTTTTGTTTTGTTTTTCTCTCAAAGAGCATGTGTGGTTTTTACTACAACATCATAAAAGTTACAGATAAAGTGATCAAACCTCATCATAACAGTAGGAAATGAATGGTGACACATGATGAACGAATGCTCACGGACCCCTGCTCTGTGCCAGCTGCCTACTTCTAGGTGCTGGCTTACATCAGTGGACCTCTTAGAAAAGATTCCTGTGGAGATAATATTCTCCAAATAAGAAACTCAAAATCATACAGCTATCAAAATTTTTATGAACGGGAGTCGGGCTGTAGTGCAGCGGTGCAAAGCGCAAGGACCGAGGTAAGGATCCCGGTTCGAGCCCCCGGCTTCCCACCTGCAGGGGAGTCGCTTCACAGCAGTGAAGCAGGTCTGCGGGTGTCTATCTTTCTCTTCCCCTCTCTGTCCTCCCCTCCTCTCTCCACTTCTCTCTGTCCTATCGAACAATGATGACATCAGTAACAACAAGAATAACTACAACATTAATAAAAACACAACCAGGGCAACAAAAGGGAAAATAAATATAAAAAATTTAAAGTAAATAAATAAATAAGTAAATAAAAATGGGGGGGTGGGCAGTAGTGTAGCGCGTTAAGCGCACATGATGGACCCAAGTAAGGATCCCAGTTCAAGGCCCCGGCTCCCCACCCGCAGGGGGGTCGCTTTATAAGCAGTGAAGCAGGTCTGCAGGTGTCTATATTTCTCTCCCCCCTCTATCTTCCCCTCCTCTCTCCATTTCTCTCTGTCCTATCCAACAAGGACGATAATAATAACTACAACAATAAAACAACAAGGGCAACAAAAGGGAATAAATAAAGAAGTTACATTCCTTTCCAGCCACCACACATTCTTACCGTAGCTATTTCCAGGTTAGATTTACGTGCTTTCAGCTAAATTCTTCCCAAATGGGAGAATAACTGAGTCCCTGGAGATCACTTCCTGTCACTGGGTTCAGGGAGAATGACTCCCCTCCTTCCTCCACTCATTTACCCAACCAGCCAATCAGAAGGCCACCCTACTGGGCTGCCAGGTGCCAGGACTGGGGGAGGGTGGACAACAGTTGTGTGCGCCCAGCTGCCCCTGTATTTTACTTTCAAGGTCACAGAGTAGAAAAAACACCTCCTAGCCTGCGTTGAAAGGAAGTGCTGGATATGGAAAACTGGGAAGTGTTCTGCATGTACAAGCTATTGTATTTACTGTTGAATGTAAAAGATTAATTCCCCAATAAAGAAATTGAAAACTAAAGGAAGGAAGTGCTGGAATATGCATTTTTGGTGGGAGAGAGTTGATGGAGTTAACTGTGGAGATGGGGTCTCTTAGGTTCTGGCAAGAGCCTGCAGTAAGCTGAGCTGAACTAGAGGGAGGACTGGCTAGAGAATAATGAGGAAGGACAAGGCAGAGGCAAGGAGTGTAGGAGCGCTTGTTGGAATCTTTTGAATTTGAATTCATTAGCCTTTCGCCATATTGATGACAATGAATAGTTTGACAACTAGACTCATGCTCAGAAAACTCTCCTGGGGGCTAACTGTGAATAAGGGAAGTAAAGAAAGTACTATTTATTTTATAGACTGAACCTTCACTTGGAATTCCCCTTATAGATTTTTGACCAAATATCCCCTTTCTGCAAAATGGGAAAGATTTCTAATTATAGGCTAATCTCTGTTAAGTGTAAATGCCATGAATGTCAAATTCCTTAAGTAGAATGATATGAAGTAATCGTGCAGGCATTAGGAACTCAGCAGCCACTGTGCATCACAACAAGCACCAGTGGCCATAAAAATATTGAATCTTATTTGACCTTACACCCTCCTACCTTGTTTTCCCTAAACCACAATGGGCATACTTTTTCTGTAAGGGCCAGTGAATAGTATGCTTTACAGACCTGTGACCTCTGTCACAACTATTCAACATTCCTAACAGTTTGCCTTTGTAATACTAACACTAGTAAGCTCTTAAAATATGCATTAAAGCCATCAGGGATACATGACACCAATCTTAATCTGCTTTTTCATTTACTATTATTATATCAAGAGTATTATGTCACTCAGTTTTCTTTAAAAAAATTAAAAACGAGGGAGGGTCGGTAGCGCAGCGGGTTAAGCGCATGTGGCGCAAAGCACAAGGACCGGCGTGAGGATCCCAGTTCGAGCCCCCGGCTCCCCACCTGCAGGGGAGTCGCATCCCAGGCGGTGAAGCAGGTCTGGAGGCATCTGTCTTTCTCTCCCCCTCTCTGTCTTCCCCTCCTCTCTCCATTGCTCTCTGTCCTATCCAACAACAAACAACATCAACAAAACAATAATAACCACAACTTGGCTACAAGAACAAGGACAACAAAAGGGGGAAAAGATGGCCTCCAGGAGCAGTGGATTCATGGTGCAGGCACTGAGCCCCAGCAGTAACCCTGGAGGCAAAAAACAAACAAACAAAAAGAAAAAAAAAACACAATTTAATAGCTACATAGAATCCCATTGAATGTTGTACCCTGATTAACTAATTCTTCCCCACCTTGGGGCATGAGATGTGCTTTGCCATATGAGGTAGGCTAGTTTCGCAAATATTTTGCCACATCCACAGTCATTTCTTTACCAAGGGTTTCTAGAAGTGAAACTTCTAGATTTCCAGATCATAGGGTCTGGACTCTATTAATGAAGTTGAATGATTACCCTGCGATTTTTTTGGCCCTTGGCGTGTCTTCTCTTAAAAATTGTTTTCATGTCTTTTCTCAGAAAAGACACTCCAATCTCTCCTTTTTGTCCCTGTAAGTAGGAAGATACATAAACAAAGCCCAGGTGTCCTGTGTGTCTCTGGGTCACAGACAGTGTGCCAGCCGTGCTGTAGGAAGAACAGCAAGTGGCCACAGCCAAGACTGCTCAAGTGACTTAACCTCAGCATCCTAGCTCCTCTGTCCCACCAAGAGCTCAGAGACACGAAGCGCTGAGACGATGCTGGACGTGGGCGGTCAGAAAGTTGTGAGCACTCTGTATCAGCACCCATCCTGTCTTGCCACCTCTTGAGGGGCAAAGGCAGATGTGGGCATGGGTTTGCATAAAAATAGACATCTGCGTTTCTAGGAAACGAAAGTGGAAGTCATGTGTCCTTTGTAGCATGGTGCCTCCACCGCGGATTCTTCGCTAGAACCCGGACACAGACGGAAGCCCAGCACCAGCGTGCAGAGCTACAAGTCAAAGGGCACTCCTGTGGAACCTACTCCATCTCGTCTAACGTGGGTGACAGAACAGTTTCGGGAAAGGCCACTGCTGTCCTTTCCTGAATAATCTCTTGACACACCTGATAACTCATACTGCTTGCACAGAACTTGAGTTCTCTGTGCCTCCCAGTGACCCTGCAAGGCTCCTAGGGGAAGGGCCACTCTAGTTCCAGGCAGAGGAGTGAGTTGCAGAGGACCTGGGTGATGGACTCTAGCCTGCCCCCACCCCAGGGCCTGGCAGAGCCAACTCTGACCCTCACTCTCCTGAACTGAATTGAGTTGCATTCCTCTGAGCCCTTGGGCTTTCTGCCCGTCTGCTCAGTTTATCAAGAATCCCTTACCTTGATCTCAGTTCCATTGCCTCACACACACCCCAATGCTATCTCGGCTCCCCGGGCTGCTTTCTTATAGGGCCGCCCCCCATGTTTCCTCTTGGTACTTTTCCATGAGCTGATGGCCTGAGCTATAACCTTCCCCCCCCCCCCCGCCCTCCCCCCCCCCACACACACATCTGTGCTGGCTTTGGAACTGAGCCTGGTCTCTTCCTGAGTTCTCTTTCCCTCACTTGCAGTAGTTCCTGAATAAAACCTGTATTCTCTATTTGAACTACTGTCCAGCTCCGGTTCTCTGAGTGCATGAGAGCCCATGTGCAACATATCACAGAGACGGCCTCGGCCAGACGACACTGTCCTATGGACAGCTGTGCTTTTGGGGTTTTCAGGATTAAAAACAATTCAGCATGACCCTGGAACCTCACCTCTCCAGAGCCCTGCCCCACTAGATAGATAGAAACAGGCTGGGATTATGGATCCACCTGTCAATGCCCATGTCCAGTGGAGAAGCAATTACAGAAGACAGACTTCCCACCTTCTGCACCCCCAAAAGAATTTTGGTCTGTACTCCAAGATAGGGGAAGAAATGTTACAGGAAGATGCCCACAGGGCTCTGAACTCCTACTCTATCAGGACCCAGAGAGAGAAGAATGGGGGGGGGTAGTGAAGGACACACAGAAGTAGTAGGTGTGATTTAGAAAGGAAGAGAAGGCAGGACAATAGACAAATGGGGAATAAGGAGTCAGGCGGTAGCACAGCAGGTTAAGTGCAGGTGGCACAAAGCACAAGGACTGGCGTAAGGATGCCGGTTGGAGCCCCTAGCTCCCCACCTGCAGGGGAGTCAGTTCACAAGTGGTGAAGTGGGTCTGCAGGTGTCTATCTTTCTCTCCCCCTCTGTCTTCCCCTCCTCTCTCCACTTCTCTCTGTCCTATCCAACAACAACAACATCAGTAACAACAACAATAATAAATACAACAATAAAATCACAAGAGCAACAAAAATGAATGAATGAATGAATAAATTAAAAATAGAAAAATGGGCAAATATATGTAAGTTTAGATAGATAGTTGTAGAAATGACAGTCAACCCATATCTGTGACATTAGGAGAACTACTGCAGTTTCCAATGGAGGGAATGGGGGCACAGAACTCTGGTGTTGGGAATGCTGTGGAATTACAGCTCTATTATAAATTTGTTTATACATATATCCATATTGCAAATATATTTTAATATTTGTAAATCAATATTAAATCACTAATAAAAAATTCCAGTGTTGGGGGAGGTGGCTCAGTACAGGCCTATGCTTGTGTGCCATTCTGAGCTCCACTCCAGGCACCACAGCTCCCACAGTGGTGCTCTCCTCTCATTTAAGAAGTAGATTTTGGGGAGCTGGGTAGTGGCACATCCAGTTAAGCGCACATAATACTAAGCACAAGGATCTGTACAAGGGCTGAGGTTCTAGTCCCCACTCCCCCTGCAGGGAGGATACTTTCCAAGTGGTGAATCAGGTCTGCAGGTCTCTCTCTCTCCCTCTCTCTCTCTTTCTCTCTCTCTCTCTCTCTCTCTCTCTCTCTCTCTCTCTCTCTCTCTCTCCCTCTTCTCTCATTTCCTCTCTGTCCTATCTAATAAAATGGGAAAAAATGGCCTCCAGGAGCAGTGGATTCCTAGTCCGTCACTGAGCCCCAGTAATAACCCTGGGGGGCAAAAGAAGGAGAAGACGATCTTGAAGACAAAAGCAACAAAGGCCAATATGTGGAATGAAGCCAGGAACTATTTCCTCAATTTCACCATCCATCCTGGCAAACGCTAGAAGAAGAAGAACCGTCCGTCCCTCTGTGCTCCAGCATGCATGACTCAGGGAGGAAGTTGGGCAGCATAAACGGATGAGTCTGAAATTCCTAAATGTCCCATAATTAATCTTGGTTATGAAATATCATGAAGTTTTCCCCAACAAATAACCATCTCTCTTGCTAGCTGGTTTCAGTTCTTCCTACAAAGATTACAAAGAACACTTTCATTTAGCAGTTCTTACCATTTTTCAGTCTTCTTCCCAAGTAAAAGATGGAAGTCTGGTTGAAGAGAGAAGAGCATGGGAGGTGTCCAGGTCAGCCCAAGATGTGCCCAATAGCCTCAACTAAGATAAAGAGAAAACGGCAAACTTAGCATTTCAAAGATGACAAAGTTCTGTAGCTTCAAAAGGCCGGGAACAGTGCTTTCAGACCTGCCCTGGAGAACACCCATGTATTTACTGCTTCCCTCAAAGCTCTAGGGACCAGAGACAAACTCTAAAAAAAAAAAAAAAAAAAAACATTTCTAGGAAGTCGGGTGGTAGTGCAGCGGGTTAAGCGCAGGTGGCACAAAGCGCAAGGACCAAGGACTGGCATAGGGATCCCGGATCAAGAGCCCGGCTCCCCTCCCGCAGGGGAGTCGCTTCACAAGCTGCGAAGCAGGTCTGCAGGTGTCTGTCTTTCTCTCCCCCTCTCTGTCTTCCCTTCCTCTCTCCATTTCTCTCTGTCCTATCCAACAACAATGCCATCAATAATAACAACAATAATAATTACAACAACAAAACAACAAGGGCAACAAAAATGAATGACTAAATAAATATTTAAAATAAAATAAAATAAAGTTTTAAAAAACATTTCTAATAGTATTACAAGTCTAACTGTATCTTTGAAGAATAGATGTACTAGACCACCACACTTCTCCTCTGGGTTCTAAAAAAAAAAAAGCTTTTGCCTATGATTTGGGCTCCTTTGCCCCCCCCCTCCCACTCTCCCAATGCCCAGAAGAGCAGCTCTTGCACCGAAATGACTTAGCAGAGCCCAACTTGTCCCGGCAGTCCTGGTGCCTCCTCCGGCTGCATAGAGTGGTTCTGTGTCTGAGTCTCCTGAAGCAAAGAGCTTCAGATGCTCCAGGCTGCCCCCCACCCGGAGTTTCCGAAGTCAAAGGCAAGACTGGGAGGGGGGGCTAGCTGGGGGTAGAGGGAGGGAGGAGCATGACTAAACCACCCTAGAAGTGAGGTTCACAGCAGTACTAGGTTCCTCTTATTTCTGTTGCTAGAATTGGGGCAGTGCCTTGTCTAAACCCAAACGACTGGGACCTTCCTGGTCTGTGGTAAGCAAGCTCCTCTACTTTGGCCCAACTGACATTTCTGTCACCAGGTTATTATCCTCTGTGACACTGGAGGACGTTGAGCAGCATCCTTAACCTCTACTCACTAGCTTTCAGGAGCGCCGTGCCCCCACCCAACTTCTGCTTGTGATAATCACAGATGTCTACTGACACTGCAAAATGTCCCCTGGGGGCCAGGGGGGGAAGCACAGCAGGCTCAGAACCACTGTTGTGTAGATACCTTAGAGACCTCTGTAAACTGACCTCCTGTTCCAGACCAGCTGGAAGGGATGGGCAAGGCTCTGGCGCTGCAGCTCCTGGTAGATGCCGTAAGACAGAAACCAGTGAATGGTGTTTACTGACGAGCCTGGTCTTCATTCACTCAGCGTTTATTGCGTGTCTGCTGTGTCCTAGGCACTGTCAAGGCAGCTGCCGGCTCCCCGGGAGGCCCAGGTCAGCAGTCAGAGACCAGGAGCTAATACAGGAGGAGTGGCCTTCCAGCCCCTTACAGAAGGGAGTGTGACGGGTGTGAGGCGAAAGGAGGAGGGGGGAGGGGGAGATGGAGAGGGAAGGTCAAAGCTAGAGGTTTGGAAGAACTTTCCAGAGCTAGGAGAAGGAGACATGGGAGAGCTAAAGGAGTCTGCCCCAGGCAGAGGGGCAGCTGTGAGAAGGTGGGCAGATGGGGGGTGGGGGAGATGGGAGTAGCTTGTAGGAGGAGGAAGTTCTGACAGAGTAGGGGGCTAGGAAAAGACCAGAGCCTACAGCCAGTTCAGACGGTGTCTCATTTAGAGGGCGCCATCATAGCTGTTGCAGGGACTGCAGGTCTGTCTGTCTGTCTATCTGTCTGTCGTAACAACTTGATAGCCAGTGGCAGGAGAACATCTTGAGGAAGGGACACCTTCTTTCTAGTTTGTGCAAAAGTGCCCCGTGGGCTGCTGATGATCTGGAAGATCTGGAAGGGTCTGTTGAGTCACACCTGCTGGGCCTGGAAGATCTGGAAGGGTCTGCTGAGTCACACCTGCTGGGCCTGGAAGATCTGGAAGGGTCTGCTGAGTCACACCTGCTGGGCATTTCAGCTGGTAAGTGATGAGAGGAGGCTCATTCTCGGATTTTATTGTCAACTGTAAACCATCCATTAGTCCCCCAATAAAGAAATAATGAAATAAGGAAGCTCACTCTTGATTTGAGTAGAGGGAGCAAATCACAAGGGGCAAGATAGATGGGAGCAGACGGCCTTGTCTTTCTAGGAAGCTCTCAGAACAATTCAGACAAAGGAGGAAGGTCCTGAAGGAAGGCTCTGGGACTCTGGCAGAAGAAGAGGCAAGGGGGCCTTACCTGAGGTGTCACCACTATGGTCTGGTGACAGGGTGAGGGGAAGTGAAGGGCCAGGGCCACTGAGGTTTCTAGCAGCCATCCTGAGAGGCACTGTTTTCTGGGTAAAGAAGAGGAAACTCTTAAAGGGGGATTTGAGCAAGAGAATGATAAATACTCTCCTTATGCCTGCAGAGGAGAGGAAATCAGGCTTCTATGGCCCTGAATGGCAACGTCAAGTTCAAAGCTCCACTGCATGCCATGGCTTGGCTTCACACCAACACTGTAACTAACAGTGACTCGTTGCCTTGTCTTGCAGTGTTCTCAACCCATGTGACCTTGGCACTGGGACCTTGTGTGACTGAGGGGACCCAGTTAGGGCAGTGTTCATGCCACCCTGGGTTCTAGGCTGCTCGTGTGATGATTATGCCCTTGAACGCACTCACTGCAGGGGACTATTTCATTCAAGTAGAACCCAATTAAAGATTATTCTAAGATTGTATAGTTGTTCTGATTGACCTTGGTCTTTTTCTTTTTTCTTTTCTTCTCTTTTCTTTTTTTGCCTCCAGGGTTATTGCTGGGGCTCGGTACCTGCACTACAAATCCACTGCTCCTGGAGGCTATTTTTTCTCCTTTTGTTGCCCTTGTCGTTATTATTATTGTTGTTATTGTTGTCATTGTTGGATAGGACAGAGAGAAATTGAGAGAAGAGGGAAAGACAGAGAGGGGGAGAAAAAGAGACACTGCAGGCCTGCTTCACCATCTGGTAAGTGACCCCCCTGCAGGTGGGGAGCCGAAGGCTCGAACCACCGGTGTCCTTACGCCGGTCTTTGCGCTTCTCGCCATGTGCGCTTAACCTGCTGCGCTACCGCCCGATCCACCCCCCTTGGTCTTTTTCTTCATTTCTGTGTTACAGAAATAGCCCCATCACCTTGTAATTAACCTTTTATGTAGAGATGAAACGTCTAGGGAAAAGGGGGAGGAGCAGGGCCTAACTGACTTTAGGGGTTACCTATTTAAGCCTGTAGAAAATCTTCCCAAGAGTGGTCCAGGAGGTGGCGCAGTGGATAAAGCGCTTGACTCTCAAGCATGAGGTCCTGAGTTCAAGCCCTGGCAGCACATGTACCAGAGTGATGTCTAGTTCTTTCTCTCTCCTCCTATCTTTCTCATCAATCAATAAATAAAATCTTTAAAAAAAAAAAGAAAATCTTCCCAAGAGCACGGGCCTGCTCCCCCTTTCCTTGAGAAGCAGAGTGATTCCCATGGAATCTTTGAGTCTTGCAGGATCTTCCTCGTGGGACAACATGGCTGACTTACCATGGATGCCAGAGTCGTGGGTAGAAATGCACCAATAGATGCTTCAGCTTTGACACTGGCTGGACTAAGCGTACTAACCTCGGACATATCTTCAGTCGAGAACTTTAGCTTGTATTCTTAATATAACAAAGAGCACGGACTTTCTGTGTTCTGCTTTCATTTTTTTTCTGTGCGCTAACCCTGACTCGTCTCTGCCCTGGGAACCTCTCTGAGCCGCTTTTTCCTTAGCTCTGCAAGGCTGGCTCTGGCTGGGCTGCATTAGCTGTCCACTCATAGCAAAGTCAAGCACGAGTCCTGGACTTAAGAGAAATGCTGGTTCGTGGAGAAATGCCGCATGATGGCAGCGGGGTCCTGAGGCGAGCTTTCACCGGGAGGCCTTAGAGGTGTTTCACGCAGCGATGACTGAGTCACCAATCTCCCCCAAACGAGTGGTTTCAGACAACAAGCATTATTTCTCCCAGACATTTGGAGGTGGCTAGGCAGCCGTGGTGCTGGACTTGCTGGAGGGTCTGCTAGGGACAGTGGGCGCCTCTGTCTGTGTGTCCTTTTGTCATGGAGCAGGCCAGACCAGGTGGCTCACCTGGTGGTCTTGGGTTCCCAGAAAGGAAGAGAGAAAACCAGTACCCTACTGTGCCAGAGGGAGTCTGCTATGGGAACACCCTGCACCCTGGGAGGCAGTCCCCACCTGCATGCCTCTACCCGAGCCCAGTCCCAGCGGAAACTGACGATCTGGGCTGAGGCTCCAGCCTCAGACACTGGAGGGGAGGGAAGAGTAGGCTGGAAGTCTAAGGGGGGAGCATGAATAGTCAAAATATTTGGGCAACTGAAAGTATCTGAAAGGTTTTCTTTCTTGCAGCCTCTCTGCGTGCTGCACCCCCCAGCTCATCCTGAGAGCCTGAACTATAGGCTTCCTGATGCTGTCAGGCACTGGCTGTGTCTGCCCATCGGGCTGTACCAGGCTATGATTGCAAAGGCAGTAATGTGTCCTTCTTCAAGTGTTACTGCTTTTCCACTGGAATCAATTCACTTTCAAACACGCAGAAAATGTGAGGGTGAAGGGAGGCTGGGCAGTGGTGCACCTGGTTGAATGCACATGTTACCATGCCCAAGGACCCGGGTTCAAGCCCCCAACCTCCACCTGCAAGGGGGAATGCTTCACGACAGGTGAAGCAAGTACTGCACACATGTCTCTGTCTCTCTCCCTCTCTATCTCACCTCCCCTCTTAATTTCTCTTTATCCTGCCAAATAAAAAAAGGGGGAAATGACACCGGGAATAGTGGATTCATCATGCAGGCCCCAAGCCCCAGCGATAACCCTGGTGGCAAAAAGAGGAAAAAAGAAAAGAAAAGATGAGAGTGAGCTCAGGAGAAAGCATAATCGAGGCGAAACTTCCCAACAGAGGAGTTCAGGAAGCCTTCCCACCCACAAAACAAGACTTTAACTGGTATATACCTAGGAGTGGCGTGGCATTGCTCGATCGTAGGGTATGTCCATGTTTATTTGTTGACGCATTCTCCAAACTCATCTTCACAGAGGTTACACTGGTCCACGTTCCCGCCAGCCCTGTAATCGCAGTCATTTCCCTCCATATCCTCGCCAACACTGGTCACTTCCTGTTTGGTTGATGCAAGCCATTTTCACTCATGTGAGATGAAATCTCAGTGTGGTGTTAATTTGCATTTCTCTAACGATAAATGAAGTGGAGCATTTTTTCATATGTCTGTGGGCCAACGGGATGTCCTCTTTAGAGAACTGTCTGTCCGGATCTTTTGCCCCTTTCGTCACTGGGTTGTTTATTGTTATGTTGTTAAGCTGTTTGGCTTCTTTGTAAATTTTCTATACCAGTCCCTTGTCAGATGTGTGGTGTGCAAATATCTTGTCCAGGTGCTTGGTTGCCTGTTTATCTTTGGAGAAATTTCTTTCAATGAGAAGCTTTTCAAAAAGACACAGAAGCACGAATTCAAAAGGATATGTGAACCCCTGTGTTCATAACTGCAATATTTAGAATAGCCAAAGTATGGAAGCAACCTAAACGTGCAGTGACAGATGGCTGGATAAAGTTGTGAAGGGGCTGGGTGGTGGCACACCTGGCTAAGTGTGCATGTATATACAAGGATCCAGGTTTGAGTCCCCAGTCCCCACCTGCAGGGGGAAAGTTTCATGAGTGGTGAAGCAGTGCTGCAGGTGTCTTTCTAACTCTTCCTCTCTATCCCCCCTCCTCTCACAGTTTCTCTCCATCCTATTAGATAGAATAAATAATATCCTATTTTCTTTTTTAACTTTTTTAAAACCTTTATTTGTTTATTTGTTACTGGATACAAACAGAGAGAACTGAGAGGGGGGAGATAGAAAGAGACAGAGAGACACCTGCAGCCCTGCTTCACCACTTGTGAAGCTCTACCCTCTTCAGGTGGGGACCAGCGGCCTGAACTCAGGTCCTTGCACACTATAATGTGTGTGTGCTTAACCACATGTGCCACTGCCTGGCCCCCATAAAAATATTTTTTTAAGTTGTGGGATATATATATATATATATATACACACACACACACACACACACACACACATACACACTGGAACACTACTCTTCAATAAAAATGGATGAGATTTTATCATTTAGAACAGATGGATGGAACTGAAAGTGATTATACTGAGTAAAATAAGTAAAAATGTGAAGGACAGCTATTGGATGGTTTTGCTCACATGTGGAATACAAGTGACTAAATCAAACGAAATCAGAAAAAAAAAAAAAGTGACCAGATTGTTAGGGCCAGACACTGGTGCACCCAGTAGAGCACACACATTACCATGGGACTTGGCTTTTAACTCCCACTTCCCTCCTGCAGGGGGGAAGCTTCATGAGCAGTGAACCAGGGCTGCAGGTGTCTTTCCTTGTCTCTCCCTCTCTATCACCCCCAAAGGAGAGCCTGACATTTGAGCCTCATTACTGCCGCCCAGTTCTATTCTAGAAGCTCTCTCTGCCAGGACCTGTGTGGCCAGGAAGCTGGGGGTGCGCTGTCTTTCAGACTCCCAGGCTAGAGGCTCAGGCCACTGCATTGCCCTGGGCTTCCATGACAGATAATACCCCCTGTCTTTCCCCACCCTGCTCCCAGCCTGACCCCATACTCTTCCTCTCCACAGTGGAGTTCTTGGGGCCACACTCTTGCAAATTGGGGGCATGCCCAATTCTTCTTCTAGCGTTTGCCCTTCTTCCGTAGCCAGTCAACAGCGTCAGGTTGAGCCTGATGTCAAGTTTCGAGACCTCCTTTGAATCTGGAGAGGTGGCAGTCATTGACTATGTGGGTCATAGTCTGTCTGGAGCCGCAGGGGCAGTTCGGGTCGTCTCTGGCTCCCCAGCGATGGAACATAGCGGCGCACCGGCCATGGCCTGTTCGATAGCGATGGAGGAGGGCCCAGTCATAACGTGCTAGGTCAAAGCTGGGTGGACGCTTGCAGGGGTCTGTGATGAGGTGTTTGTTCTTGACCTCAGCTGACTGCCAACTCTGTTTCCAAGAGTCTGGAACAGAGAAGTTCAGTGTAGGTGTAGGGGACCAGATTGGGTGACGAGACGTCAAGCGTTGGACAGGGTGGGCGAAGATATCCGCGTATATTGGCAGGTCCGGTCGAGCGTAGACGTGGGAAATGAACTTAGATGATGCCGCATCCCGACGAATATCTGGCGGGGCGATGTCGCTAAGAACTGGCAGCCATGGGACCGGGGTGGAACGGATGGTTCCAGAAATGATCCTCATGGAGGAATATAATTTGGAATCGACCAAGTGGACATGGGGGCTACGGAACCATCCTGGGGCACAGTATTCTGCAGTGGAATAGCATAATGCCAGAGAGGATGATTGTAGTGTGGAAGCGCTCGCGCCCCATGAGGAGCTGGCCAGGCTTGCAGGCATGCCCAATGAGACCCTGTAGAGCAAGTCTGGTTGTTGTTGGGTCATATGGCTGTACTGACTCGGTCCCCATGACTGTGGGAGTCAGTACCACACCGCTGGGCCGCAATATGGAGGAAGGGGGCAAGGTGCCAAGGCTAGATGGCAAAGCCTACCAGCAAACTCGTCCACAGACCGTGCAAGGTTGGTGCCCACAGTGAGTAGCTCTGGAGACAGGAGCACCTCTGGGAGAGTGGGAACACCTTTCTCCTGGAGGCGGGAGAGCCCTGGGGTTCAGAGAGAGAGGACTGTGCAGTAGCCCACATGTCAGATGAGTGGATCAGGCTGAGGAGACAGCATAATGGTTGTGCAAAACTTTCCTACCTGAGTTTCTGAGGTACTAGGTTCAATCCCCTGCACCACCATAAGCCAGTGCTGAGCAGGGCTCTGGTCTCTTTCTATCTCATTAAAAATAATATTTTTTTCAAATAGCTTGATCTGGTGTAGAAAACTTAAGACTTCAGCTACTTTTTGTTTAGGGGTGTGTGTGTGTGTGTGTGTGTGTGTGTGTGAGAGAGAGAGAGAGAGAGAACCAGAACATCACTCTGAGCTCAAGCCTGGGATCTCATGCATGTACTCTTATCACCGAGTCACCTCCTAGGCTGCTTGTGGCTATTTCAGTAGTTGGTTTGGGCAGTCTTTTTCTAACATCTTGTGTGATTCGGTCTTTTTTTTTTTTCTCCTTGAGAAGTGGTATTGAGGCTAGTAACTGAAGCTTTGACTCCCTGAAACCTAAACTTGGTCCGGACTCGAGGTCAGACCCAGGGTTTTTATTTACTGTTTTGTTTGGGTTTTGGTTTCAGTTGAAGCTGGTTGCTTGGTTCATTATATTTTAGAATCTTATGCCCATGGCCCCCCACCTCCACATCAGATGGTCTGGTATATTCTGGCCCTAAAAGCTCTTATGACTTTGCTCTATGTTGCTTTAATTAATTTTAATCTTCCAACAGAATTGTTTAAAAAAAAAAAAATGAAAGAAACTCCGTCCAAAGCTGTTGTTGCCAGCTGCAGCCTTGCATTTTGTTCTCACTTCCTTGCCGTCTCTGAGCACACCCAGATCCTGCTTGAGTTCGGCCCTGGAGTTTCCTCACTGATGGGGTACATTAAACATGGCCATGAGGCCGGCCTGGACATGCGCCATTTCTTTCTTTTTTTAAATTTTCCCTCTTGTTGCCCTTGTGTTTTTTATTGTTGTAGTTATTATTGATGTCATTGTGGTTGGATAGGACAGAGAGAAATGGAGAGAGGAGGGGAAGGCAGAGAGGGGGAGAGAAAGACAGACACCTGCAGACCTGCTTCACCGCCTGGGAAGCGACTCCCCTGCAGGTGGGGAGCCGGGGGCTCAAACCAGGATCCTTAATGCCGTTCCTTGCACTTCGCACCATATGTGCTTAACCTGCTGTGCCACCGCCCGACTCCCCGAGATGCGTCATTTCTGTCTATCTTCATGGATGTTTGCTGCAGCTCTTCCTTGTTTTTGTTTGTTTGTTTGTTCTTTTTTTTTTTTCCTCCAGGGTTATCACTGAGACTTGGTGCCAGCACTATGAATCCACTGCTCCTGGAAGCCTTTTTCTCCCTCCATTTCATTCGATAAGACAGAGAGAAATTGAGAGGGGAAGGGGAGGGAGAGAGGGAGAGAGAAAAACAGACACCAGCAGACCTGCTTCACCACTTGTGAAGTGTCCCCGAAGCGGTTGGGGAATGGGAGCTGGAACCTGGGTTCTTTCACTTAGTACTATGTGCGTTTCACCGGGTACACCACCGCCCAGCCCCTGGTGCAGCTAGAATATGCCTGCAACTCTCTTGGTAAATTGGTTACTGAGGCGGGGCGACTCATCCCCTTTTTCTCTGCCCCCTTCCTCCCCCTCCTCCCCTCCCCTTCTCCCTGCCTGGGGTTCCTTGGTTTTACTCTTCCTCTTCCTCCTCTCCTCTCCTCTCCTCTCCTCTCCTCTCCTCTCCTCTCCTCTCCTCCCACTGCTAGTCTGGTACAGTCTGAGGCCTGGAGTGTGGAAACCAGCAGCTTTATGACCATGAACCCCCCCGGGGCACATGAAGGCAGCTGCAAGATGAGCCTCTTCCTAGCCGGTGTCGCCTTCCCAGAGTCAGAAAAGCAGCCTGGAAGAGGACAGATGGCCCAGCTGGCCAAGCTGAGTGCAAAGGACTAGGGACAAAGGAGAAAGGACAAAGGACAAAGGACGGCCTTGGCCTGGCTGGCCCAGTGCATCAGAAAGGCTGAGCCAGGTTCCCTGAATTTTGCCTAGAGCTGGCCCTTCACCTTCCTTTCTTTCTTTTTACTTTCTTTCTTTTTTTATGTGATGTCAGAAATGAACTGAGGTCTCTCTGCATGTGTGACACCTCCAGGCAGCCTCTACAGTCACAGAGTTCATTCTTTCTACTTAGAGAAAGGAGGAGAAGGAGAGACAGATACACAGAGAGGAGAGACACTGTAGCACTGCTTCTCCAGTCCAGGAACCCCCCTGCTGCCATCGGAGATGCTCCCATGTGGTGCTGGGGCTGGAAGCCCGGGCCTTGGGCCTCGGGCCTTGGCCACAGCAAGGCTTGTGCTCTCTCTGCTGAACGGGTCCCTGGCCCCTGACCCTTCACTTTGTAATTCAGATTTTGTCTGGGAGAACAGGGAAGTGGTGGTCAGAAGAAGGTTCCGGGTCATCTGTAGACTTCACTCCCTCAAGTCCTGCTAACTGACGGGTGGGTGGTAGGAAGTCTGGTGCAAGCGAGTCATGACTTTGGGGCTTTCACTGGAGAACCAGAGACCACACAGTCACGGGCACTAATAGGACTTGGTGTCAGGAGGAACTCAGATGACCTTGCTTGGGTTTTATATTATTATTATTGTTTCATTTGTGATTAATAGTACGTTACAAGAATGTAGAGTCACAACATATAGTTCCACAGCATACCCACCACCAGAATTCTGTGACCCACATTCTCGATGGTAACCACCACAGTCCTTACAAAATCTTGGAGACAGGTAGTTTCTTCTTATTGTTTTTTTTTTTCTCTCATGTGTTTCAGTTCCATGTATGAATGAAACCATCTGGTAGCTGTCTTTCATCTCTTTACTTATTTTGCTAAGCGTCATCACTTCCAACTCCATCCATTTTGTCCCAAAGGACACAATATCAGCTTTTTTGATTGCAGAATAATATTCCATGGGATATGTGCATAACTTCTTTAGCCAAGCATCTGATGATGGGCATCTAGGCTGCTCCCACTCGTTGGCTATTGTGAATAATGCAGCTGTGTACATAGGTGTGCAGATGCCCCTTTGAATTAGTGTTTGAGTGTTGTATGTTTCATATTGGTTTGGTCTCCTTCCCCCCACCTCTGGAAGAATTGGTTTGGCCCTTGCTAGTTTCGCGCCTCACTTTCTCCCCGCCCCCTATGCTACGTAGTGCCAGAGTTCTGCCGGCAGCCGCCAGAGAAGAAGGATGCAGGACAGATAGATCTGTGTGGTGATTAGTTTGGGTTAGTTTATGAATCGTTGTTCGTGAATAAAGAAATACAGCTTCCCGGCCCAGCCGTGTGTCTCTGGTCATCTCTGTCTACCGCCGCGAAGCTAGCCCGGCCAGCTGGAGCCCCGAACCTATGTCGTTAAGGTTCGGGGCTCCAGCTGGCCGGGCTAGCTTCGTGGCAGTAGACAGAGACGACCATAAACTAACCCAAACTAATCACCACACAGATCTATCTGTCCTGCATCCTTCTTCTCTGGCGGCTGCCGGCAGAACTCTGGCACTACGTAGCATAGGGGGCGGTGAGAAAGTGAGGCGAGAAACTAGCAAGGGCCAAACCAATTCTTCCAGAGGTGGGGGGAAGGAGACCAAACCAATATGAAACATACAACATTTGGGTGTCCCTGGGTGGGAGGTGGGTGCTCTGGTGGTGGGGATGGTGTGGTAATTCATCTCAGCAAGAGGCATGAGATACCACCTCTAAAATGTGCGGCCATGTAAGACTACATATAAAAATATGTGCCTCAATAAAAATCAAGACACTGGCGATGCGGAGCTGGAAAATGGAGCCCATGTGTAGATGACTGTGTTGTATAGCATTGGCCTCCAGATAAAACGGGGGACATGGAAAGTCAAGACAGATAAATAAACAAAGAGCAGTGACCATCACAGGAACACACCATTGCTGATGTGCTGCTTAGTGGGTCGGGACACAGTGGATGGGCCTGAGGACACGGGGGGTTTGGAAGGTTGCTGATTACGACGGCGTCCCGAGCTCTGAGCTCTGAGCCCTCAGCTGCTCACTGCCAAAAGCTGCCTGAATGGCATTTCTTCATCTCTGTATATTCACTTTGGTTTGGTTTGGTTTGGGCGTTGGGGTCGTGTGGCTCCATACCATGTCAGTCATTCTCTAGTTCTTCACTTGGGCCTTTAGTTTTCAGGGTCAGAGAATGTGAACTTTTCTTGTCTGTCTTCACACTAACACCTGGCATAAGTTTTCCAGACCCCTCCTAGTCTTGAGAGCTGTGAGAACTTGTGCAGAGCTGTCTGCAGAGGGGATAGCTCTCATCTGCACCTCAGAATCTGGCAAAATCCTCCAGAAAGTAAGCTTTCTAACCCATTTCGGGTTGCACCAGTCTGAGGGCTGCGGCTACTGGGCATGGAGAAGGCCTGAAGGCTGTCCCAGAGACTCTGCTCACCTCCACAGGACCAGGGGCAGAAGGAAACACTGTGGCAGAGGGCAGAGGGGTTGGGAAGCCACCACTATTTCTCCAGAGCTAGATGGCAATGCTGGTAGGCATCACAGAAAGGCAGAAGTCCTTCTTCTTCTTCTTCTTCTTCTTCTTCTTCTTCTTCTTCTTCTTCTTCTTCTTCTTCTTCTTCTTCTTCTTCCTCTTCCTCTTCCTCTTCCTCTTCTTCTTCTCCTTCTCCTCCTCCTCCTCTTCCTCCTCCTCCTCCTTCTCCTTTTTTGAGCCTATTTCCCCTTTTTTATTGCCCTTGTTGTTTATCATTGTTGTTATTATTGCTGTTGTTGTTATTGACATCATTGTTGTTGGATAGGACAGAGAGAAAATGAGAGAGGAGAGGAAGACAGAAGGGGGGAGAAAGACCTGCTTCACCACTTGTGAGATGACCCCCATGCAGGTGAGGAGCCAGGGGCTCGAACCAGGATCCTTATGCTGGTCCTTGCACTTCGTACCATGTGTGCTTAACCTGCTACACTACCGCCTAGCACCCTGTAATTGCTTCTTTGCTGGACATGGGCATTGGCAAAAAACAAGATTTTATGAGTTTGTTTAAGTGTTTATTTTATGTAGTACAACTGAGAGAGGTTTGAATGAAAGAGAGAGAAGCCAGAGCACCACTCTGGTACATGCTGTGGCAGGAATTGAACCAGGAGCCTCAGGAGTACTCTACTACTTGAGCTATTTTACTTGCCACATTCACGGGTTTTCAGTTCATTAAATAAATCAGTTTGAACCCTTATAGTTACTTAAATTATTTGAACAGCCCCTCTCCAGAGCAGGAGTACCCCTCTTCATTTCTGGCCCTGGAAAACAGTTAACAGACATAGCAAGATCTCAATTTATTGACGAGAGATATTGAAGTTGGACTAAATGGACTGAGGCAGGAAAGCCAACTAATTACTACACTAGCTTTAGTCATGTAGAAGGGGGCAAGGGGTCAATTACAAATCAAGGCTTGGTTGACTGAAAGGACTGTACTTAACAGATTCTGGAAGGCCGTGCTAGTGGGCAACTTAAGTCTCCTGGTACAATGTTGCCCTCTTCTGGGCCATCCTAAACATGCTCACACTTTAGAAGCAGGTCTGCAGGTGCCTATCTTTCTCTCCCCCTCTGTCTTCTCCTCTCTCCATTTCTCTCTGTCCTATCCAACAACAATGACAACAATAATAACTACAACCATCCAACAACAATGACAACAATAATAACTACAACAATAAAACAAAGGCAACAAAAGGGAATATTAAAAAAAAAAAAGGATCTGTCTTGGAGCCGGGCGTTGGTGTACCTGGCTGAGCGTACATGTTACGGTGGCGGGTTCAAGACTCAGAGCCAGCCCAAGGAGTCAACAAGGAGGAATTTTATTAATATGAATGAGCCACAGAAAGAGCTGGTGGTCTTAAAGAATCCTGGGCCCTGAGCAAAGATATGGTACAGTTTATATGGGGCTGCAGGGCTGAGAACAGAACGCATTCTCACAGAAACAGAGGCTGCAAGGTGAATGGGGGTGTCCTCACTGCTCAGGGTCTGGTTGCCTTAGTTACTGTTATCCTTTCCTGCAGAGCTGCATCTGGGCAAAGGTTAGCCTCAGGACTTCCAAGTTTTATGACCTGTCAGGACAGGATGTGCCACTCAGGGGAGTGTGGGGGGAGGCTTTCTCAGGGCCTCCTGTTATCTAGGCTGCTTCTTCTTCCTACAGTTTGGTTAGTTAACTTTTTTTTTTTTGCCTTGACATTCTCTTTTCCACCACATTACCATGAGCAAGGACTCAAGTTCAATCCCCCAGCCCCCACCTGCAGGGAGGAAGCTTCACAAGCAGTGAAGCAGTGCTGTTGATGTCTCTTTCTCTCTCTGTCTTACCTCCCTTTTCCTCTTGATTTCTCTCTGTCCTAGCAAATAAAACAAGGGGAGAAATGGCTGCTGGGAGTGGTGGCTCCCTTGTGCAGAAACCAAGCCCCAAGATAACCCTGGTGGCAATAAAAGAGAAAGAGAAGGAGGAGGAAGAAGAAAAGGAGAAGAAATGGGGGCCAGGCGGTGGCACACCCGGTTGAGCGCACATAGTACTAAGCACAAGGACCCATGCAAGGATCCGGGTTCGAGCCCCTGCTCCCCCCTTGCAGGAGGGACACTTCATGAGCAGCAAAGCAGGTCTGCAGGTATCTATCTTTCTCTCTTCCTCTCTGTCTTCCGCCTCCTCTCTCAATTTCTCTCTGTCCTAGCCAATAAGATGGAAAAAATGACCACCAGGAGCAGTGGATTCATAGTTCAGGCACTCTACATCCTCTTGACTCTGAGCCTGGGGATGCTGGGCATCCAGGAGCTGAAAGAGTGGTGAGGGAGAGATTATGCGACTGTCCAAGGAGGCTTGGCCCTGTCCAAGCAAGGCGGTGTGACACTTGCACATCACAGAAAGACTTCTCAGTGCAGAATTCCCTGCTGACTGTCAGCATGCTGAATGCTCAGTTTCCCCTTTAAGTTTACAGTCCATGTTGCCCCAGATTTAGGTAATGACAGTGTTCTGAATCAGAGAGATGCTAAATGCCTTTTTTCATGGATTTTCAAATTTCATTTAATCACAAATATGGATTCTGCACGTAACAAATAAATGAATAGTAACCCAAAGTAACTAGACTTGTTGGTATGCTTCTAAGACCCCGTTTCATTGGCTTAATCCCCCCTGCTTAACACTGTATTCTATTTACATAACCACTGTTAACTAAGCACCGCCCTGCCTGCAGGGCATTGGTTTAATCCCCACTGGTTCATGATGTCTTTTTGCTCCGCCCCCTCTCCTAGTACACCCTGATTTCCACCACTGTCTTTTCACTCCACCCTCTCTACGTCACATCCTGTTTCCACCCTGCTTGGCAAGTGTATATATAAGGACAGGATTGTGATTAGAGTTTAGTTTAGAGATGGCGTAAGTTGTGCTGCGTTCCACATGAATAAAGAGATACTGCTTTCCAGCTCAGCCATGAGTCCCTGGTCGTCTGTCTCCCGCCCACGAAGCTAGCCCGGAATAGACTGTTGAGGGCAATGTTTATTTCCCCTAGTTGTACTTAATTTACTTTCCATGCTTAAAATATGTCTCCATAACTAGCTTTGTTCGGAACACATGTTTGTAAACAGAGCAGCATCCCAAGATGCAAGATACTGGTTTGATGGTCTTTCAAAGGGATATTGCCAGTGTAGGCTGCCCACTGGGAATCCTACTGAGACCATCTGCAAACTCTTAAATTGGAATCTTGCCAGAGAAAACTTCAGTGGATGTTCAGATGACAGTTCTTACACACAATGATGTATTTCATTAAAACATAATTGATTTACCATTGGTTCACAATACCATAAGCATTTCAGGGTCCACAACAATGTATGATATTGTAGTAAAAAGACTAGAAGCAACAAATATTAGTGAAGGTGTGGAGGCAAAAGGAGGTCTGGCATACTTGGTGGTTTGGAACGCAAACTGGTGCAGCTTCTGTGGGAAATGGTCCGGAGATTCCATAAACAACTGAAATATACATACAGTATATGTAGTATACATACAGTATGACCCAGCAGCCTCACTCATAGACGATCCAAAGAATGTGCGCACCCTAGTGTTCATAGCAGCATTGTTCACAACAGCCAAAATAGAAACAGCCTAAATGCCCATGGACAGACGACTGGCTAAAGAAGTCAAATCTGGGAGGTGGTGCAGTGATAAGACTTTGGACTCTCAAGCATGAGGTCCTGAGTTCGATCCCCGGCAGCATATGTGCCAGAGTGATGTCTGGCTCGCTCTCTCTCCTATCTTTCTCATAAACAATTTTTTTAAAAAACAAGAAGTCAAGCGACAGCACTCAGTGGACACAAAAGGTAGCATTATGCCTTTCCACAACAACACGGATGGGAGGCGAGAAGATGCTGCTAAGTGTGTAAGTTGGGAAGTGAAAGGCAGTTATTGACTGGGTAGCTTCATTCACATGTGGATAATCAACAACCAAAGCAACGGACTGACAAAACACAGTAACAATAACTCTGGGACTCTGTGAAACTAGAGTGGTTTCCAGAGGGGGGAGAAAGGGCTAGAGGAATGGGCAGAGGGCGTGACTCAGAGAGCGTGATGACACTGGGACTCTGGTGCTGGGAACTTGCAGTAGCTGTGCTCTGGCTCCCAGATGCCAGTGTCGGAGCTGGCTGAAGGGACAGCAGTCCTGTGTGTGCGGGGGGGGGGGGGGGGAGGCGGCTCTCTCAACTTGAAATGTCCTCAAAACAAGCACCTGCATGCTAGAAGGCAGGGCACCTGGCTCCCCCTTGTCCTGGAAGGAAAAGCATGGGCAGTGGGGACCGTCCTTGGGTGAACAAGTGTCGCTGTTTCTTTTTTTGTTTTTTTTTAATTTTTTAAAGATTTATTATTGCATAGAAACAGCTAGAAATTGAGAGAGGAGACAGAGAGACACCTGCAGCAATGTTTCACCACTTGTGAAGCTTTCCCCCTACAGTTGGGGACCAGAGGCTTGAACCTGCATCCACGAGTACTGTAATGTGGGCGTTTAACCAGGTATGCCACCGCCTGGCCCTGTGTTACTGTTTCTTGGCCCTGAGTCGGCGACCCCCACATACAGTGCTGCCCCCCAGCCCCTGCCCAGCGCACCACTCCAAAAGTCTTCAGGGAGGCATCTTCCCAGATTGCTGTAGTGAGAGACGCTCTCCTAGGTTTAGTGTGTGCGGGCACTTCTGGAGAAGAGAGAAGCAGCAGCGCTAAGAGGAGCTAAGATGGCACTGCCCTGGGAGTCGGGCTGTAGCGCAGCGGGTTAAGCGCAGGTGGCGCAAAGCACAAGGACTGGCGTAAGTATCCCGGTTCGAACTCCGGCTCCCCACCTGCAGGGGAGTCGCTTCACAGGCGGTGAAGCAGGTCTGCAGGTGTCTATCTTTCTCTCCTCCTCTCTGTCTTCCCCTCCTCTCTCCATTTCTCTCTGTCCTATCCAACAACGACAACAACAATAATAACTACAACAATAAAACAACAAGGGCAACAAAAGGGAATAAATAAATAAAATAAAATTTAAAAAAAGACTTTATTAAAAAATTTTTTAAAAAAGATGGCATTGCCCTGCCCTGCCAGGGGCTTCTGAAGGTTGCCACTGAGACTGGCTGAAGCAGGTGGTGACTTATAAACAGCCAGCTGGGCATCCAACCCAGGGTCTGGTGCTCGTACTCCGCCACTGAGCTGCCTCCCTGTTCCAGTTTTTAGTTTTCTTTCTTTTTTTAAAAAAAGATTTATTTTATAAGAGATAGGAGAGGGAGCTAGGGGGAGAGGGAGAGGAGAGGGTAGAGCACCACCGCAGTACATGTTACCCCAGGGACTGAGCAGGCAGTGCCAGGCATGCAAGTTATTTTCCCAGTCACCCGTTAATTTTCATGGGGAAGGAGAGATACCAAAGGGCCACCATCCATGGGATCCCACCTTTCTCTGTCCTTGGTGTTCCCACGTGATGCCATACATGGAGCCCAGGGCTGTACACATTCAGGGTGGGCGTGTACTCTACCCAAGCTGCACCCCCCATCCATTCCCAGATTCTCTCTGAACTTGTTTCACTCTCTCCTTTAACACAGGGTGATCTTAGGGTTAAATGAGGTGTAATGTGGAGCTCGGGACAGAGCAATGATTGGGGGAGGCACTTACGGTGGCTTCGCGCCATGCCCAGTGATGCTGTCCTCACCTGTGAGCACAAGCCACGTGGCAACACACAATTGTAGGTGGAAACCAGCCACCTTGGCTTTCTGTTACTGAGCCTACTTGGCATGTAAGTGACCAGTGAAAAGACAAAGAACCTGGTCCACTTCCCAAGTCAAGAGCCACCTGCCTGGAAAGTGCCCACAGGTACAACAAGCCAGGTGGGCAACCCTGGAGCTGGATGCAGGAGGTGGGTTCTGGGAGCCGGCCTTGGTGAACGTGGAGGAGCCCCACAGGCCGGCGCCTTCCTGCCTCTGTCTACCTTGGGAGCCACGAGTGAGGGTGTGGAGGGGTCAGGTGGGGGCCCAAAGGAGGAGGCTTGAGAAGTGGGCAGCCCCTGTCTCTTACAGTGGCAAATCAAAAGTCCCCTGTGGAGGAAGGGACAGAATGGAGACCGAGCCCCAGGGGGCAGCAGTGAGCAGCCTCTCCCTCTTCGTCCCTCCAGCCTGGCAGTTTAATCACTTGAGTCTCAGAACAGCACAGCCTCGAGCCACAGGTGTTCACTATCTTGGGCCCATGTACTTGTCTTTCGTAGGTATTTCTATTAGTAACTTGATAGTGATTTCTAAGATTATACAAGAACAGGGAGGGGAGTCGGGCGGGAGCGCAGCAGGTTAAGCGCACATGGCGCAAAGTGCAAGGACCGCGGCAAGGATCCAGGTTCAAGCCCCCGGCTCCCCACCTGCAGGGGGGTCACTTCACAGGCGGTGAAGCAGGTCTGCAGGTGTCTTTCTCGCCCCCTCTCTGTCTTCCCCTCCTCTCTCCATTTCTCTCTGTCCTACCCAACAACAACATCAATAATAAC
This sequence comes from Erinaceus europaeus, assembly GCF_950295315.1. NCBI lineage: Eukaryota > Metazoa > Chordata > Mammalia > Eulipotyphla > Erinaceidae > Erinaceus > Erinaceus europaeus. The sequence goes on from NC_080185.1 coordinate 123,944,747, forward strand.
TACGATAATAAAACAAGGGCAACAAAAAAGGAAATAAATATTTTAAATTTAAAAAAAGAACAGGAGTAGAGTTCCACGCCACCCTGCACCCACCACCAAAGTTCAGTGCCTCCCCCCACACCCACGGACCCCACCGTTAGTAGTTCTCCTAAGACAGGTTGGCTCCTTTTATTTTTATTTTTTTAATTCTCTCTATTCCATATATGTCTGAAATCACCTGGCAGTTGTCTTTTGCTTCCTTACTTATTTCACTGAGCATCGTCACCTCCAGGGCCATCCATTTTTGTCCCACAGGACACAATACTATCTTTTTATTGCTGAGTAGTACTCCACTGCGTATATGTCCCATAACTTCTTTATCCTGTCATCTGTCAGTGGACATTTAAGTTGCTTCTGTATTTTGGCTACTGTGAATAATGCAGCTGTGAACATAGAAATGCAGATGCCTCTTTGAATTTGTGTTTGCGTGTCTTTTGGATAAATGTCTAAAAGTGGTACTGCTGGAGCATAAGGTACTTCCATCTTTATTTGTTTAAGGACTCTCCATACAGTCCCCATAGTGGCTGTAGCATGTTGCCTTCCTCACCAATACCTGTTATGTCCTGCAGGTGTGAGATGGTATCTCAGTGGGCTTAAATTTGCATTTCTCTAATGAGAAGTAAAGTGGAGCCTTTGTTCATGTGTCTGCGGGCCATGTATATCTCTTCTTTAGAAAACTGTCTGTTCCTGGGCTTAAGCCCCCGATCCCTACCTGCAGGGGGATGCCGTGAAGCAGGTCTGGAGGTATGTCTTTCTTTCTCTCTCTCCCTCTATTTAAAATATTGTATGTATTTATGTTGGATAGAAAAGAAAGAAATTGAGAGGGAGGGAGACAGAGAGACACCTGCAGCACTGCTTCTCCTTTTGTGAAGCTTCCCCCTGCAGGTGGGGGCTGGGGGCTTGAACCTGGGTCCTAGTGCATTGTAGCATGCTGCTCTACTGGGTGCACCACTACTTGGCCCCTACTCTCTCCCTCTCTCTCTCCCTCTTCCTTCTCAATTTCTGTCCTCTAAACTAAAATCGAAGGGGGAAAGGGGTGGTGGTGGTTGCCAGTAGCAGTGGAGTTGCAGTGCTGGCACCAACCACCAGCAATAACCTGGAGGCAATAAAAGTTAAAAACCTGTCTTTTCATATCCTTTTGGGCTCATATGCTTGTAAACTTACTGCATCAGTAAGCAAAGTCCCGTACTGGAAATGTCTTTCTGATTTTTTTAGCACATTATACTTGACAAGCTTTAATCATGCCATGGATATAAGAATACAGTACATAGTGCATGGAGCAGACAATACAGGCATTGGTGCTGCTTGCTGACTTTCTGTTGCAGATGACGCTTCCTTCCAAGTAGTACAGCTTTGGGGAGTCAGAAGTTAAAGGGGCTTTTTTACTGCAAGAGGGGGTGAACACCCAACCCCTGTGTTGTTCAGGAGTCTACTGAATATTTTTTAAATTTATTTATTAGGGGATTAATGGTTTACATTCAACAATAAAATACAACAGTTTGTACATGCATAACATTTCCACACAACAATACAGCCTCCACTACATCCTCCTCTGCCATCCTGTCCCAGGACCTGAACCCTCCCCCCAGCCACCCCAGAGTCTTTGACTTTGGTGCAATACACCAACTCCAGTCCAAGTTCTGCTTAGTGTTTTCACTTCTGATCTTGTTTTTCAACTTCTGCCTCTGAGTGAGATCATCCCATATTCATCCTTCTGTTTCGGATTTATCTCACTTCACATAATGTCTTTGAGCTCCATCCAAGATGGGGTAAAGGTGAATTCACTATAAGTCTGGGACTTTGGGGCCTCAGAAATAGGAGTATCTTTGCATAACCATTATACCATCTACCCCTGTTCACATTTCTCTGTTTTCCACACAACAAGTCAACCCCTCTGTAGGTCTTCCTCTGCCATCATATTCCAGGACCGGAACCCTCCCCTCCTACCCCAGAGTCCTTTACTTTGGTGCAATACACCAAACCCAGTCCAAGTTTTTCTTTGTGTTTATTGTTCAACTTCTTCTTTTTGTTTGTTTGTTTGTAATGGGATTCACTTCATTGAAGGTGCCTTCAAAATTTAGATGGAAAAGAGTTCTGCCAATATTTTCCTTTAAGTATTTAATAGTTTCTGGTCTAACATCCAAGGGGTACTATTGCTGTGTTGCTGTTAATATATTGCTGAAGCCTTTCAGTAGATGTTTGATGTATTTAGATGGCCTCACATTGCGTGCATAGATGTTAATAATCTTTAAGACCTCTTGATTGCTCCTCTGAGCATTAAGTAATGTCCACCCCTATTTTTTAAAAAAAATTTATTTATTTTAATGTCTATCGTGTCAGATTGAGAATAGCTGTTCCTACCGTTTTTTGTGATCTGTTGGCTTGTATGGTAGTTTTCCATCCTTGCGCTTTGAATCTGTGTTTGTCTTGTTGAGTTAGGTAGGATTCCTACAGACAACATATGGTTGGGTTGTGTTTTCTGATCCATCTTCCTACTCTGTGCCTTTTAATAGGGGAATTCAGGCCCCTGCCATTTACTGATATTATAGACTAAAGATATTTTAATGTCATTATTCTAAACTTTTAGAGTGTTCTGATATATGGCATGATTATGAGGCTGTGATTGTTTATAAGTGACCTTTCAGAACTTCTTTCAGGAATCATTGATTCCTTCAACCGTTGCTTGTCTGAGAAGGTTTTTATGCCTCCATGTAGTCTGAATGACAGTCTAGCAGGATACAGTAGTCTTGGTTGAAAGCCTTCCTCATTGGGCACTCAATAGATATCTTGCCATTCTCTTCTGGCCAGTAGTATTTGTGTGGAGAAATCTGCTACTAATCTTATGGGGTTTCCTCTGTAAGTGACTCTTTATCTCTTGCAGCATTCAAGATCCTTTCTTTATCCTTATCCCTTTTCATGCTAAATGTGATGTGTCTTGGTGTCTTTAAGTCTGGGTTAATTCTGGACCCTCTGAGCTTCTTGAACCTTTATGTCTTTTATGTCGTCTAGACTAGAGAAGTTCTCAACTATTATGTCCTGTAGAATGTTTTCTTCCCCTTCCTCTTTTTCTTCCTCTGGCAAGCCAATAATGCATATATTACATCTTTTGAAGTCATCCCATATGTCTCTGTTGTTGTTTTCAGCATCACTTAAAATCCTTTTGAGATCTCTTACTTCTTTCTTAGTTTTCACTAATTCATCCTCAATCTTGCTAATTTTGATTTCTGCAGTGCTCTCTCATTAAAATAAATGTTTAAAAAAAATAACTCGGGAATCGGGCAGTAGCACAGCAGGTTAAGTGCACTCGCACAAAGCCCAAGGACTGGTATACAGAACCCGGTTCAAGCCCCACCCGCAGGGGAGTTGCTTCAGAGGAGGTGAAGCAGGTCTGCAGGTGTCTATCTTTCTCTCCCCCTCTGTCTTCCCCTCCTCTCTCCATCTCTCTCTGTCCTATCTAACAATGACAACACCAATAACAACAACAATAATTACAACAACAATGAAAAACAAGGGCAACAAACGGAAAATAAAAATAAATAAATATTAAAAATAATAAATAAATAACTCAATGAGAGGCCGAGGTCGCGCAGTTGGCACCGTTGTCGCCCGCAGCCTCCCGGCCCGGACGGAGTGGGCCTATTGACTGAACCCTCGAGGTGCCCAGCTGCCCAGTCGCCGTCAGCCACACCGTCAGGATGGGGGTGACGGGGGGGGGGGGGCGCCTCGTCAGGCTGAGGGTCCTGAGGGTGACGGCTGTGCACGGACCCTCACGCTTCACCTGTGCTTCCGGGGCTCCGGGGAGTCGAGTGGTCCCTGGGGTTGGGGCAGACGGAGCTTTGCCAACAGAGGTGGTCAGTCTGTCTGTCTGTTGTCCTCAAGTATGCCTTGTTCCACAGGCCTGTGCCAGCTGACCTTTGTGCCTTTCAGTGTTTACAGAGGGACACAGGAACCACCTGACCAGGGCTGTGCCAGCAACTGTCTTAATTCTGCGCATAGTTCAGCACACTTGAGAGAGGAGAGAATGAGGCGTCGGGTGTCTGACAGAATCCCCCTCATACTCCTGAGCCCCCCGGCCCCCTGACGTGACCTCCTGGAGCAGAGGCCCAGCCTGCAGAAGCCTTCCTTGGAGCCCAAGGCCACTCCCTGGCTTTGCTTCCGCAGGACCTGGGGGCGGGTGAAGGCTCAGCGAGTTGAAGATGCTCCCTGTCTATTCCTTCCGTCTGTTTTCTTAATGTTTGATTTATTTAGGACAGAGACAGAAATGGAGAGGGAAGGCAACACTGTGTCACCGCCAGTGAAGTTCCCCCGTGCAGGTGGGGACTCAGGGCTTGAAGCCAGGACCTCGTGCACTGGAATGTGCTTCCTGTGTAATCTCACGTGCTTGTCAGAACAGTGTCTGCAAATGTGCATTTTCTTTTTTTTTTTAATTTTCCCTTTTGTTGCCCTTGTTTTTTTATTGTTGTAGTTATTATCGTCGTTGTTGTTGGATAGGACAGAGAGATATGGAGAGAGGAGGGGAAGACAGAGAGGGAGAGAAAGACAGACGCCTGCAGACCTGCTTCACCGCCTGTGAAGCGACTCCCCTGCAGGTGGGGAGCCGGGGGCTGGAACCGGGATCCTTACGCCGGTCCTTGCGCTTTGTGTGGCGTGTGCTTAACCGCCCAACTCCCAATGTGCATTTTCTAAGGGGGAGAGGAATCCAAAGCCCGAGTGCCCGTGGAGGAGGGGTGGTGGCACTCTGGCGGTGGGGTGCAGTGCCCACATGTGGGTGTCACTCTACCCCTGAACGGCTGGTTTGCTATTTTGGATGCTTTTTTTCGTTTCTGTTTTTCTTCTTATTTATTTACTTATTATTTTTACCAGAGCACTGGTCAGCTCTGGCTTACTGTGGCGCAGGGGACGGAATCTGTGACTTTGGAACCTCAGGCATGAGAGTCTCTTTGTACAATCATTCTGCTTTCTCCCCCTCCCTGAATCGGTTGTCTTGTAAATCTCTCTTCGGCTTATAGGAAGAAGCCCAGCCAACCTGTGTTTGGAGCCTGGGCCGGGCAGAACCTGTTGACATGTGGGTCTGTGTGCCCACAGGTCTTACCTCTCCAGCCTGAGCAGAGCCTCAGGGTCGGTAGGTGGCACAAGTGACAAGGAACAGAGGGCCGGACCTCAGGCTGCAGGGGGCACCCTTCCCCAGGCTGCAGTGAGCACAGGGGACACCCCCCCTGCAGTGAGCACAGAGGGCGCCCCCAGGCCGTGGAGCCCAAGCTCTGCCCTCCTGCAGCCCCAGCTCCGCAGGGCGGGCTTTCTGGAAGCAGAGGCTGGGAACTGAGCTCACACTGGGTGGGAGTCAGGAAGGAAGGTGGGGGTTGGGGGAGGGTCTGGAGGTGGGACCAGGGGACTGAGGGGCCACGCCCACCTGGGCTGGCTGGGGCCCAGGGCATCTGCATCTGCCTCCCCGGCTGTGCGCCGGCTGATGTTGGGGTCCTTCCCGCCTCTCTGCTCCCAGGCCCCACACAGCAGATCTGGCCCTGGGTCCCCGACCCCTGTTCCCGGCCCGGGTGGTGATCGGGCAGAAAGCCGGTGTGGGGTCTGGGCAGGGCGGCACGCCCTGAGTCCGCTGTGCGCATGTGCGGCAGGTGGCGGGAACCAGCTGGGGCGCAGGTGGGGAGCTCGCTGCCTGGGCATCAGTGGTGCACAGGCGTCCTGGACGCACTTGGCCTGGGAAAGAGGATCAGTGATGGCAGAGTGCCTGGTGTCTTGTGAGCATGCTCCATGTGGGGGGGGGGCGGGGTCTGCAGCCACTCTGTGCCTAGGCGGGAGGCTGGGCTTTTTTTTTTTTTTTTTAAGTTTTATTTATAAAATGGAAACACTGACAAAACCATAGGATAAGGGGTACAGTTCCACACAGTGCCCACGACCAGAACTCCGTGCCCCATCCCACCCCCTCCCCTGATAGCTTTCCTATTCTTCATCCCTCTGGGAGTATGGACCTCAGGTCATTGTGGGATGCAGAAGGTGGAAGGTCTGGCTTCTGTCATTGCTTTCCTGTTAAATGTGGGCGTTGGCAGGTGGATCCATACTCCCAGCCTGTCTCTCTCTTTCCCTAATGTGGCAGAGCTCTGGGGAGGCAGGGCTCCAGGACACATGGCGGGTTCGTCTGCCCAATAAGGTCCGGTTGGCATCATGGTAGTGTCTGGAACCTGGTGGCCGAGTAATGAGGCTGAAATGCTGACATTCCACACCTGCAGTCCCTGGACACAGTCCGAAGTGATTTGTGCCAAGGTGGTTCTCATTGTATTGATTAGGTTGGGATCAGCAGATGCAGTTATCAGTTGGTATGAACTGAGAGAAGCATGCGGGAAAGTGAGTCCCACCCTAGAGGTTCCAGGATTGGGAGAAATACGGGCTTTACAGAGGAAGCAGGAGGTTCCTGCTGTTTTAGGGTTAAAGAAGGCAATAGATAGTTATTGCTCTAATCACATTATTTAGCAATTGGGTTAACTTTGAAAAGTCCCATTGTTAGGATTTGCTGTATCATACACGACCTCACCCTAATTTGTGTCCTTTGATGTTATTTATATATAGCTGTATCTTATTAAAAGTAACACCACTGGTTGCTTCTGTTCTCCTTGGTCTAAGCTTTTAGGAGGGTCAACATTTCAAAGACCAAGTCATTGTCAGAAATGTATTAACAATTTGAGCCCACTGTTAAAATTCAGTCTGATTACCAATTTGAAGTCTTTAGATTGAAGGAACTTATACTTAGCCTATGGTCTGTGCATCAGAAAGTTGGAGACATTCAATCAATTTTTCCAGGAGGCTGGGCTAAGGTCACAGGGCTGCTGAAAAGGACCCCTGTGCTTGGTGTCGGGCCGCAGGCTCCAGCCATGTGACTTTCTGGGGTTCGTCTCAGCCCCCTGGAGTCCTGAGCTCACTGAATGGCTTTTCTGAATTTCCCTCCATCTGGAAATGGCATAGTTACCTGGCCAGCTGGTAGTGTGCACAGGTGCGAGTCCCGGGCACCGTGTGGGGGAGCATGGAGGAGCCGAGGAGGGATCGGTGATGCTGTCATCTCCCCCTGTACAGAAAGAAGAGGGGGAAGAGGGCCAACGGGAGTGGCAGAGTTGTACTCGCATGGAGTCCCAGGGAGAAAACAAACAAACAAAAAACAGCTCTCCAGAGACAGTCAGACTGGTCATCAACTTGTGTGTCTCCGAATTGGGTTGTTGGGAGGAGTTCTCCTTGTGCTTATCCTCCTGTCTGTCTGCTCTAATCCTTACAGTTCTTGTTGCAAAGCTAGGACAGCCACTTGGGACTTAGCTGCATATATGTTTCCGTCCAGCAGGTGGTGCTATGACATAGCGGTTATCCCTGCTCTGGCGCAGGTACCGGGGTGGGGGGCGCGGCTCCAGGGTCCTGGAGTTCTGTGTGCTGTTGCTACCCTTCAGGACACCTGCCTAGATGCCAAGGCGTGTCGTCCAGTGTGCTCTGGACCAGGAGAACCACTGCCTATGCCTCTGCTTTCTAGACATTCCAGTCTTCCTGTGAAACATTTCTTTAGGGGGCAGATGGTGGTGTACCTGGTTAAGCGCACACATCACAGTGCGCAAGGACCCAGGTTCAAGCCCCCGTACCCACCTGCAAAGGAGAAGCTTCACAAGTGGTGAAGTAGGACTGCAGGTGTCAATCTGTCTCTCTTCCTCTCTATCTCCCCGTCTCCTCTCAATTTCTTCCGTCTGTAAAAATAAATAAAATATTTTTTAAAATTTCCATAAAAACAGCTATGGGGGGGCAGAGGTAGATAGCATAATGTTTATGCAAAGAGACTCTCATCCCTGAGGCTCCAAAGTCACATCTTTAACCCCCTACACCACCATAACCAGAACTGGGGAGTGCTCTGGTAAAAAAAAGAAAAAAGAAAAGAAAGGGAATGGGGTGGTAGCGCAGCGGGTTAAGCGCAGGTGGTGCAAAGCACAAGGACCCACACAAGGATCCCGGTTCAAGCCCCCAGGACCCCACCTGCAGGGGAGTTGCTTCACAGGCAATGAAGCAGGTGTGCAGGTGTCTGTCTTTCTCTCCCCCTCTCTGTCTTCCCCTCCTCTCTCCATTTCTCTCTGTCCTATCTAACAATGATGACATCAATAACAACAACAATAAGAACTACAACAACAATTAAAAAAAAGGGGCAGGGAGTCGGGTGGTAGCACAGAGGGTTAAGCGCAGGTGGCGCAAAACACAAGGACCAGCATAAGGATCCTGGTTCGAGCCCCCGGCTCCCCACCTTCAGGGGAGTCGCTTCACAGGCGGTGAAGCAGGTCTGCAGGTGTCTATCTTCCCCTCCTCTCTCCATTTCTCTGCCCTACCCAACAACAACGACAACAATAATAACTCCAACAATAAAACAACAAGGGCAACAAAAGGGAATAAAGAAATAATTTTTTTAAAAAAAACAAGGGCAACAAAAGGGAAAATAAATAAAATATTGAAAAAAGAGAATTAAAAATTAATTAATTTAAAAAAACAGCTAACTGGGAAGTCTGGCCATGTAGCTATGATCACATACCAGGAGAGTAATCTTAATTGGATTAAAGAGAAGCCTCCCTTTCCTCAGATTTCTCTCTTACCTATCCCGTAAGACCTAAAGGTGCTCCTCCCCCCCACCCCCAGCACTGACCAGATGTGGCTTATGGTGGTGTGGGCCAGTGAACCTGGGACCTAGGAGCCTCAGGCAGGAGAGTCTCTTTGTATAACCATTATGCTATCTACTCACCCCACAACCTCCCATCCCTGCCCAAATCTTAAATCATTTTAAAAAATCACATGTGGGCAACAGATGAGTGGCTGAGCAAGCTGTGGTCTAGATACACAATGGAATACTACTCACCTGTAAAAAAAAATGGTGACTTCACCGTTTTCAGCCGATCTTGGATGGACCTTGAAAAATTCATGTTAAATGAAATAAGTCAGAAACAGAAGCATGAATATGGGATGATCTCACTCTCAGTCAGAAGTTGAAAAACAAGATCAGAAGAGAAAACACAAGCAGAACCTGAACTGGAATTGGCTATTGCACCAAAGTAAAAAGACTGTGGGGTTTGGGGGGGGGATACAGGTCCAAAAAGGATGATAAAGGACCTAGTGGGGGTTATCTTCTTACATGGAAAACTGGCAGATGGTATGCATGTAGAAACTATTATATTTACTGTCGAATGTAAAACATTAATTCCCCAATAAAGAAATTTTTTTTAAAAAATCACATGTGGGGGGGCTGGGTGGTAGCACAGCAGGTTAAGCTCAGGTGACACAAAGCGCGGGGGGCTGGCTTAAGGATCCCGGATCGAGCTCCTGGCTCCCCACCTGCAGGGGAGTCGCTTCACAGGCAGTGAAGCAGGTCTGCAGGTGTCTGTCTTTCTCACCCCTCTCTGTCTTCCCCTTCTCTCCAGTTCTCTCTGTCCGATCCAACAACAGCTATGATAACCATAACAATAATAACAACAAAACAGAAAACAAAGGCAACAAAATGGCAAAAATAGCCTCCAGGAGCAGTGGATTCATAGTGCAAGCACTGAGCACTGAGCGATAACCCTAGAAGCAAAAAATAAATAAATAGGGAGTTGGGTGGTAGCACAGCGGGTTAAGCGCACGTGGCACAAAGCGCAAGGACCGGAGTAAGAATCCGGGTTCAAGCCCCCGGCTCCCCACAGGCGGTGAAGCAGGTCTGCAGGTGTCTGTCTTTCCCTCCCCTGTCTTCCTCTCCTCTCTCCATTTCTCTCTGTCCTATCCAACAACATGAATAACAACTACAACATGAATAACAACTATAGCAATAAAACAAGGGCAACAAATGGGGAAACAATTAAATAAATAAATAAATCACATGTGATGGGGGCACACTCTGGCACGTCCAGCTAAACACAGATCTGCAAGCAGCGCTACGAGGACCCGGGTTCAAGCCCCCGGTCTCCACCTGCAGGGGGCAGGCTCACCAGTGCTGAAGCAGTGGTTCACGTAGCTTTTGCTCTCACTCTGTTTCCCCGTCCCTCTGTTTCTCTGTCTCTAGCTAATAAACAAGTGGGGAAAAAGAGGTAAGGAGGCCAGTCCAACAGGGCAGAGCGTTTACACATAGGTTTGGCCACTGCATAAGGACGCCTGGACATGGAAAGGCACCGTGGACAGGGCTGAGCAGAAAGCAGACGGCTCGTAATAGTGGGGGGCTTCAAGCCCCCTCCCACGACACATCGAGGCAAAAGTCAAACGGCAAGCACTGACCAAACTGCACACTGAGCCGTGCAATCAGAACATTCCAGAGTAGCAGAAAGCAAGTTTTAAAATGTTGTAAATAGAGAGTCGGGGACGGTAGCGCAGCGGGATGAGTGCACTTGTCGCAAAGCGCAAGGACCGGCATAAGGATCCCGGTTTGAGCCCCCGGCCCCCCACCTGCAGGGGAGTCCCTTCACAGGCGGTGAAGCAGGTCTGCAGGTGTCTTTCTCCACCCTCTGTCTTCCCTTCCTCTCTCCATTTCTCTCTGTCCTATCCAACAAAAATGACGTCAATGATGATACAACAATAAAACAAGGGCAACAAAGGGGAAATAATAATAAATATTTTTAAAATGTTGGAAATCATGTCCAATTAAAATGACTTATCAAGGCAAAAACGAAGGAGTCGAAGCAAGGCATTTATTCTTTTGCAAAAGGGTGTGCCGCCAACAGTGGCCTTCAGGCGGCAGCGCGCCCCCTCCACCCTTCTCCCATCTTTCATACCTGGCGCAGAGCTGTCTCCTTCACCCCTGGGCTGGGCTTCAGAGCTCACAGTCTCCCCACTGCCTAAATAAGGAAAGGAGGGAGAGAGTCTGAGGGTCGCTGCTGGGGGATTAGCAAGCACTGCAAGGAGCTGACCTAGAGAAGACAAAACTCCTGGCCACGGGTGGTCACAGATTAACAATTTATCAAAAGAATTTTTGTACTAAACAGTTGCAGTTTAGTACATGTTCCTTTGAAGAGAAGACCTAACCCTCTCTCACAAAAATTATTTATTTTTATAGAGACAGAGAGAACTTGAGAGGGAAATGGGAGAGAGGGAGAGAAAGAGCAGTCTAGTGGATAAAGCACTGGACTCTGAAGCATAAGGTCCTCAGTTCAGTCCTCAGGAGCACATGTAACAGAGTGATGTCCGATTCTTTCTCTCTCCTATCTTTCTCATTAATAAATAAATAAAATCTAATAAGAAAAAAAAAGAGGGAAAGACACCTATAGCACAGCTTCACTGCTCGTGAAGCCTCCCCCTGCAAGTGGGGAGCTGGGAGCCTGAACAACATGTGCGCTCTACAGGATGTGCCCACCACCCCAAACACAGTCTTAAGTGCACATGGAATATTCTTAGTTATAGGGCATGTTAGACCATGAGAAAAAGTCTCAATAAGAAAACTCAAAGCAGGGGCCAGGCAGTGGCGCACCTGGTTGAGTGCATGTTAGAATGTGCAAGGACCTGGGTTCAAGCCCCCGGTCTCCACCTGCAGGGGAAAGCTTTGCGAGTGGTGAAGCAGGGCTGCAGGTGTTTCTCTGTCTCCCTCCTCCTGCCCTCTAGATTTCTGATTCTCTCCCTCTAAAATAATTTATTTATTTACTCATGAGAAAGATAGGAGGAGAGAGAAAGAACCAGACATCACTCTGATACATGTGCTGCCAGAGATTGAACTCAGGACCTCATGGTTGAGAATCCATTGCACAACCGCCCAGACCACGATTTCTGACCATCTCTAGCCAATCAATAAATAAAGATAATAAAAATATTAAGAGATATTCTAAAAAAAAAAAAGCTAAAATCCCGTCAAGCATAAACTGAAAAATTAACACAATGAAACATAAACATTAATCCCCCAATTAAAAAAATAAAATAAAAAATACCCTCCCAAAAAAAGAAAGAAAGAAACCGTAGGAGGAACACACAGACCTGAACCCCCCCGCCCCCCAGGACTGACCAGCTCTGGCTTATGGTGGTGTGAGGCAGTGAACCTGAGAACTTGGAGCCTCAAGCAGGAGAGTCTCTTTGCATAACCATTATGCACCACCCACTCTCCCCACACCACCCCAAATCTTAAATGATGTTAAAAATCACATGTGGGTGGTCGGGCGGCAGCACAGCGGGTTAAGCGCGCACACACTTGGCCGTGAAGCGCAATGACCTGTATAAGGGTCCCGGTTCGAGCCCCGGGCTCCCCACCTGCAGGGGGGTCGCTTCACAGGTGGTGAAGCAGGTCTGCAGGTGTCTTCTCTTCTCATGTCTGTCTTCCCCTCCTCTCTCCATTTCTCTGTCCTATCCAACAACAACGACAGACATTAATAACAACAATAATCGCAACAATAAAACAAGGACAACAAAAGTGGATAAATATAAAAAAGAATTTTAAAAAATCACGTAGCGGGGGCATGCTGTGGCACATCCAGCTAAACACAGATAGACAGTACTATGTGCAAACACCCCTACAAGGACCTGGGTTCGAGACCCTGCTCCCCACCTGCAGTACGACTCTTCACAAGAACTGAAGTAGGTCTGCAGGTGTCTATCTTTCTGTCTTTATCTCCCGTTCCCTTCTCAATTTCTCTCTGTACTATTAATAATGGGGGGGGGGGGTAGGAAAAAAATGGCCAGCAGGAGCGGTGAATTCCTGGTGTTGACACCAAGCCCGGTGACTGGCGGCCAAATATATAGTCGCGCAGGTACAATGGATGGCGCAGAGAGTGGCAGTGTGACTCCTGTCCACTCCTAGAGGGAAACATCTCACATTCTGGTTATTCCCTGGGTGTCTGAGTTCCGGATGGCCCATGCTAGTCGGATTACGTTTAAAAACTGCTTGTGTCTGTTCCTTTCTTGGATAGGCCGCCTGTGGCACTGCTTGTGGAGCTTCCTTGTGCAGGTGGGGCCAGGCCCAGTACCGTGATAAGAGCAGTCCAGCCCTGGGTGAGAGCTGACAGCAGCACCTCATCCAGCTTCACACCCAGACCTGGAGGTGCAGCTCTGCGGGCTTCACCCCTCCTCCCCTTGGAGACGGTCCTGAGCCTCTTACCAGCTGGACTGGAGTCCACAGAGACAGCTAATCTCAGGGGAAACTTTCCTTTTCTCAGCCACGGAGACCTGAAATCCAGTCTCAGTCATCCTGCATCCTTGATGCGACTTCTGGTCTGGCCAGTCACCAAGTCCATAAACATCTCTGCTGAGTTAAGTAGAGAAGGAACTAAAATAACTCCCAGTCTTTTTTTTTTTTACTCAAACTAGAAAGAAGAAAAGGAATTTTGAATATACTTGTGAAGCGACTCCCCTGAAGGTGAGGAGCCAGGAGCTCAAATCAGGATCCTTATGCTGGCCCTTGCGCTTCGCTCTGCCTGCACTTAACCTGCTGTGCTACCGCCTGACTCCCTATTTGTTGTTTTAATGAGGGATACAGAAAGAAAGAACAGAACATTGCTCAGCTCTGATATATATACTTTAAAATCAGAACACTGCTCAGCTCTGGCTTCTGGTGGTGCAGGGAATTGAACCTGGGACATTAGAGCCTCAGGCATGAAAGTCTCTGCATATCCATTATGCTATATAGCCCACCTACATGTATATGTATTAAATATTTTTATCCATTTATTACTGGATAGACAGAAATTAAGGATGGGGAGATAGAGACGGAAAGAGGCCAAGATACCTGCAGCCCTGCTTCACAACTTGTGGAGCTTCCCCTTTGGGGGACTGAACCTGGGACCTTGTGCACTGTAATGTGTGCACTTACCAGGTGTGTCACTGCCTGGCCCTGGCTATCTTCCTCATCCTAATTTTTTTTTTTTTTGCCTCCAGGGTTATTCCTGGGACTGAGTGCCTGCATCATGAATCCACTGCTCCTGGAGGCCATTCCCCCCCTTTTGTTGACCTTGTTGTAGCCTTGTCAAGGTTATTGTTGTTGATGTCGTTCGTTGTTAGATAGGACAGAGAGAAATGGAGAGAGGAGGGGAAGTCAGAGAGGGGGAGAAAAAGGCAGACACCTGCAGACCTGCTTCACCACCTGTGAAGCGACTCCCCTGCAAGTGGGGAGCTGGCGGCTCGAACCGGGATCCCTACACCGGTCCTTTCGCTTAACCCGCTGCGCTACCGCCCGATCCCCCCTTTTTTTAAAAGATAGAAACAGATAAGCAGAGAAGGAGAGAGTGACATAGACCACAGCACTAAAGCTTTTTTCCATGCAGTGGGGCTGGACTTAAAGTAGCTGAACACACGGCAAAGCAGCGTGCTACTCAAGGGAACTGCGTTCCTTTCAGATAGAGTTAACTGGGCATGCCCAAAGCAGTCTCCTTACAACCTTTTCCGGGGAGCTGCAGATTTCCAATTCTTTGGGACCCCCTACTGGAAGACTGGGTGTGTTATGCCACTCAGACTATTTTTTAAATATCTTTATTATTGGATAGAGACAGAAATTGAGAGGGGCGGGGGAGATAGAGAGGGAAAGAGACAAGAAACACCTGCTTCACCACTTGTGAAGCTTTCTCCCTGCAGGTAGAGACCAGAGGCTTGAACCTGGGCCTTTGCGCACTGTAACCAGGTGCGCCGCCACCTGGCCCCGCCACTCAGACTCTTTATGTCCCTTGCCGATTGGCACTGCTGTCCTCACTCTGGGTGTAGCAGTCACCTACTTCGATCTCGATTTACTGCATTTAGGAATTTAGAAATGCCTTCTGGGCCAGAGAGAGCAGAGTGCTCAGTGGGGCAGGGGGCAGGAGGCAGAGTGCAGAGTGCTGAGTGCAGAGTGCAGGCCTTACCTTGAAAGCAGCCCAGACCCGAGCCCCAGCACCACATGGGAGGTGCTAGGCCACCGGGGGAAACTCTAGTCTCTTTACCTAAATGAAAAAGCTGCTCAGAGTGAAATCACACGTGCTAGGCCCCCAGTGCCACACACGTGAGACAGAGAGGGAGAGAGAACACAGCCCTGGTAGGCCGAGATATTTTGAGCATCAGCACATAGACCAGCTTTGAGTTTCATGGTCCCTACTTGTCTGACTGCTTTGAGCTTGGATTCCGGTGAGCCGGCAGCAGCACAGGCTGGGTGCTGCGAAGCGCCCTGTGCCGTCCGCAGTGAGTTCTTTCTCCATCTGGAGTGGCACTAAAGCTGGGGCGCCTGCTGCACCTCTGCTCTGTGCATGTGGGCCAGCTTGCTTTCTGCTCACGGGCCACCGGTCCGGTCACACACACTCTCATCATCTCTGTCGGGAAGCACGCAGTAGCCTGGGCACCAGGCAGGCTGGTGTTGGTGAGCTGTGCGGAGCATGGATGGTGCCCCCTGGCCGGCTGGAGGGATTATGAGAGTGCAGCCTTAAAGTAGCGCCTGGCTACCACAGCGGCACCTTTGTTATTGGAACGGCCTCTGTTATTGGGGGACTGATGGAGATCTTATTTAGGCCTCATGACTAATTTAGCTTCTCACTGAAACAAATCAAAGGCAAGCAGAACAAACTGATGGTGCACCATGTGTTAGGATCTGGGTTCAAGCCCCCGCTTCCGAATAGATGAAGCAGTGCAGCAGGTGTATCTCCCTCTGTCCTATCGGATTCAATCATTTTCTTTCTTCCCTTTATTAGGGATTGATAGTTTACAGTCAACAGTAAATACAATAGTTTGTACATACATAATATTTCTCAGTTTTCCACATAATACAACCCCCACTAGGTCCCCTGTCACCATGTTCCAGGACCTGTACTCCCGCCCCCACCCTGGAGTCTTTTACTTTGGTGCAATACACTAATTCCGGTCCAGGTTCTGCTTAGTGTTTTCTCTGATCTTGTTTTTCAACTTCTGCCGGTGAGATCATCCCATATTCATCCTTCTATTTCTGATTTATCTCACGTAACGTTTCTTCAAGTTCCATCTAAGATAGGCTGAAAACGGTGAAGTCACTGTTTTTAATAACTGAGTAGTATCCCATTATGTATATATACCACAACTTGCTCAGCCACTCATCTGTTGTTGGACACCTGGGTTGCTTCCAGGTTTTGGCTATTACAAATTGTGCTGCTAAGAACATATGAACAGACAGATATTTTTGGATGGGTGTGCTGGGTTCCTTAGGATCTATTCCCAGGAGAGGGATTACAGGGTCATAGGGTAGGTCCATTTCTAGTTTTCTGAGAGTTCTCCAGACTGCTCTCCACAGGGATTGGACCCATTGACATTCCCACTGGCAGTGCAGGAGGATTCCTTTTTTTTTTCTTTTTTTTTTTTTCCTCCTCCAGGGTTATTGCTGGGCTCGGTGCCTGCACCATGAATCCACCGCTCCTGGAGGCCATTTTTTCCCCCTTTTGTTGCCCTTGTTGTAGCTTCGTTGTGGTTATTATTATTGCCCTTGTTGATGCAATTCGTTGTTGGATAGGACAGAGAGAAATGGAGAGAGGAGGGGAAGACAGAGAAGGGGAGAGAAAGATAGACACCTGCAGACCTGCTTCACTACCTGTGAAGCGACTCCCCTGCAGGTGGGGAGCCGGGGGCTCGAACCGGGATCCTTACGCCGGTCCCTGCGCTTTGCGCCACATGCGCTTAACCCACTGCGCCACCGCCCGACCCCCAAGGAGGATTCCTTTGACCCCACAACCTCTCCAGCATTTGTTGCTGCTTTTTTTAAAATTTATTATCTTTATTTATTTATTGGATAGAGACAGTCAGAAGTCCAGAGGGAAGGGAAGAATAGTGAGGGAGAGAGACAGAGAGACACCTGCAGTCCTGCTTTACCACTTGTAAAGCTTTCCCCCTGAAGGTGGGGACCGGGTGCTCGAACTTGGGTCCTTGCGCATTGTAATGTGTGCGTTCAACCAGGTGCGCCACCACCTGGCCCCTTGCTGCTACTTTTTACCTCATTGTCTTTATTTGCATCTCTCTGACATTCAGTGACTTGGAGCATTTTTACATGTTCCTCAACCTTTCGGATCTCTTCTGTGGTGAATATTCTGTCCGTGTCCTCCCCCCATTTTTGGATGGGGTCATTTGTTTTCTTCTTGAGTTTGGCAAGCTCTTTATATATTTTGGTTATTAGCCTCTTGTCTGATGCATGGTATGTAAAGATCTTCTCCCATTCCACGAGGGGTCTCTCTTGGTTTGGGTGTTACAGAGCGAGAATTAACCACCATCCACTGTAAAGAGGCAAAGATGTTTATTCACGAATTGCAATCCGGGCCGAGTGGTGACTGATGTTAGTCTACCAAGCTCGACCCTGAACAAGGCTCAAACCACACAATTTATAGGAATTCAGACTACACTCAGGGAGGAGTAACACATCACCTTATCAACCTACATCCAATAACAGGCTATAGCAAACACAAAATCCAATCATTTCAAACTTAACAAAAGCATGATCCATTCAAAGCAAAGCGCGGGCTAGTTTCAAACACTGCAAAATCACACAACCAATAGAATCTAGCCAGGTTGGGTCACATCCCCCCGCCATCAGCTGCCCCTTCCTAGAAAATAATTTCCTAGTGCAAAGGCCCTGATAAGCTCTGCCTGTTTGCAGGGTCTTGGTAAACAACCAGTGGCTTACTGATTAGGTCCTGTTCTTCAAGGGGGAAAGGGCAAGGAATTTTCCATCTCACACTACAAGCAACTTATACTAAAAGGAACTTAAAAACTTCTGCATAAAAAGGGAACATCAAGGCTACTGCCTTTTACCTTGGGTAGTGGTTTCTTTTGCTGTACAGAAGCTTTTTAATTTGATGTAATCCCATAGGTTTATACTTGCCTTAGTCTTCTTTGTAATTGGATTTGTTTCATTGAAGATGGCTTTAAAATTTATGCGGAAAAGAGTTCTGCCAATATTTTCCTCTAAGTATCTGATAGTTTCTGGTCTAACATCCAAGTCCTCAATCCACTTAGATTCAAACATTTTTCTTTTTAATTGCACCATCATCAGGGATGAAAGATGAGTCAGTTTCTATGCATTGGTCAGTGTGCTTTACCACCTTCGGTTGGCAGCACCATCTACTCTCAATACATGGGAGAAAATGGCGTGTGCTCATGCAAGAGCTGCTAAAAGGCCTGTGTGGTGGCATCCCTGATTGAGCGCGCCTGTTACAGTGCTGTTACAGTGCACAACGACCTGGGTTTGAGCCCCCAGTCTCTACCTGCCAGGGGAAAACTTCGCAAGTGGTGAAGCAGTGTTGCATATCTCTCTCCCCCCTCCGTGTTGACATCTGGCTGCCTCTACCCAATAAATAAATAAATTGAAGCGCATCACACTAAACGAGCCCCGTTATACTGGTGGTCTGTTTGGTAATGTGAAGAAAAAATTCTTGGCATTCCTGTTGAAGATATATTTTGACTTCTTATTTATTTGTGATGTAATAATGACCGACAAGATTGTGAGACAAGAGTTCCACATACCCTCCCCTCCATTGGAAGCTTCCCTATTCTTTGTCCCTCTGGGAATATGGATCAAAGATTTATTTATTTATTTATTTATTTATTTATTTATTCCCTTTTGTTGACCTTGTTTTATTGCTGTAGTTATTAATGATGTCATTGTTGGATAGGACAGAGAGAAATAGAGAGGGTAAGATAGAGGGGGAGAGAAAGCTAGACACCTGCAGACCTGCTTCACCGCCTGCAGGTGGAGAACCGGGGCTCAAACCGGGATCCTTAAGCCAGTCCTTGTGCCACCTGCACTTAACCTGCTGCGCTATCGCCTGTCTCTCGGATCAGTGATTTTTATGGGGTGCAGAAGGTGGGAGTTTCGGCTTGTCTTCTGTAATTGTTTCTCCACTGGACATATTGGTGGGGTCCTCTGCCCAGTCAGATTGGCGGCATGTTCTGGTGGGGATGCCCGCGGAGTCTAGGAAACCCAATAAGCAAGCAAGCAGCTGCAAAGTTAAAAGAACTAATTTCCTGCCCTTCAGCCACCACCCCCCAAGGGAAACTGGCCCTGCTACACAATGGCCCCATTCTATGCCAATGGTAAGTGCACTTTGCAAATGTCCTAAGCCTGGAGGGTTTACTGGCCTTTGTCGGCCTGACTGATGAAATTATGACAATATTTCCCACTCAGGGATTACATTGGAAATCTCTGAATATGGCCATGGGTGCATGGACTTGCAGTGCTGACACCTGAGCAGTGGAGATGCCCTAGCCCTAGCCTATCAGATTGACGTGGGGGGGGGGGCGAGGAGGGGTGTTCCGGAAAAAAACGTCAGGTCATGATATTCCCAGGGACTTATTTGGAAGTGGAGAATGTTAACAGATGGGGTAAACATTGGGAAGGCAAAACATTGCTGGGGGCACCAGAAGCTTCTCCTCCAGGTCCCTGGGTGAGCTGAGGCCGGCAATGATGGTTCCCTGTTTTCTGAAGCAGGGAGGAGTCAGTTTACTAAAGGCACACTCACGTTCCTCCCCTTTAAGACCTTTTAAGTTTTGAAAGCTACAAAAAGATCCTACAAAGCTGGAAATCAGGAAGAATGCTGATAAGTTTCAGTCTGGATGGAGGTTGAGTGATGAATTCTACAATAGGAAATGCATTTCAAACAAACGCAACTAAAGCCATTCAATTCAGAGGGACGTTCCTAAGGATCTGGCTTCCCAGTGCCCCAGGCATATACGCCTGACCAAGCATAGTCTTACCCTGAGAAGTGACAGACTGCTGCTAATAAAAAAATTATAGTGGTGAGACAAAGAACAAACAGAAAAGAAAGAAGTTGCCCCTTGGCCTTTTCGGGGCAGGGTGGGGCAGGGGTATACCATTTTTGCAAGCCTGAAGATCACAAAGACGGTATCACTTGAGAAAACCCCAAGAGGCTTTATGTGAAAACAGGCAGCTTTCAGCCATTCTGAATATCAAGACACAGCCTCCCACCTGAAAACTAAATATTTAATGGAGCAAGATGGCAGAGGAAGACCCACAGGGGAAAACTGAGAAAGGTTACACATGTGCCAGTGACTGTATTTTACTGTCCACTGCAAACCATTAATCCCCTCAGTAAAGAAAAAAACAGTACACACCAATGGTTCAGATAAATGACAACGACTATGACATCTTGACACCTCAGGATATTGAAGAAATGGTGAGCTCAAGGTATGCAAAATTCCAAAACCTGGGCGGGCCAAGGACTGGACGATTTTCCTGTGAGCCAGCTGGGGGGGGGGGTCTTACCTCTCTGGCAGACCCACCCAAAGGACCTGGTTTTGGTGGACAAGCAGGCCTTTAATTTTTTTTAAAAAAATTATTTATTAATGAGGAAGATAGGAGAGAGAAAGAACCAGACATCACTCTGGTACATGTGCTGCCGGGGATCGAACTCAGGACATCATGCTTGAGAGTCCAAAGCTTTATCACTGCGCCACCTCCTGGACCACAGGCAGGCCTTTAATTTATATTCAACTGGAAATATGTTCTTGGAAATATGAGCTATCTCTAAAGAAAATGTCAGGGAGAAAAGTAATTTTTAAAGACACTCAGCTTCACACCTGACAATTAAATATCTAAGGTGCCAGCCCACCTTTTTTTTTTTACCTGTTTCCCCATCACATTCAAATAAATGTTTCTAGAGTAAATGTTACACGTAATTGTATTAATAAAATGTAAACTAGACAAGTTCCAAATATGCTGAGATGTTCCATATATATTATTTTAAAAAGATGAGAGCAGGGAGATAGGATAATTCACAGGGCTCTGGTAAAAAAAAAAAAAAAAGATATGAGAGAATCAAGCTGGATTCTGGCGAGTGCGATGCTGGTGACTGAACTCAGAACCTGCCTGCTGTGTGTTGTTTTCTTACTATGAGCACCCAACTCAGTGCATCGTCACCCCTCCACCCCCACTGTTTTCAACATAGAATACGGAAGATCCTGCCCCTACTGCGTAGGGGTGTGTTGCCCCTAGGCCTGGATGGGAAGCCCAACCCTCAGCCGCATGCGCGGCTATGAAGACGGGGGTCCCTCCAGTTGCCTCCACACCGCTTGCTGTGCTGTTGAGTTCCTTTGTTCGAGGCGCAGATCCCAGGAGCAAACTCGCCTCCACAACTGCACCCGGCAGGTAGGCACCCCCTCCCTCTCCGTGTCACCAGCGCACCTGTGGGACCCCTCAGCACTTGTTGAGCTTAGGATCCCTTGCGCAAGTATCTTTCTTGACCTGGCCACCCCTACTACAGGCAGGCTGCACTTCTTGGCACGCCATGGACCGCCACTCTGCCAACGAGATGGGATGCGGCAGGCTTGGGGTCCCGCAGGAGCAGGAGCCCGAGGACATGAAGATAGATACCCAGGAGGAGGAGGAGGAGGCAATGGGGCAGGAGGAGCAGCAACCAGGCGGCGCCTCCCCGGGACCCCTGGTGAGAGGGGCTGCCTACCCTCTGCCTGCAGTGGCCGACCACAGAGATCCCCCCTGGCCAGAGGGGCCAGGTGGCTCTGCCCAACTTCGCTCAGCCCGCTGTGGATGCATCTGCGGGCCCCACCAGGCCACCTCCAAACCAGAAGGCGCTCTACCGTTATTTCAAAGCCAGGGGTCGAAGGACCTGGTTACTGGGTTGGCATTTCAACAAGCGGTTCCAGGGTACTGGGCTCCGGAGTAGCAGACGCAGTACCTGGAGGACCCTGGCCCCGTCCCTGCACCCCCGCTCGGGCCCCTCTTCGGTGTAGAGCAGCAGAGCCCAGACAGCCCGACAGCGTGCCCCAAACTCCTGCCTCCAGCACGGTCGCGGGAACCCTCTGCGGGAACCCCTTGCGCTCTGCCCAGTTTTAAAGTTCCTACTTAGTCCTTTGACTTGTTAATAAACAAATCGTCTGCATGGCTCTGCTCGCTATGTTCTTGGCTCGCTCACCCTACAGGTACCGGTGCAGTCTCTGTGCAAAGTAGGGAGCGGGGAGTGTGGATCTGTCCGTCCAGCCCAGGGAGCGCCCGTTACGATCTTAGCAGGTTGACTCGGGATCAGATGGATCAGATGTCCCGTCCAGAGAGAGGGGTCCATGGTCACTTACTCCTGGAGAGGTGGCGTGGCTGCTCGTTCACCTCCATTCTGGGGGTCAGACAGATGCACTGAGGAGACTCCAACCCTATTCTTGGGGTGGGGAGCCGGGACAGGGAAAGGACAGCGCAGGGAAGAGGGATGCTGTGGTAGGGTGTTGGTGGTGGCACGGAAAGTGTGTGTGTGGGGGTTGAAGGTGCGCGGGTAGTGGGGTGAGGGGCGCGGCAGCGAGCGGAGCATCGGAAAGTGGGGGGAGTTGGCGCTGCGCGGAAAGTGTGTGGGGGGACTGAAGGTGCAGGGATAGTGGGGTGAGGGGCGCGGTGGCAGCAGGGCATCAGCGGTGGCGTGGAAAGCGGGGGAGAGTTGGCAATGCACGGAAAATGTGTGGGGGGCTTGAAGGGGTGCAGATAGTGGGGTGAGGGGCGCGGCAGCGAGCGGGGAGTCGGCCGTGGCGCGGAAAATGTGGGGGGGCTTGAAGGTGCCCCCGATAGTGGGGTGAGGGGCGCGGCAGCGAGTGGGTGGGGCGGAAAGTGGGGGGGAGTTGGCAGTTCGCGGAAAGTGTGTGTGTGGGGGGGGGCTTGAAGGTGTGCTGCATGTTAGGGAGCAAAATCAAACCACCATCCACTGGAAGGAAGCAAAAGATGTTTATTCACAAATCTGGGCCAAGAGGTGACCTGACAGCAGTCCACCAGCTCAAACCCAACAGGGCTCAAACCACACAATTTATAGGATTTCTGAATACACTCAAGGAGGGGGAACACATCACCTTATCAATCTATATCCAATAACACGCTATAGAAAACGCAGAATCCAATCATTTCAAACCTAGCAAAAAGTGGGATCCACTCAAAGCAAAGCATGGGCTGATTTCAAACACTGTAAAACTACACAACCAATAGACCCTAGCCAGAGTAGGGTCACCTCATCCTCTCGCCATCAGTTGCAACCATCCCGTAAACAATGGCTTACTGATTAAGTCCTCTTGTCTATGGAAATGCAAGGAATTTTCCACCTTACACTGCAGACCTCCCTGCAGGTGGGGAGCTGGGGGCTCGAACCCGGATTCTTATGCTTGTCCATTTGCTTTGCCGGGCCCTGTGCGCTTTGTGCCACATGCACTTAACCCACTGCTACTGGCCCGCCCCCCTGTTTTGTTGTTGTTTTTGTTTCACTTTGAATGCAGGCTGTCTGCTCTCCCTCTTCTGGGTCCTAAAAACCATCCATTATGCTCCCAGAGACTTGTCAAGCACTCACTTCTCTTCTCTTCCTAATACAAAACCCTTTTCAAGAGCTCTTTTGAGGGTTGTCTGGGTGGGTGGAAGGGGGTCGTTGCTGTCCACAATGTGGAAACCTTTCCCTCACCTCCAGCCCCTCCCTCTGAGGCCACAGTCACCTTTGGTCTCAAAATTGGGTTGGGCCTACCTTCTCCCACTCCTACAATAATTCTCCCAGTTCCTTCTCTCTGCCACAACTATTCCCAAACTGCTTAATCTTGACACTTTCTTCTCTGACTTATGTGTACCTGACCACTGAGGTCATGATAATAACATATGAACTCTTTTTTTTTTTTAATTTTATTTATCTTCCCTTTTGTTGCCCTTGTTGTCTTTTTTTTATTGTTGTTGTAGTTGATGTCGTCGTTGTTGGATAGAACAGAGAGAAATGGAGAGAGGAGGGGAAGACAGAGAGGGGGAGAGAAAGATAGACACCTGCAGACCTGCTTCACCGCCTGTGAAGCGACTCCCCTGCAGGTGGGGAGCCGGGGACTCAAACCGGGATCCTCATGCCGTTCCTTGCGCTTAGCGCCACCTGCGCTTAACCCGCTGCGCTACCGCCCGGCTCCCAATAACATATGAACTCTTACAGCTACAGGTAGTTCTCATTTTACCCCCTTCAGCTATTATAAAAACAGATGTTTAAGTTCCTTTAACTAGGGAATATAAAAAAAAACTTATTCATAATTTGCTCTTAGTTCCAGGGAAAATATATATTCAAAAAATGGGGGGCCAGGCGGTGCATAACCATTATGCTTCTCTCCCTCTCTCCCCTTTCCTTCTCAATGCTTGGCTGTCTCTATCCAGTAAATAAATAAAGATAATAAAAAAATGATCTGGGAAAAAATAGCAAATTTTATTGCAGCTTCAAAAGACTGTATGTGTCTAATTTGTCTGTATATATCTGTATTTTGTAAAAACAGGTAGACAAAAACTTAATATGAATAGAAACTAGCAATAACTATCAGTATGTCCCTATATTAAATCTGACTTACTTATCTACAAAACTGTAATTTTTTTCCACTTCCAGGGTTATTGCTAGGGCTTGGTTCCTGCACCACGAATCCACTGCTTCTGGAGGCCATTTTTCCCCCTTTTGTTGCCCTTGTTTTTTATCATTGTTGTGGTTATTATTATTGTTGTTGTTATTGCTGTCATTGTTGGATAGGACAGAGAGAAATGGAGAGAGGAGGGGAAGACAGAGAGGGGGAGAGAAAGACAGACACCTGCTGACCTGCTTCACCACCTGTGAAGTGACCCCCTGCAAGTGGGGAGCCGGGGACTTGAACCAGGATCGTTTACGTCAGTCGGTCCTTGTGCTTTGCCCCATGTGTGCTTAACCTGCTGGGCCACTGACTGACCCCCTGAGCATGACTTCTATGCCACCTCACAGAATTGCTTGTTTTTCCAGAAACTGTAGTTTTAAGAGTGAAAAGCTCTCTTGTGGGAGTTGGGCGGTAGCACAGTGGGTTACGTGCACGTGGCGCAAAGCTCAAGGACTGGGGTAAGGATGCCGGTTCGAGCCCCCGGCTCCCCACCTGCAGGGGAGTCATTTCACAGGCGGTGAAGCAGGTCTGCAGGTGTCTTATTTTTCCTCCCTCTCTCTGTCTTCCCCTCCTCTCTCCATTTCTCTCTGTCCTATCTTACAACTATGACATCAATAACAACAACAATAATAACCACAACAATAAAAAAACAAGGGCAATAAAAAGGAAATAATAAATATTTAAAAAAATTAAAAAATGGGTTGGGCGGTAGTACAGAGAGTTAAATGCACATGGCATGAAGCACAAGGACATGCGTAAGGATCCTGGTTCAAGCCCCCGGCTCCCCATCTGCAGGGGGTTTGCCTCACAAGAAGTGAAGCAGGTCTGCAGGTGTCTATCCTTCTCTCCCCCTCCTCTCTTGATTTCTCTGTCCTATCCAACAACATCAATAACAATAATAAAAACCACAACAACGATAAAACAATAAGGACAACAAAAGGGAAAATAAATAAATATTTAAAAATAAAATAAAAATAAATAGGGACCGGGTGGTGTCACACCTGGTTGAGCGCACATGTTACAGTGCACAATGACCTGGGTTCGAGCCCCTGTCCCCACCTGCAGAAGGAAAGCTTTGCAAGTGGTGAAGCAGGGCTGCAGGTGTCTCTCTTTCTCTCTCCCTCTCTATCTCCCCTACCCTCTCGATTTCTGACTGTCTCTATCCAATAAATAAAGATAAATAAATAAATAAATAAATAAATAAGGGGCTGGGTGGTAGTGCAGAGGTTAAACGCACAGCAATAACAACAACAATGACGATAAACAACAAGGGCAACAAGGGAAAAAATAGCCTCCAGGAGCAGACGCTGTTGACTGGCTACAGAAGAAGGGCAAACGCTAGAAGAAGAAAGAAGTGCAGGCACCACGCCCCAGCGATAACCCTGAAAGCAAAAAGAAAAAATAGAAAAAAAAGAAAAAACAGTAGTGGGGAGTCGGGTAGCAGTGCATCGGGTTAAGCACAGGTGGCGCAAAGCGCAAGAACGGTCGTAAGGATCCCAGTTCGAGCCCCAGTTCCCCACCTGCAGGGGAGTCGCTTCACAAGCTATGAAGCAGGTCTGCCGGTGTCTGTCTTTCTCTCCCCCTCTCTGTCTTCTTTTCCTCTCTCCATTTCTCTCTGTCCCATCCAGCAACAACGACATCAATCATAACTACAACAATAAAACAACAAGGGCAACAAAAGGGAATTAATAAATATTTTTTTAAAAGAAATAGCTCTTACCCTATAGTCTTGCCAATATTTACATTTAAAAAAAAGGAAAAATAGTGGTCTGGGAGGCGGTGCGGTGGATAAGGCGCTGGATTCTTTTTTTTTTACCTTTTGTTGCCGTGTTTGTTTTTTTTAATCGTTGTAGTTATTGTTATTGTTTTTATCTCTTGTCGTTGGATAGGACAGAGAGAAATGGAGAGAGGAGGGGAAGACCGAGAGGGGGAGAGAAAGACAGACACCTGCAGACCTGCTTCACCACCTGTGACGGGACTCCCCTGTAGGGAGCCGGGGGCTTAAACCCGGATCCTTATGCCAGTCCTTGCGCTTTGCACCAGGTGCGCTCAACCCACTGCCGGACCCCTTAAAGCGCTGGATTCTTAAGCATTAGGTCCTGAGTTCAATCCCCAGCAATACATGTACCAGAGTGATGTCTAGTTCTTTCAGTAAAATCTTTAAAAAAGAACATTTAATTGGGAGTCGGGAGGTAGCGCAGTGGGTTAAGCCCACGTGGCACAAAGCGAAAGTACCGGCCTAAGGATCTGGGTTCAATCCCCCGGATCCCCACCTGCAAGAGAGTCGCTTCACAGGCAGTGAAGCAGGTCTGCAGGTGTCTATCTTCCCCCCCCCTCTGTTTTCCCCTCCTCTCTCCATTTCTCTGTCCTATCTAACAATGACGACATTAATAACAACAACAATAATAACTACAACAACAACAATAAAAAGGGCAACCAAAAAGGGGGAAATAAAAAAAGAACATTTAATTAAAAATAGTAGAACTATATAGGATTCGTTTTATAAACCAAATAGAGGTAAAATAATAAAAGTGTGTTTTAATGTGGGGAGGTGAGCTGTTATAGGAAGTAATGCAGTGAATAGAAGTGGAATAGATACATAATATGTTTTCTGGCTAAGAAGGTTAAATGGTAAAAAAAAAAAAAAGGTTCAAAAGGAGAATGAATGAATACAGGTTACTGAATAAAGAATGTAAGTGGGTATACATGATAGACGGAGAACAGAGTAGAATTTGTCTTGGCCAAATTTGACCTTGTCATTTAATTAATAAGATTTAAAAATTAATTTGGTTAAATTCTTATGTTACAGAATCTCTGTCCATGTCTACATGTCTTCTATAAGTTGTCCTTCGTTTCTAACTCAGTATTTTTTGGTTTTCTTATATTTTTTTTAAATAATCTTTAAAAAAAATTTTAAAAGAAAGTTTTTATTTTCCCTTTTGTTAGCCTTGTTGTTTTATTGTTGTAGTTATTGTTGTTGACATCGTCATTATTGGATAGGACAGAGGGAAATGGAGAGAGGAGGCGAAGACAGGGGAAGGAAAGATAAGACACCTGCAGACCGCCGGACCCTGTTTATTCGTTTTCAATACCGGATCAGAGGTTGGTTCTTGAAAAATTGAGGCTGAATTTTTAAATTAAAATTTAGTGGTTAATCCCCACCTGCAGGGGGAAAGCTTTGTGCTAAAGCAGTTCTGCAGGTGTCTCTGTCTCCCTCCCTCTATAGCTCCACCTTTCGTCTTGATTTCTGGCTTTCTCTATCCAATAAATAAATTAATTAAATTAAAAATAGTACCTTTTAAAAAAATCAGTGGTGGGAATCAGGCAGTAGCGCAGCGGGTTAAACGCATGTGGTGCAAAGCACAAGGGCCGGCTTAAGAATCCCGGTTCGAGTCCCCGGCTCCCCACCTGCAGGGGAGTCGCTTCACAGGCGGTGAAGCAGGTCTGCAGGTGTCTGTCTTTCTCTCCCCCTCTCTGTCTTCCCCTCCTCTCTCCATTTCTCTCTGTCCTATCTAACAACGACGACATTAATAACAACAACAACAATAAAAAGGCAAGGGCAACAAAAGGGAAAATAAATAAAATTTTAAAAAATTAGTGGTTAAATAGAAGTTAAATGTATACATTTTTGTTTTGATAAAAGACATTTGTCACATCTTCATCTTGCAAAATTTTATTTAGCTTAAAATTAAGAGAAAGATATTTTACAGTGTTATAAAATTAAAGTGTCATTTTAAAAATTTAAACAATTATAGAAGATTTGTTGTCGGGGGCCAGGTGGGGGCGCACCTGGTTAAGTGCTCACATTACAGTGCGCAAGAACCCAGGTTCAAGCCCCTGGTCCCCACCTACAGGGGGAGGGGAAAGCTTCAGAGTGGTGAAGTAGGGCTGTAGGACTCTGTCTCTTTCCCTATCTCTCCTTCCCTTCTCAATTTATATTTTACTATCCAGTAGTAAATTAAATTATTCTAATCCTTTTTATGAACTTCTCTTTTTTAAAAAAAATTTTGTAGGTTATTTATTTATTCCCTTTTGTTACCCTTGTTTTATTGTTGTTGTTACTGATGACATCGTTGTTGGATAGGACAGAGAGAAATGGAGAGGGGAGGGGAGAGAGAGACACCTGCAGACCTGCTTCACCGCCTGTGAAGCGACGTCCCTGCCGGTGGGGAGCCGGGGGCTGGAACCGGGATCCTTCAGCTGTTCCTTGCGCTTTGCACAGCCTGCGCTTAATCCGCTGCGCCACTGCCCGACTCCATTATGAATTTCTCTTAAAGCGAACCAGATCCGTTTTAAAATGTACCTCATAGCTAAAGAATCTGCCCTACCATAGTCATCTTGACTTCATAGGTGTCATGAGGTTTTCTGGCTGAAGGAAATAAAAGAATAGGGAGTTGGGCGGTAGCGCAGCAGGTTAAGCGCAGGTCGTGCAAAGCACAAGGACCAGCCTAAGGGTCCCGGTTCGAGCCCCCGGCTCCCCACTTACAGGGGTGTCACTTCACAAGTGGTGAATTCACGCAGGTCTGCAGGTGTTTTTCCTTCGCCCTCTGTCTTCCACTACTCTCTCCACTTCTCGCTGTCCTATGCAACATCGACAACAATAATAACTACAACGATAAAACAAGGGCAACAAAAATATTTTTAAAATATTTTTAAAAAGAACATAAATACATGATAGAGAGAATACATATAAATAGGGGCCAGGTAGTGGCGCATCTGGTTAAGTGGACACACTACAGTGCGCGAGGACCCAGGTTCAAGCCCTGGTCCCCACCTGCAGGGGTAGAAGCAGGTGTCTGTAGGTGTCTGTTTCTCTCCCTCTCTATCTCTCCCTCCCCCCTCAATTTCTCTATCTCTATTCCCCAAAAAAGTTAAGGGGCCGGTTGGTGGTGCACCTGGTTAAGCGCTCACATTACAGTGCACAAGGACCCAGGTTCAAGGCCCTGGCCCCCAGCTACAGGGGGAAGCTTGATGAGTGGTGAAGCAGGGCTACAGGTGTCTGTCTCTCTCCCTCTCTATCCAATAATAATAATAATAGTTAATTGGAAAAAAATGGCCACCAGAATCAATGTATTTGTAGTGCCAGCAAGGAGCCCCAGCAATAACCCTGGGAAAAAAAAAACCAAAACTCTGGACTGGGGATAGATAGCATAATTCTGTGCAAAATTTTGTGCAAAGACACTCTTATGCCTAAGGCTCCAAAGTCCCAGGTTCAATTCCATGTACAATCATAAGCCAGGGCTAAGCAGTGCTCTAGTGTAAAAACATGCTCTAGTATTAAAAAAAAGAAAAAAAAGAAAACTCTATAGTCAGGTAAATTATCAAATTTATTTATTTTTTAATATTTATTTATATTTTGTTGCTCTTGTTTTTTATTATTGTAGTTATTATTGTTGTTATGTCATTGTTGTTAGGACAGAGAGAAATAGAGAGAGATGGGGAAGACAGAGAGGGGGAGAGAAAGACAGACACCTGCAGACCCAACCTGCTTCACCACTTGTGAAGGACTCCCCTGCAGGTAGGGAGCCAGGGGCTCAAGCTGGGATCCTTAGGCCGGTCCTTGCGCTTTGCACCATGTGTGCTTAACCCACTGCGCTACCGCCCAACTCCCAATTATCAAATTTCTATAAAGAAAAAAAACTTTAATATACATAATTATTCCTCTTGTAAAACCAACTATTAGTTTTTCTCTAATAAATGAATTGGCTTAATAGCAAATGTTAATTTCTAAATTGGTTACATTTTAATTTGACTGTAATATGAAATAAACAGTCCAAAGAATTCAGTTGCCCATAATATCAAACCTAATAGATTAGTCGTCTGGTTCTGTCCAGTGTCATTAATGAAAACTTTATTAATAAGTATCCTTCTGGTGGTGGGAAGTGTGGAATTATACCCAGTATCCCATAATTTTGTAAATCAAAATTTTACTTATGTCATATACTTTTAAATTCTTTAAAATTTTTATTTTATCATTATTATTTTTTTACCAGAGCACTGTTCAGCTCTGGGTTATGGTGGTGTGGGGGCTTGAACCTGGGACTTTGGAGCCTCAGGCATGAGAAGCTGTTTGGATAACCATAATGCCATCTACCCTCTGCCCCTAATATCATATACTTTATAGTTAATTCTAACTATCGGGTTATCAAGAATAAATAAGCTCTTAATTTGCTTGTTATAATTAATAATATCTATTGTCATTAATATGTAACTACTGTCATTTTAAGCTCCTTAGAGACAGTAACATTCTTACCTGCTAATGCTAGCGTCCATGTCCAGCTGAGAAGCAATTACAGAAGCCAGAACTCCCACTCAAAAGAAGGCTGGTCCACACCCCCAGAGGGGCCCAGTGTTAGGGAAGATGACCAGAGGGCTCTGAACCCTGATTCCATCAGGACCCGAAGACCTGGAGAAGAGGGAAAAAGGCAGGACATTGAGAAGTAGCAGTTAGGCATAAGGCGTAACTTGTTCCAGTGGAGTGAGTGGGGTCCTAGAGCTCTGGGGCTGGCAAGTTGTGCAATTATGCCCACGGCTCATAATTTTTTAAATCAATATTAAATCACTAAGAAACTTTTGCTTTTTAAAGTGCCTATTTTTCCTCATCCAAAAAAACTTAAAACTGTGCTTAATATTTCTTTTCGTTCTTTCTTCCTATCGTTCTTTTTATTTTTTATTCTTTTGCCTCCAGGGTTATTGCCAGGGTTCAGTGCTGAATCCACTGCTCCTGGAGGCCATTTTTTCCCTTTTGTTACCCTGGTTGTGTTACCATTGTTGTGGTTATTATTGTCGTTGTTATTATTGCTGTAGTGATTGTTGTTGTTGGATAGGAAGGACTCCCCTGCAGGTGGAGAGCCTGGGGCTCAAACCGGGATCCTTCCGCTGGTCCTTGAGCTTTGTGCCACCTGAGCTTAACCCACTGCACTACTGCCTGACCCTCTTTTTTATTTATTTTTTTAACCAGAGCACTGATCAGCTTTGTCGTATGGTGGTGCGGAGGCTTGAACCTGGGACTTTGGAGCCTCAGGCATGAGTCTCTTTGCAGAACCATTATGCTATCTACCCCCACCCTGCTTATATTTCTTGATTCCAACCTACACTGGTGAGATGTTCATTAAGATGAACAATATATTAGTGGTCCGGGAGGTGGTGCAGTGGATAAAGCGCTGTATTCTCAACCATGAGGTCCTGAGTTCGATCCCTGGCAGCACATGTACCGGAGTGATGCCTGATTCTTTCTCTCCTCTTCTTTCTCATAAATAAATAAATTCTAATATATATATTACCCACTCCAATTTTTTTTTTTTTGTCTCCAGGGTTGTTGCTGGGGCTCGGTGCCTGCACTAGGAATCTACTGCTCCTGGAGGCTATTTTTTTCCCTTTTGTTGCCCTGGTTGTTTATCATTGTTTTTGTTATTATCATTGTTATTGCTGTCATTGTTGCTGGATAGGTCAGAGAAAAATCAAGAGAGGAGGAGGAAGCTAGAGAGGGGGAGAGAAAGACAGAGACCTGTAGACCTGCTTCACAGCCCGAGAAGCGACGCCCCCTGCAGGTGGGGAGCCGGAGGCTCGAAAAGGGATCCTTACGCCTGTCCATGCACTTTGCTCCACGTGCGCTTAACCCGCTGCGCTACCCCCCAGCCCCCTACCCACTGCAATTTGTACTGTCCCATGAGTAGTTATTTATCTAAATTTTTAAAATAATAGTCTGTGATTAGACTAGGCCAAATACAATTGTCAGGTTAATAAAATCGCCTAAAGAGGACACTTCTGATTCTTTTTTTTTTTTTTGCCTCCAGGGTTATCCACTGCTCCTGGAGGCTCTGTTTCCCATTTTGTTTCCATTGTTGTGGTTGTTATAGCTGTTTTTGTTGTTGTTGGATAGGACAGAGAGGGTGAGAGAAAGACACCTGCAGACCTGCTTCACCGCCTGTGAAGCGACTTGCCTGCAGGTGGTGAGTCGGGGGCTCGAACCGGGATCCTGAGGCAGTCCTTGCACTTTGCGCCACATGCGCTTAGCCTGCTTCGCTACCGCCTGACCCCCCAAATGCTACCTTTTCTGATATATGGCATTCTCATGGGTGTGAAGTGGTATCTCATTGTTTTTATTTGCATTTCTCTGACAAGCAAAGACTTGGAGCGTTTTTTCATGTGTCTCTCGGCCTTTTGGATCTCTTCTGTGGTGATTATTTATTCTGTCCATGTCCTCTCCCCCATTTTTGGATGGGGTCATTTGTTTTGTTGTTGAGTTTGGCAAGCTCTTTATATATTTTGGTTATTAAACTCTTGTCTGATGTATGGCATGTGAAGATCTTCTCCCATTCGGTGAGGGGTCTCTTGGTTTGGCTAGTGGTTTCTTTTGCTGTAAAGAAGCTTTTTAATTTGATGTAGTCCCATAAATTCAACTTGCCTTTAGTCTTCTTTGTAATGAGATTCATTTCATTGAAGATGTCTTTAAAATTTATGCGGAAAAAGGTTATGCCAATATTTTCCTCTAAGTATTTGATAGTTTCTGGTCTAACATCCAAGTCCTTGATCCACTTAGAATTTACTTTTGTGGGGGAGTCGGGCTGTAGCGCAGCGGGTTAAGTGCAGGGGGCGCAAAGCACAAGGACCGGCATAAGGATCCTGGTTCGAACCCTGGCTCCCCACCTGCAGGGGAGTCGCTTCACAGGCGGTGAAGCAGGTCTGCAGGTGTCTATCTTTCTCTCCTCCTCTCTGTCTTCCCCTCCTCTCTGTCTTCCCCTCCTCTCTCCATTTCTCTCTGTCCTATCCAACAACGACAACAACAGTAATAACTACAACAATAAAACAACAAGGGCAACAAAAGGGAATAAATAAAATAAATATTTTTTTAAAAAAAGAATTTACTTTTGTGTTTGGTGAAATATAGTGGTTGTTTCTTTTGTTTTTAATTTTTTTTTATCTTTATTTGAGGGAAGGGGGTGATAGAGAGGGAGAAAGACAGAGAGACACCTGCAGCACTGCTTCACCACTTGTGAAGCTTTCCCCCTGCAGGTGGGGACCGGGGGCTCAAATCTGGGTCCTTGCACACTGTAACATGTGCGCTCAACCAGGTACACCACCACCTGGCCCCTCCAGTGGTTCAGTTTCATTCTTCTGCGTGCTTCAACCCATTTTTTCCGACACCAATTGTTGAAGAGACTCATCCTTACCCATTTAATAGTCTGGGCACCTTCGTCAAAGATTAGATGTCCACAGGTGTGGGAGCTTACTTCTGGGCTCTCAATTCTATTCCACTGGTCAGTGTGTCTATTCATGTTCCAGTACCAAGCAGTTTTGATGACAGTGGCCCTATAATACAATTTGAGATCCAGGAGTGTGATGCCTCCAGTTCTGTTCTTTCTTTTCCAGATTGTTTTGTCAATTCTAGGTCTTTTCTGGTTCCAGATAAACAATTGTAGCATTTGTTCTATTCTCCTAAAAAAAATGTGGTTGGAATCTTGATGGGGATAGCGTTAAATTTGTAGATGGCTCTGGGTGGTATATTCATTTTGATGATGCTAATTCTTCCAACCCGTGAACATGGACTAGTTTTCCACTTGACACTTTTAATTCTTTAACTAAAGATTTCATCTCAGACATCCTCTATTCCACAACAGGAATTAAACCCCACGGCCATACTGTAAATGGGGAATTGATGAAACCGGGATGAAACCGGGGATGCAGGAAAACAGATTTTTAAAAAATATTTATTTATTTCCTTTTTGTCGACCTTGCTTTTTATTGTTGTAGTTATTATTATTGATGTCGTTGTTGTTGGGTAAGACAGAGAGAAATGGAGAGAGATGGGCAAGACAGAGGGGGAGAGAAAGACAGACACCTGCAGACCTGCTTCACCGCTTGTGAATCGACTCGCCTGCAGGTGGGGAGCCAGGGGCTCGAACCGGGATCCTTACACCGGTCCTTGCACTTTGCGCCACCTGCGCTTAACCCGCTGGGCTACTGCCGGACTCCCAGGAAAAACAGATTTTATTGGCGCTGAGCCAGAATTAGCTCAAGTTACAAGTTCTGGGCCCCAGGGCCAGGCGGTGGCACACCTGACTAAGCGTACACACTACAAGTTCTGGGCCCCGAATCTCAGCAGAACTTTTCTTTTTATTGTTGGTCATTCTTTCTAGTAAAACAGTCCACAAAGAACAGTTGGCTGATGATTCACAGTTGGGTGTGCGAGGACCAGGAGATGGGCCGAGGTAGTGAGAGGCTTAAGGCTCTCAGGGCCATACAACCACCAGAAGATGGAGGGCGGTTAAGCTTTTTATATACTATTTAAACATGACAAATAGATGCCACTCATATTTACCCATTCAACTTTTTAAAAACAAATTTGGTACCTATTTGGCTTTATTCAGGTTATTTGTCAAACCAAGAATCCACAAGACATGTTAAAAATAAATATTCTGAGGGCCAGAAGGTAGCTCATGGTGCGAAGCTCAAGGCCTGGAGGAAGGATCCAGGTTGGAGCCCTAGACTCCCCACCTGCAGGTGTCGTACCCCCCACCCGTCTTCCCCTCCTGTCTCCATTTCTCTTTGTCTTATCCATCAACGACAGCTATAACAACAATAACAACAACAACAAGGGTGACAACAAGGGCAAGGACAACAAAAGGGAAAAAAATAGGATTCGTAGTGCAGGCACCGAGCCCCAGCGATAACCCTGGAAGCAGAATAATTATATGTGTATGTGTGTATTCTAATACGTAGCTTCTATTAGATGCCCTAAACAAATCCAGGCTAATCAATCTAGGAAGATTTCCTGGGGTACTTACTAGTGATCCAATTCAAGAAGTTATGATCTGTACTGGTTGACCATAGACCTTTGCTATGGTTAAAGGAACTACTGATGTTTCTTTTTTATTTTTTTTTATAATCTTTATTTATTTATTGGATAGGGACAGACAGAAATTAAGAGGAAGGTGAGGATAGAAAGGGAGAGAGACACCTGTAGCCCTGCTTCACCACTTGCAAAGCTTTCCCCCTGTAGGTGGGGACTGGGGGCTTGAACCTGGGTCCTTGTGCACTGTAACATGTGCCCTCAGCCAGGTGCACCATCGCCCAGCCCCCTGTATTTCTCTGTTTAATTTCTGCTCTCTTAATAAACTAATCCTACGTTCAGTGCCATGCTTCCTGTGAAGTATACTGGGCTAGTTCCTTGTGTCACATAAGATTACACATCTGCATATCTTACTTATTTGTACACAGGGCGCTGAGGCTTGGTTACCTGTCAGTTTAACCCATGGATTGTCAGGTGACAGAGGGGGAGAGAAAGACAGACACCTGGAGACCTGCTTCACCACCTGTGAAGCGACTCCCCTGCAGGTGGGGAGCCGGGGGCTCGAAGCAGGATCCTTACCCTACTCCTTGTGCTTTGGGCCACGTGGGTTTAACCCGCTGTGCTACCGCCAACCCCGTGTGTGTGTGTGTGTGTGTGTGTGTGTGTGTGTGTGTGTGTGTGTGTGTAATAAAAAGAACTCTCAGCAGGGGCTCCTGGTACTTGGGATTCCAGCACCCCCTTTTCCGTTCCTGGCCGGATCCACAGGCGGTTCAGAAACCCCTCCAGAAGCAGCGTCAGTGACTCAGTAGAGGGCTGGAGTCAGCTATGCTGTCTGGGGAGAAAGGACACAAGGGGAGGCCAGGTCATTTTCCTTTTAGGATATCAGAAAACAGCAACAAGGGACTCACTCATTCTGAATGCCGGTGGGTTAGAACCATCAGTTCTGGTTCTAATAAAGCCACAGGAAGGTTTAAGCATGGCTGGCCCAGCGCTGTGTGTGCCCTGTGCTCGCCCACCCACTGCTCTCCTCCACTCTGGCCTCAGGCCCCAGAGGCCTAGCTGGAAGTCTGCCTGTGTACAGTGGGTGCCCCCCACATGGGGTGTCCATGTGCCCCCCAGGGTGCAGGTGGTGAGGCCCATTGACCGGGATACCTGCACTTCCATGGGGGTTCACAGTGTTTGTATGGCGTGGACATAGGCCCGGGACTGGGGTCCCCCAACTCAGGAAGATGAAGCTCCTCTGGAGAACAGAGTGCCCAGCCCTGGCTCCCCCCAATTCCCTGCCCTCCAGCCTGAGGTGGGAGCTGGCGGTGGGGAGGGGAGTGCTCACAAGGCCGAGGATCACCCCAGATGCCAGCTGTTGGGGGTTCTCAGGTCATACGCTCCTACATTCATTGCTGCTGCATACGAAGCTTCCAGTTGCCACAGCTACCACCTCATACATACTCAATCATAAATGCTATTTTAAATCATCGGTTGTGTGTACTTTATGTGGCATAGAAAATAAACACGTGGTCCAGGAGGTGGCACAGTGGCTACGCATTGGATGCTCGGACACGAGGTCCCAAGCTTGATAACCCAGGTACTGCCTGTGCCAAAGCTATGCTCTGGCTCACTCCTCCCCGGTCCACTCCTCCATAAGTAAATGTCTAAACTATACAACGTACCAGTATCTACAGGTATGCTATGCTTTGTCTTCGGAAGGTGACTCAGAGGTGGAGCATGCATGTGACTCCGGGTTCAGTCTCCACCATCTCGTTAAAATCTGTATATTGGGGGTCGGGCGGTGGTGCACGTGGCACGAAGCACAAGGACCGGCGGAAGGATCCCGGTTCGAGCCCCCGGCTCCCCACCCGCAGGAGAGTCGCTTCCCAGGCGGTGAAGCAGGTCTGCAGGTGTCTGTCTTTCTCTCCCCCTCTCTGTCTTCCCCTCCTCTCTCCATTTCTCTCTGTCCTGTCCAACAAGGAACGGCATCAACAATAACAATAATGGCCACAACAAGGCTATAGCAACGAGGACAACAAAAGGGGGAAAAAATGGCCTCCAGGAGCAGTGGATTCACCGTGCGGACACTGAGCCCCAGCAATGACCCTGGAGGCAAAAAAAAAAAATCTGTATATAATCTATGAGATGGGGTGGGCAGTGGTACATCTGGTTGCCTGCACATGTTACCATGTACAAGCACCCGGGTTCGAGCCCCTGGTCCCCACCTATAGGGCAGGATCTTCATGAGCAGTGAAACA
Organism: Erinaceus europaeus; assembly: GCF_950295315.1. Taxonomy (NCBI): domain Eukaryota; kingdom Metazoa; phylum Chordata; class Mammalia; order Eulipotyphla; family Erinaceidae; genus Erinaceus; species Erinaceus europaeus. The sequence continues at coordinate 123,982,106 of NC_080185.1, forward strand.
GGGCTGCAGGAGTCTTTCTCTCCCCTTCGCTCTCTATTTCTGTTTCTATCCAAAATGAATAAAATATATATTAATAATATTATAGAACATGCAGAGTTGATTGTGGCATAATTATCATCAAGTTCATCTGAAATACAGTATTACATATATGTCTGTGGTGTGTGCGTGTGTGTGTGTGTGTGTGTGTTTGTGCGCGCGCGCTTCAAATTTAAAGCCTAAAAGTGGGAACTGAGTGAAAACTAACTATTTTAGCTCCAAGTCGGCAAGGATTTCTCATCTCTATTCGTTTCCATAACCAGCCCGTCAATTTTGAAATCGGTTCTTCCCGAGGAGGAGGCCACGGGCCGTGGGGCGCGAAGTGCTTCCGGGTCGCGCCGGGGCTCCGCGTTGCCGGGCACCGGCCTGGCACTTCGGGGGCACAGCCAGGGGGAACCCCGCCACCAGGCGCCCGCGCGTGCGCAGTCGCAGCGCCGGCCCGGGCCCCTCGCACCTTCCCGGTCTGGCAAGTTCCCGGCCAGGCGCTCCTGGCACCACCGCGCGGCCCGCCCGGGGGCGCCGTTTCCGGGAGTCGAGCCGCCCCACAGGCTGCGCCCCTGCGGGCCCCCTGTGTGGCGACGCCAGGAGTGCGGGTGCCCGGCCGCCCTCGCCGCCGTCAAACTGCAGCCCGACCGCCTCGACGGGTAGGCAGGCGCCCCCGCCCTCCCGCCCTCCCTCCCCCCTCCCACCCCTCGCGGTGCCACCCCGCGGCCGCCCCCTTCCCCGGGCCGCCGCCCCTCGGGCGCGTCTCGACCGGCTCCCTCCGTCCGGGTCCCGCAGGCAGGCCGCGTTTCTGGCGCAGCTGAACCTCCGAGCCGTGCCTACGGGGTCTCCCGGCCGGCCGCCGAGCGCCATGGAGCCGCCCAACCAGAAGCTGGCGCACCGCTGCGCCAAGGAGAAGGGGCGCGAGGCCCGCGGTCTGAGGCTGGCGCCCGCCCCGCCGCCGCCGCCGGCGCCCCGGCAGGAGCTGCTGCTGAGAGCGGCCCGCCGCCCCCGCGACGGCGACGGCGACCACGACCGTGACCGCGACCGCTACCGCGGCGCGTCTCCGGGCGAGTCTCCGGGCCCGCGGCGCCGGGCGGCGGCCGACGCCTTCCCGCAGCCGCCCAACCAGAAGCTGCTGCACCGCTGCGCCAAGGCCAGGGGCCGCCGAGCCCGGGCGCTGGGCCGCCGAGGCCACAAGCCGTGCCCGGCCGACGCCGACGCCTCCGCCAGCCCCGAGCTCAAGAGGAAGAAGCGCGGCCCGGGGCCCGGCCGCCCGCCCGCCGCCCCCAGCCGCCGGGGAGTCTGCGCCCCGCCTCCGAGCCCCGGCCCCCAGCACAGCCCCGGCCCCTCCGCGCAGGGCGCCCCCGCAGCGCCGGCCGTGTAGGGCAGCCCTGGGTGGAGGGCAGCGCGGCCCGGTTCCCGAGTTCCTAGTCGGCCGAAAAGCCCTTGTTGCCGGCAGTGTCGTTGTCAATAAACCACATTCGGGATCGGACGGGTCTGCCCTCCGGCTTCTGTTTGCTTGTAGGTCGCAGTCGCAGTCGCGGGTGGCGGTGGCGGTGGCGGTGGCGGTGGCGGTGGCGGGGGGGGAGGACGGGCCCGCTGGCTCCTTGCATGAAACCGCGGGCCCAGCTCGAACACGGCAGACACCCCTCCCCGGCGCCTCCAACTATCTTCTGCGGCTCAGCTTGCTGGGGAGGAAGCACCGAGACCCTCCGAGCTTGTGTCTGTCGCAGCTCACGCGACGTACACTGGCCACCTGAAATACCGGGGCCATCTAATGACATTCGGACACACGAAGCTCATCTCTACGGCCCAGCGCCCACACAGCCCCACCATTCCTAGCAGCCTTTGGTGTGTTTCTGTGCTCCTATCTTTTTGATAGAGGGTGACACACACACACACACACACACACACACACACACACACACACACACACACACACACACACACACACACTGCCTGTAGCACTGCTGCACTTCCACCAAGCTTTCCCCCTGCAGATGTGCCCTGGAGGCTTGAACCCAGGTAACTAAGGTCCATGGGAACGTGCACTCAACTGTCAGCCGCTACGGGCCCGCTATACCTTTACTCCTTTATTACTAGGAAGGGACAGTCAAAAGGCACACTGGTGGAAAGGTACATTTGAAGAGTAGCTCTAGCCTTGCGATTAGAAACTCAGAAAAGCTGCATTCCATGAAAGGGAAATAAATACATAAATAAATAAATAAATAAATAATAAATAAATAACGAACGGTAGCACCTAGGAAAGTCTGAAAACTGGCCTTTGCCTCATCACTTCAGCATTTTGTCCAATCCTCAGTGTTACTAGTCTGAGAATGAAGTGTCCTTCTGTGTTTGGGCCCAGCATCCAAAGGGTGTGGGGGGCCTAGCGGTCAGCAGGAGGACCAGCTTGAGAACTGAGGAATGCCCATGTGAGCCCACAAAAAGCGGGTGGGAGCTGGGTCTTTGGCAAAGGAAAAACTGAAGGCTTTGGGTTGGGGGACTCTCAACATGAGGCTCACGGTAGCTATAAATAGAAACGACAGTTTCCTGGGAAGTGTGCACTTGGTGTGCGTGTGCGTGTGCGTGTGCTCGAGCACGCAGCAGTCAAACAGCAGCAGCACGACACCGGCAACCTGGGGACTAGCTCGGAGGCTTGGTGTAACTGGTGAGAAGACTGGTACAAATGCAGGAGACTCCAATCTTACGCCGCTCATGAAAATTAACTTGAAGTGGACGGGGACGTCAGTGTAAGACCCAAAGCTGTAAAACGTGAGATGAGAGCGTGTATGACTGGACCGGTGGCCCGTGAGCACAAAGCAAGCTGGCCCACATGCACAGAGCAGAGGCGCAGCAGGCGCCCCAGCTTTAGCGCCACTCCAGATGGAGAAAGAACTCACTGCGGACGGCACAGGACGCTTCGCAGCACCCAGCCTGTGCTGCTGCCGGCTCACCGGAATCCAAGCTCAAAGCAGTCAGACAAGTAGGGACCATGAAACTCAAAGCTGGTCTATGCGCTGATGCTCAAAATATCTTGGCCTACCAGGGCTGTGTTCTCTCTCCCTCTCCGTCTCACGTGTGTTGCACTGGGGGCCTAGCACGTGTGATTTCACTCTGAGCAGCTTTTTCATTTAGGTAAAGAGACTAGAGTTTCCCCCGGTGGCCTAGCACCTCCCATGTGGTGCTGGGGCTCGGGTCTGGGCTGCTTTCAAGGTAAGGCCTGCACTCTGCACTCGGCACTCTGCACTCTGCCTCCTGCCCCCTGCCCCACTGAGCGCTCTGCTCTCTCTGGCCCAGAAGGCATTTCTAAATTCCTAAATGCAGTAAATCGAGATCGAAGTAGGTGACTGCTACACCCATAGTGAGGACAGCAGTGCCAATTGGCAAGGGACATAAAGAGTCTGAGTGGCAGGGCCAGGCGGCGGCGCACCTGGTTACAGTGCGCAAAGGCCCAGGTTCAAGCCCCTGGTCTCCCCTGCAGGGAGAGAGCTTCACAAGTGGTGAAGCAGGTGTCTCTCTTGTCTCTTTCCCTCTCTATCTCCCCCGCCCCTCTCAATTTCTGTCTCTATCCAATAATAAATAAACAAATAGGGTCTGAAAAACTAGACAATCAGCATAGTGGTTACTCAAAGATTATGCCTGAGGTTCCTAAGTCCCAAGTTCAATCCCCTGGGACCACCATAAAGCTGAGCAGTACTCTGTTTTGTGTGTGTGTGTGTGTGTGTGTGTGTGTGTGTGTGTGTGTGTGTGTGTGAGAGAGAGAGAGAGAGAGAGAGAGAGAGAGAGATAGATATCCTGGAACATGATGGCATAGGAGGACCTAGTGGGGGTTGTCCTGTTATGTGGAAAAATGGGAAATGTTATGCATGTACAAACTATTGTATTTACTGTTAACCATAAAACATTAAACCCCCCCAATAAAAAATTTTAAAAGGAGAGGAGAAAAGAAGACAATCACATAGAGAAGGAAATTGGAACCCATCTTCCAGCCCCCACCAAAATTAATTCAGAATGGACAAATGGAGTAAACCTGACACCTGAAATTATAAAGTAAGAAAATAGCTTCTTGAGGTTGGTACAGGTAATGATTTTTAAATCATTCTGGGGGGCACGGGGGCTAATGGTTACAGTAAAGCTGTGGACCCAAGGGCGGCTTCTCATCTCCCTGTGACAGGTCCCTGCAAACCCCCTTTTCCACCATCATGCACCAGGACCCCCAAGCCCACGCAGCCCCCTCCGCAGAGTCCTGTAACGCCACACGCATGTAATACAACTAAACGGGTATACAAACCAACACTCTACACCGTGAAAGAAACAGGCAAACTGAAAAGGTGTTTTGTGTAAAGGAAAATAGACTCATTTAAAATGTGATGGTACCCAAACAGCTCAAAACCAAACAGTTTGGTAAAAGATAGGTATTGGAACTGAACAGACAAGTCTTACTGAGCGCGCGCGTGCGCACACACACACACACACACACACACACACAGGACCATGAGGAAGGATCCCCGTTCAAGCCCTTAGCCCCCACCTGCAGGGTGGGAGAGTCACAAGCAATGAACCAGCACTGCAGGTGTCTTGCTCCCACTCCTCTCTCCATGAATCTAGGCAGGCAGGCAGGCAGGCAGGCAAGAGTGGATTCTTCTGAGGACAGTGGATTCATCATGCAAGCACCAAGCCCCTGGGATAACCCTGGTGGCAGTGATGGTGATGTGTAAGGCGGGCCAGAAAATAACCCACCTGGATAGCATGCCTACTTTGTCACGCGCACAGCCTCGCCTCAAGCCTGGCCCCCCACTGCACTGCGGCAAGCTTCAGTGCTCTCCTGTCTTTCCCTTTCTCTGGTTTTCTGTCTGCATCTGGAAAACGTTGGCTTGGAGTCATAAAGCCCCAGCGGTGACAAGGACTGCAAGTTGCCAAGTGGCCCAAGTAAAGATACTCGTTCAACAGATGAAATGAGGCTCCAGACAGAAGCCACCAGGAAAATGCCAATCAAAGCTACAATAAGGCAGTTCGCACAAGTCAGTATGATTAGCTTCCAACCAGACAAGCAAGGCTTGAGGACGTCAGAGCGTGGAGAAAAGGGACGCCGGTAGCCACAATGGAAAACAAGATGACGGATTCGGTCATTCTGCCTTTTACTTTGGAGGAAAGAAGGAATCCTGACACCCAAAACCACAAGGGCAGCATGAAAGGCAGTCTGTTAAAAACCTCTAGAAACAACTGACCAGAGTGTGTGCCGGGGCTGGGGGCGAGTGGGGAGATCTTGGTCGGCCTTCCAGGTACACAAGTATTTTGGGCCCGAGAGACAGCGCGTTGGGAAGTGTGCACTCCAGGTTGGAGCCCTGGCAGGATAGGGGAGGCAGTATGGCCCTCTCTCTCTTTCTCTCTCTCTCTCTCTCTCTCTCTCTGTGTGTGTGTGTGTGTGTGTGTGTGTGTGTGTGTGTGTGTGTGTGTGTGTCTATTTCCTTATCTGAATAAAAAAAGCAGTCTTGGGAGAGGTGAAATCACACATTCATGAGGCTGTAGCTCTACAAACGAAAGATGGATGCGGGGAGTCCAGCGGTAGCGCAAGGACCGAGTAAGGATCCAGGTTTGAACCCCTGCTTCCCACCTGCAGGGGAGTTGCTTCACAGGCGGTGAAGCAGGTCTGCAAGTATCTATCTATCTCTCCCCCTCTCTGTCTTACCCCCTCTATCCATTTCTTTTTTTTTAATTTTTAAAAAAAATTTTATTTATTTTATTTATTTTTAAAGAGATGCAGAGAGAGAGACACACACACAGAGAAACACCAGAGCACTGCTCAGCTCTGCCTTATGGTGATGCTGGGGGTTGAACCTGGGACTTAGGAGCCTCAGGCATGAGAGTCTGTTTGCATAACCATTATGCTGTTTCCCCCATCCTCCATTTCTCTCTGTCCTATCTAACAACGACATCAATAACAACAATAATAACTACAACAATAAAGCAACAAGGGCAGCAAGAGGGAATAAATAAATATTAACAAAAAAAAAATGGATGCGGTGGCTTGGCGGGCAGCCCACGGGGCTTGCAAACTTGAGGCCTCCGGTTAGATTCCTGCCACTGCGAGCACTGCAGTGCAATGCCTGTCTCACTTGTAATGTAAACAATCAAAATTTTAAATGAAGACCACGTGTTCTGGGATCGCTTCAGTGTCAGAGGACCACAACTACGTCCGCAGCGTCAGGGCTCAAGTCTGGGGCGTCACACACAGCAGTCCTGCACTCTACCTGCTTACCTCCCTACCTCCCAGGCTGCAAGACCTACTGCAACTTTAAGAACACACACAGAGCAAACACATAAATCGAAATCAAAAGCAAGTGCTGCAGTGAACATACCAGATAGAACAGATTTCATGTGAGGACCATAAAAGGAGACTCAGCGGGTTATTAGAAAGTAAACCGGCCGGGAGTCAGGCGGTAGCGCAGTGGGTTAAGCGCAGGTGGCGTAAAGTGCAAGGACCGGTGTAAGGTTCCCGGTTCAAGCCTCCGGCTCCCCACCTGCAGGGGCGTCGCTTCACAAGCGGTGAAGCAGGTCTGCAGGTGTCTATCTTTCTCTCCCCCTCTCTGTCTTCCCCTCCTCTCTCCATTTCTCTCTGTCCTAGCCAACAACGACGATATCAATAACAATAGCAACTACAATTTAACAAGGGCAACAAAAGGGAATAAATAAATATTAAAGAGGAAGAAAGAAAGAAAGAAAGAAAGAAAGAAAGAAAGAAAGAAAGAAGAAGAAAGAGGAAGGAAGGAAGGAAGGAAGGAAGGAAGGAAGGAAGGAAGGAAGGAAGAAAGAAAACAGGTCAGGGGCTAGGCAGTAGAGCGCACATGTTAAAATGCCCAAGAACCCGGGTTCAAGCCCCCAGTCTCCACCTGCAGGGGGCAGGCTCACCAGTGCTGAAGCAGTGGTTCACGTAGCTTTTGCTCTCACTCTGTTTCCCCGTCCCTCTGTTTCTCTGTCTCTAGCTAATAAACAAGTGGGGAAAAAGAGGTAAGGAGGCCAGTCCAACAGGGCAGAGCGTTTACACATAGGTTTGGCCACTGCATAAGGACGCCTGGACATGGAAAGGCACCGTGGACAGGGCTGAGCAGAAAGCAGACGGCTCGTAATAGTGGGGGGCTTCAAGCCCCCTCCCACGACACATCGAGGCAAAAGTCAAACGGCAAGCACTGACCAAACTGCACACTGAGCCGTGCAATCAGAACATTCCAGAAAGCACGTTTTTTAAAATGATTTATTTTTATAGACAGAGACATTGAGAGGGAAATGGGAGGTCTCTCTCTCTCTGTGTCTCTCTCTCTGTGTCTCTCTCTCTGTGTCTCTCTCTGTGTCTCTGTCTCTCTGTGTCTCTCTCTCTGTCTCTCTGTGTCTCTCTCTGTCTCTCTCTGTGTCTCTATTTCTGTGTCTCTCTCTCTGTCTCTCCAACAACAACAACAATAATAACTACAACAATAAAACAAGGGCAACAAAAGGGAAAATAAATAAATATATTAAAAAAACATCTAACTATAGAAATGAGACCCGGGGGTCAGGCTGTAGTGCAGCAGATTAAGTGCACATGGTGTGAAACTTGAGCACAGGCTTAAGGATCCGGGTTTAAGCCCCCGGCTCCCCCCCCACCTGCAGGGAGTCACTTCACAAGCAGTGAAGCAGATCTAGATCTGCAGGTGTCTCTCTTTCTCTCCCCATCTCTGTCTTCCTCTTCTTTCTCCATTTCTCTCTGTCCTATTGAGCAACAACAATAATAATAACCACAACAATGATGAAAACAACAAGGGCAACAGAAAAAGGGTAAATAAATAAATAAAATATTAAGAAAGAAAGAAAGAAAGAAAGAAAGAAAGAAAGAAAGAAAGAAAGAAAGGAGACCCAACGGGGCCAGATGGTGGCGCACCTGGTTAAGCGCACACATTACAGTGCGCAAGGATCCAGGTTCTAGTCCCTGGTCCCCACCTGCAGGGGGGAAGCGTCACAAACAATGAAGCAGGTCCACACGTGTTTCTTTATCTACTCCCCCTCAATTTCTCTCTGTTTCTAGCCAATAATAGTATAGATAAAGAAAGGAGACCTAGTAATTGATCCAGAAAGCGGCGCAATGGATGAGGCCTTGGACTCTCAAGCATGAGGTCGAGTTCAGGTCCTGGCAGTGCATGTACCAGAGTGATGTCTGGTTCTTTCCCTTTCTCCTATCATTTCTCATGAATAAATAAATAAAATCTTTAAAAGAAAGAAAGAAATGAGACCTAACTATTTGATGCTTATAAAACAGTCAAATAGGTTTGAAGGGCAGAAAGCAGGGTGGCTGTAGTTGGTCAGGGAAGACTCGTTCCCATGCTATAAAAAAAGGACGAAGAAGGGCTTTAGAATGGCAGCGCGGTGCAGTGGGATGTGGGAGAGACCGGTGTGTGTGGGGGAGGGCTGCCTGTGCTGGGGGCACCTCTGGGGTTCCTAGAGCAAGTGCTGTCAGGGCCTCAGTACCCCACTCTCAACCATGAAGCACCAGAAAGCAGTCTGTGAACAGGGACTTTACCTGGCCTAAAGTGTTTACTGGTGATTTGCTGAGCCATGACAAATACAATGATTGAAAGAAGAGTCATCATGAAGGCAAGCTGGGATACTCACAACAGGTGAGAATTCAACCCACAGGCCAGAGAAGTGGCACAGCAGTTCCCACAACAGACTTTTGTGCCCTGTGTTAATCCCTGTGCTCTCAAAAAACAAATAAAGTGCTTGGCAGTCGATTACCACCGAGTTATGTGCGCACAAAGCCTGCAGGCTCTGACCTGGGTGACGCTTCAGTAAAATCTTCCAGCCTTCTGGCATTTCCAAGGCAAAACAGCCAGTTGATGGTCGTGCTGAATATCAAAGAGAGTTAGCTTTCTACCTGAATAGGCCGAAGACTTGGTTACTACAGGGTGCCACATTCCTTGCCCTGGACTCCCCGCCTCCCCAATAGCACAGTTTAAGAGGAAGCTGTTGTCTCTGCTTTTGTTCCTTATTTGTAAAGTTCTGCTGTTGCCTCTTTGTGTATTGCAGTGTTTGTGTGAGACTTGTGGCATGCCTGCTGTCACAGTGAAATAAATCATGTTTATAGAATATATATCATAGGCGATCGTTTGATTATAAATCACATGTGTTTCTTTGCAGAGCAGGCCGGCTAGGCCAGTTCCAAATATGCTGAGATGTTCCTTATCTTTCTTTCTTTCTTTCTTTTTTAAGACAGAGAGTAGGGGGATTGCATGATGGTTCTACAAACACACCTTCGTGCCGTGCCATCAGCTCAGCATCTTCTCGTGCTTTTTATATCCATCATCTCTCAAGTCTGCTCTGTGCCCTTTGGATCCTGTACCCCCATCTCGGACCCTTGACCCTTTCTTTGGGGCACGCTGTGGTAGGTAGGAGTGAGTGGTCTGAATATTCTGGATAGAAGCCAGCAGGAGGGTTGGCCTCCCCCAGTCCTACCTCAGTATTGCAGCCTCTCCTTGGGGGCTCCCCACCCCATCCCCAATGTTTGTCTGAGACACTAACGGCCTCTTTAGAATTGTATGACTTACAAGATCGTTGTTTTCAATCCTTAGCAAGTGGGAGATTATCTCCAGGAATAATACTCACTCTCCTCTGGCTGCGGCCTCTGGCACCTTCACCCCTGTGGCCAGGGTTCGATGTTGTTATACCCGCAACACCACACTCTAACTAGGTCAGGCTATTTCTTCACAAGGTTTTGAAGGCTTGCTTTTGAGTCAGGTTAGTAGTGTAGAGATGTTACCAAGACTCAGGGAACAGCCATCCTCTCCCCGAGCAATCCAAATGTCATAAACAGCCCATAACCACCGCCCCTGGCACCGCATGGGAGCACCATCATGATACCAAGTGATGTGGTTCCCCCTCCCTGGTCTCCACCCTACCATCTACCCTAAGACAGGCAGGGGGGAAAATCCACCTGGAACAGTGGGGTCGTGCAGGTGCAAAGCTGTGGCAGGAACAATAATCACCGAAGGAGGGTTTGGTGCTGTGGTCTCTTTCACTGTCCTTCTGTCTCTATCTAAAAGTAAATACAAAATTTAAAAAGTCGTAAGTCTTGGGGGCTTTGCGGTGGCGCACCGGGTTAAGTGCCCGTAGTAGGAAGCTTAAGGATCTGGGTTCCAGCCTTCACTCCCCACCTTCAGCGGGACGCTTCACCAGTGGTGAAGCAGGTCTGCAGGCGTCTGTCTATCTCCTTCTCTTCTCTCAATTTCTCACTGTCTTATCCAATAAATATAGCCAAAAATAGCCACCAGGAGCAGTGAATTCGTAGAGCTGGCACTGAGCCCCAGCAATAACCCTGGGAGCAGTAAATACATAAATAAACAATCACGAGTCTTTAAAAATCAGCTTGCATTAGTACTTGGACTCAGTGCCAAGGGATCCTGCCAGAGGACCAGGCCTCGGTCAGGCGCACATCAGTGCTGGAACCGAAGCAGTGCAGAGCCAGGGACCAGGGGCGGACGGCCCTTCACGGCAAAGGCTGGACTTCCCCCTCCACACACACACACCCATGCTCAGGTCCAGCAGAACCGAGGCTATTCGGTCCCAGCACACACACAAGTACCTCGCCACTGGTGCGCTGAGCTTATTTCCACCTCTTGGCTGTTGGGAATAAAGCAGCTTATGGTTTCAGTTCCGCTTATTTGTATGTTTTCTTTTTATTATTATTCTTTATTTTCCCTTGTCTTTTTGTTGTTGTTGTGTGGTTATTATTGTTGTAGTTATTATTATTGCTGTCAGTGTTGTTGGATAGGACAGAGAGAAATGGAGAGAGGAGGGGAAGACAGAGAGGGGGAGAGAAAGACACCTGCAGACCTGCTTCACCGCCTGTGAAGGGACTCCCCTGCAGGTGGGGGGCCGGGGGCTCAAACCGGGATCCTTATGCCGGTCCTTGCGCTTTGCGACAAGTGCACTTATCCCGCTGCGCTACCGTCCCCGACTCTCTATTTACAACATTTTAAAACTTGCTTTCTGCTACTCTGGAATGTTCTGATTGCACGGCTCAGTGTGCAGTTTGGTCAGTGCTTGCCGTTTGACTTTTGCCTCGATGTGTCGTGGGAGGGGGCTTGAAGCCCCCCCACTATTACGAGCCGTCTGCTTTCTGCTCAGCCCTGTCCACGGTGCCTTTCCATGTCCAGGCGTCCTTATGCAGTGGCCAAACCTATGTGTAAACGCTCTGCCCTGTTGGACTGGCCTCCTTACCTCTTTTTCCCCACTTGTTTATTAGCTAGAGACAGAGAAACAGAGGGACGGGGAAACAGAGTGAGAGCAAAAGCTACGTGAACCACTGCTTCAGCACTGGTGAGCCTGCCCCCTGCAGGTGGAGACTGGGGGCTTGAACCCGGGTCCTCGTAGCGCTGCTTGCAGATCTGTGTTTAGCTGGACGTGCCAGAGTGTGCCCCCATCACATGTGATTTTTAAAATGATTTAATATTTGGGTGGGGGCGGGGGGTTGTGGAGTGAGTACATAGCATAATGGTTATGCAAAGAGACTCTACTGCCTGAGGCTCCTAGGTCCCAGGTTCACTGGCCCACACCATCATAAGCCACATCTGGTCAGTGCTGGGGGGGGAGGAGCACCTTTAGGTCCTACGGGATAGGTAAGAGAGAAATCTGAGGAAACGGAGGCTTCTCTTTAATCCAATTAAGATTACTCTCCTGGTATGTGATCATAGCTACATGGCTGGACTTCTCAGTTAGCTGGTTAATATATATATATATATATTTTTTTTTTCCCCCCCAGAACACTGCTCAGCTCTGGTTATGGTTGTGCAGGGGATTGAACCTGTGACTCTGCAGCCTCAGGGATGAGAATCTCTTTGCATAATCATTATGCTATCTATCCCTACCCCCAATCAGATATTTTTGTTTTTTAAATTTCTGGTTCTTTTTAATTTTTAAATATTTATATTTATTTTCACATTTGTCGCCTTTGTTTTTTATTATTGTTGTAGTTATTATTGCTTTTTTAATTTATTATTTTTTTGTTATTGGATAGAGACAGAGAAATTGAGAGAGAAGCGGAAGATAGAAAGGAAGAGAGACAGAGAGACACCTGCAGACCTGCTTCACCGCCTGTGAAGCGACTCCCCTGCAGGTGGGGAGCCGGGGTTGGAACCGGGATCCTTATGCCGGTCCTTGTGCTTTGCGCCACATGTGCTTAACTCGCTTCACTACCGCCCGACTCCCGGTGTAGTTATTATTGTTGTTGTAATTGACATCATTGTTGTTGGATAGGACTGAGAGAAATGGAGAGAGGAGGGGAAGACAGAGAGGGGGAGAGAAAGACACCTGCAGACCTGCTTCACCACCTGTGAAGCGACTCCCCTGAAGGTGGGGAACTGGGGGCTCGAACCAGGATCCTTATGCCGGTCCTTGTGCTTTGTACCATCTGCGCTTAACCCGCTGCGCTACCGCCCGACTCCCTTTTAATTTCTTTACTGGGGGATTAATGTTTTCCACTCAATAATAAATACACTAGTTTGTACATGCATAACATTTCTTAATTTTCCACAATACAACCCCAACTAGGTCTTCTGTCATCTTTTTCAAGGACCTGTACTCTCTCTCCCACCCCAGTTAGCTGCTTTTAAGGAAAAAATTTTAAATATTTTATTTATTATTACAGACAGAAAGAAATTGAGAGGACCTGGTTGAGTGACATGTTACAGTGTGAAAGGACCCAGGTTCGAGACCCTGGTCCCCACCTGCCGGGGGAAAGCTTTGTGAGTGGTGAAGCAGGGCTGCAGGTGTCTCTCTATCTCCTCCTTCCCTCTCGATTTCTGGCTGTTTCTAGCCAATAAATAAAAATAATTTTTAAAATGCTTAAAAAATTAAAAGAAAAAGAAATTGAGAGGAGAGGGGGAGACAGACACCTGCAGTCCTACTTCTCCACTTGTGAAGCTTCTCCTTTGCAGGTGGGTACGGGGGCTTGAACCTGGGTCCTTGCGCACTGTGATGTGTGCACTTAACCAGGTACACCACCATCTGCCCCCTAAAGAAATGTTTCACAGGAAGACTGGAATGTCTAGAAAGCAGAGGCATAGGCAGTGGTTCTCCTGGTCCAGAGCACACTGGACGACACGCCTTGGCATCTAGGCAGGTGTCCTGAAGGGTAGCAACAGCACACAGAACCCCAGGACCCTGGAGCCGCGCCCCCCACCCCGGTACCTGCGCCAGAGCAGGGATAACCGCTATGTCATAGCACCACCTGCTGGACGGAAACATATATGCAGCTAAGTCCCAAGTGGCTGTCCTAGCTTTGCAACAAGAACTGTAAGGATTAGAGCAGACAGACAGATCTTCGCCAACACCTATCATTTCCTATTTTGTTGATGTAGGCCATTCTCACAGGTGGGAGGTAGAATCTCAGTGTAGTTTTTTTTTTCCCCTCCAGGGTTATTGCCGGACGAATCCACTGCTCCTGGAGGCCATTTTTCCCCTCTTTTGTTACCCTGGTTTTTACCACTGTTGTGGTTATTATTATTGTTCTTGTTGATGTCGTTGTTGTTGGATAGGACAGACAGAAATGGAGAGAGGAGGGGAAGAAGACGACGGGGGGGGGAGAGAGACAGACACCTGCAGACCTGCTTCAACGCTTGTGAAGCAACTTCCCTGCAGGTGGGGAGCTGGGGGCTCAAACCGGGATCCTTATGCCAGTCCCTGGGCTTTGTGCCACGTGCGCTTAACCCACTGCACTACCGCCTGACTCCCGACCAAGTGATTTTTATCTTTCTTTCTGTCAATATGATGAATACATTGAATGACTTGCAGACGTTGAAGCATCCCTGTTTCCAGGGGTGAATGCCACTGGTTTGGAGAATTAGTCTCAATATGTTCCTGGATTTGATCAGCCCAGCTTTGTTCAGGGTCTTTGCATCAATGATCACCAGAGATCTAGATCTAGAGTTTTCCTTTCAGGCTGAGTCCCTTCCTGCTTTGGGTGTCAAAGTGATGTTCATCTCATAGAATGTGTTTGGTAGTGTATGCCCTCTTCAATTGTCTGGGATAGTTTGAGAAGAATAGCTGTTAGTTCTTTCAAAGTCTTCATCTTTTCTTTCTTTCTTTAACTAGAGCACTGCTCAGCTCTGTCTTATGGTGGTGCAGGGGATTGAACCCGGGACTTTGGAGCCTCAGGTATGAGAGTCTCCTGCATGCCCATTATGCTATGTACCCCTACCCTGAAAGTCTTATAGAGTTTGTTAGTAAACCCATCTGGGTCTGAGCTTTTATTTGGGGGAAGATTTTTGATGACTGGTTTTTTGGTGTGTTTTTTTTTTTTTTTTGCCTCCAGGGTTATTGCTGGGGCTCGAAATCCGCTGCTCCTGGAGGCCACTTTTCTCATTCTGTTTTCCTTGTTGTTCTATCTTACTGTGGTTATTATTGTTGTTGTTATTGATGTCATCGTCGTTGTTGTTGGACAGGACAGAGAGAAATGGAGAGAGGAGGGGAAGACAGGGAGGGGGAGACAAAGACAGACACCTGCAGACCTGCTTCACCGCCGTGATGTGACACCCCCCCCCCCCCCGGCAGGTGAGGAGCCGGGGTCCTTAAGCCGGTTCATGGTCTTTGAGCCACGTGCGCTTAACCCACCGCGCTACCGCCCTGCTCCCTGACTGATTCATTCCCGACTCTAGTGACTGGCTTGTTTAAGCTAACTACAGCCTCTCGGGTTAGGTTTGGCAGGTGGTGTGGTTCTAGAAATGCATCCGTCTGTTCTAAGGTGTCCAGTTTCTTTGCATAGACATGTTCATATTAGTCACGTATGGGTCTTTGAACCTCCCCACCCCCAGATGTAATTTCATCCCTCTCACTTCTGATTGCTTTTAATCATAGCTTTCTCTCTTTCTCAGTCTAGCCATTGTTTTATCTGTTTCATTTATCTTCTAAAGAACCAGCTCTTGGATTCATTAATCATTTGGATTATCTGTTCCATTAATTCAAAAAAGTGCTTACATACAAGCACACAGTCCCGGAAGGAGGAGGGGCATCGCACGAATGAGGTGAGAGACACGTCAGCTGCTTCAAGAGCAGGAGAGAGGCAACTCTGCTTTCTCTCTGCTGAGCTTTTGTTTTTCCTATGTTTTTCACTCGGATACAATATGCGTCAGTTCATTATTTTTGGAGAGTTTTTTGCACACCTGCTTACCATAAAATTCATTTCTTTATTTTAGCAGTTAATAATATAAACTCTTACTGTTACCTACTATCTGTAAATTATAACCTATTTTCTTGAGCAAGCTTCTTGGAATACCATGAGTTTTCTATAAAGCATCTATTGTTTCTAAAAGGTCAGTTTCTACAAAGCAAATGACCTTGTTTATAGCATTTCCATTAATATCTCTATTTATGAACTCTTCTGTCTCAGGCAAGTGGTAGATGCCACATCCCTGCCTTTGATAGTATTTATTAACCTGCCTGATGGATGGTAGCAATTTTCTGTTGCAGGAAAGCAAACACCAAGGGGGATGGGACCTTGCTAGTCTATTCATAAATGGCAGCTTATTAACCTCAACCCCTTTGCCCTTAATGTCTAACCACATGACCACAGCCTTCATCAGAGATGCCTGTGAATGGAAGAGGAGGTCGGTAGGTGGGGGTGATAGGTATGGGCCCTTATACTTTCGGGGAGACCACGATCTACCACGGCTTCTACAAGCCACCCAAGGCGGCCCTTGTGCCGTGGGAAGAACCCCTGACCTTCTGTGCCGGGGCTGTGGGTACCAGGGTGCCAATGAGGGCAAGCAACTCCCTCACAGTCAGCTTATCTGATAATCGGCCAACTGTCGTGTTTCGAACCTCTTCAGTAAAATTACATATCTTGGTACAATAATTCTCCATATCCGTACTTGGTGAGTCCCCGGGTTTTCGGTGACATCAGTCCTTCCCCAGGGAATTTTTCTCAGGGCCCCAGGTGAAATTTGGTAAGATCCAATAAATCCAGCGATTTGCAGAAGTACAAGCAAAAGGCCAAGTGGCTTCGGTTCAGTCCAGGAACACTCGCTTTGTGGAGTTCCTCACCATGCTCGGACTTTGTCAGACAGCAGGTGTGACATCACCTTCACCAGTGTCAGACTCAAAGACAAAAGTCCGGTGGAGGGTAGATAGCATAATGGTTATGCAAAGAGACTCTCATACCTGAGGCTCCAAAGTCTCAGGTTCAATCCCCCTGCACCATCAAAAGCCAGAGCTGAGCAGTGCTCTGGTTTAAAAAAAAAAAAAAAGACAAAAGTCTTCAAAACAGTTAGAGATAAGAAGCTTAAAACTTACAACACCCACAAGGTGGTCAGCAGATTCCTCAGCAGAAACATTACAGGCTTGGGGAGTGGATGATACACTGAAGCCGGTGCACACATTACAGTGCGCAAGGATCCGGGTTCGAGCCCGCGGTTCCCACCTGCAGGGGAAACTTCGCAAGCGGTGAAGCAGGGCTGCAGGTCTCTCTCTGTCTCTTTCCCTAGTTCCCTCTCCCCTCAATTTCTGGCTGATAATAACAGAAAAATTCAAAAAGGCAAAAGAAAAATCTTGGCCCATCAAGAATCCTGTGGCCAGCTAACTATCCCTGTGGACATGAAGTTCTTCGGATCAAAGCCGAGGAGGGAATTCAGCACCACCTCCTTGGCCTGTGAGAAAGGAGTTCCTTAAGTGGGTGCGA
The DNA here is from genome assembly GCF_950295315.1 of Erinaceus europaeus. NCBI lineage: Eukaryota > Metazoa > Chordata > Mammalia > Eulipotyphla > Erinaceidae > Erinaceus > Erinaceus europaeus. The sequence continues at coordinate 123,998,823 of NC_080185.1, forward strand.
ATGGTCCTTACCCGGCAAAGAAGACACGGAAATAGACAACAGGCTAGTGCAGAGTTAAAATTAAGATGACCCAGAAACGTAATGTGGTGTCACTGTACCCAGTGAACTCTACCGTAAAGGTCATTAAAACTTAACTGTCCCCGCCTACTTCATCCATACACAGCAAAGAAAGGGGTCGCTGTGACGGCATATACAAAATGCGGGTAAGGTAAAAGGGTCGATTCTAAGTCACCAACGCAAAAGTTTCATGCAAGCAACACTGGAACGCAGATCAATGGGATAGAGAGAGTTAAGAATCCAGAAATCAAACTTCATAAAGATGGACAGTTTGGGAGTCGGGTGGTAGCTCAGTGGGTTAAGTGCAGGTGGTGCAAAGCACAAGGACTGACTTAAGATCCCGGTTCGAGCCCCCCGGCTCTCCACCTGCAGGGGAGTCGCTTCACAGGTGGTGAAGCAGGTCTGCCTGCAGGTGTCTGTCTTTCTCTCCCCCTCTCTGTCTTCCCTCCTTTCTCTCTGTTCTATCCAACAGCAACGACATCAATAACAACAACAATAATAACTACAACAATAAAACAACAAGGGCAACAAAAGGGAATAAATAAATAAATGAATATTAAAAAAAAAGAGATGGACAGTTAACCTTCAATGAAGGAGTTCAGAGACTAAATTGGAGACAGTGTCTTCAGCAAATGGTGCTGAACAAACCGGACAGCTTCGTGTGAAAGAATGAGACTGGGTCGCCACCTCACACCACCAACCCCAGCTAACTTCAGATACACCAAAGACTCGGGTATAAAACCCCAAGCCACAAAATACATGGGCAAGAACAGGCAGGACACTACAGGACACTGACTTCAGGAAGAGGGATCTGGAGACTCCCTCCGCTCCAACAGCAAGGTGCAGACAGGAATGCAAAGATAAATGCATAGGTCTACATTAGATTAAAAAGCTGCTCCTCAGCAAAGGAAACCCTCTCACCAAAGCAAAAAGCACCTCCCTGAGGAGAAAACGTTCCCACAACACACACAGGGTAAAAGGCCAATGTCCAAGATACACGAAGACCTTGCCCAATCCAGTAAGAAAGCAGTGACCCTACCGGAAAACCGGGAGCGCGCTGCATGGGGGCTTCACCAAAGAGGGTACATACTAAGACCCTCAAGGCAGTATCAGAGACCGCAGTGAGAGAGCAGCTTAGGGGCCTGGCTGGCACACCAGCTTGAGGGCCTGTATTTCCAAGTGCCCGGAGCCAGGTTCCAGCCCCCTCCCCTTGCTCCCCACCTGGAAGGGGGACTTGAGGAGAGGTGAAGCCGGTCTGCAGGTGTCCCTCTTTCTCTCTCCCCCTCCCTCTCTCAATGTCTGTCTTAGCAAATAAAATAAAATACAAAGAAGGGGGAAATGGCCGCTGGGAGCAATGCCGCCGTCATAGTCTTGGTGGCAATTAAAAGAAAGAGGGAAAAGAAAGAAACCACCTCACACCTGTGAGAATGGCATGGAGAAGGCGCCGCACAGCAAATGCTGGGGAGGCTGTGGAGAAGAGGGGAGCATTATCCACAGCTGGTGGGAAAGAAAACCATTGGGGAGGCCTCAGAAAATAACAACAGGGTGTGAGGTGGGCCAGTGGGTAAAGCAGTGGGCTGGCAGGCACGGGGTCCCGAGCTCCATCCCCAGCATCCATGTGCCGGAAGGATGCCCTGCCTCTCTCCCTCTCTCTCATTAACGAATAAATCAATCTTTAAAACAAATGAGGCCATCAGGACCTTAACATCAAAGATGTATTTGGAGCAAGTAAAACTTAAAAACTGAATGAATGGGAGTACTTCAAATTGAAAAGTTTTTACACCTTGGAAGGAAATTCCACAAGGGTCAGGGCCAGGCAGTGGCGCTCTGGGTTAAGTGCACATAGTAGGGTGCGAAGGACCCACACAAGGATCTTTGACAAAGGTGCCCAGACTATTAAATGGGGAAAGGGGCGTCTCTTTAACCAGTGGTGCACTCCGGATCCACTGCTCCTGGAGCTTATTTTTTTCCCTTTTGTTGCCCTTGTTGTCGTTGTTATTGCCGTCATTGTTGTTGGATAGGACAGAGAGCAATCGAGAGAGGAGGGGAAGACAGAGGGGGAGAGAAAGACAGACACCTGCAGACCTGCTTCAGGGCTTGTGAAGCGACCTCCCGCAGGTGGGGAGCGGGGGCTCGAACTGGGATCCTTATGCAGGTCCGTACGCATCGCGCCATGTGCGCTGCTGCCTGGCCCCCTGGCCCCCTTTCTCTCTCCCTATCTTCCCCGCTCCTCTCAATCTCTCTCCGTCCTATCCAAAAGACCAAAAAAAAAAGCCACAGGAGCAGTGGATCCATAGTACAGGCACCAAGCCCCAGCGATAACCATGGAGGGGGGGAAAATGCCACAGGGCCAAAGGGCAACCCAGTAATTGGGAGAAGAAACGCGCACACCACATGACTGCCAAAGGACAACAAACATATAAAAATCATACAGCTAAAAAACTAAACTAAAATAAAATAAAGACCCATGTGACCCAATACAAGGAAAAGAAATGACTAGACAGTTTTCTGAAGAAGACACACAATTGAGTCGGCCGGTATCACAGCGGGTTATGCTCTCATGGCGCAAAGTGCTAAAGACAGGCGCAAGGATCCCGTTTGAGCACCTGCAGGGGCGTCGCTTCACAGGCGGTGAAGCAGGTCTGCAGGTGTCTGTCTTTCTCTCCCCCTCTCTGTCTTCCCCTCCTCTCTCCATTTCTCTCTGTCCTATCCAACAACGATGATATCAATAACAATAATAACTACAATAATAAAACAACAAGGGCAACAAAAGGGAATAAATATAAATAAATAAATAAATAAATATTAAAAAATTAAAAAAGAAGACACACACAATTGGCCCACAGACACGGAAACCCTCTACTTCTTATTAGAGAAATGCAGATTAAAAGGACAGTGAGACCAGGCGCACCCGGCCATGCACTCACATTACAGTGCTCAAGGACCCAAGGTCGAGCCCCCGGTCCCCAACTGCAAGGGAAACCTTCATGAGTGGTGAAGCAGGGCTCAGGTGTCTCACTGTCTCTCTCCCTCCCCCTTCTCAATTTCTCTGTCTCTATCCAATAATGAATAAACATTTTTTTTTAAAGAAAAAACAATGAGACTACCTCACGCCTGAGAGAACGGCCTATGTCAACAAAACTGGACACGTCAAGTACTGTGAGGATACGGACAAAAGGGACTCTGTCTCTGTGGATGGGAATGCAAACTGTGCCACCCTGCGGAAAGCAGGGTGCAGTCTTTCACCCCCCCAAAAAAGGACCCCCAAGCATCAAATGGAGAAAGTAGTCTCTGCAGCAAATGGTGCTGAGAAAGCTGGGTTGACAGCGCCACCTACAAATTTAACGCTATCCCCACCAAGATCCCAACCACATTGTTTAGGAGAACAGAATAAATGCCACAAATGTTTATCTGGAGCCAGAAAAGACCTAGAATTGCCAAAACAATCTTGAGAAGAAAGAACAGAACTGGAGCCATCACACTCCCAGATCTCAAATTGTACTATAGGGCCACTGTCATCAAAACTGCTTGGTACTGGAAAAAAAGAAAATAGAATAGAATAGAAAAATACAAAATATAAGATCAGAAGAGAAAACACTAAGTAGAACTTGGAATGGAGTTGGTGTGCCGCACCAAAGTAAAAGACTCTGGGGACGGGGTGAGGGTTTTTGTCCTGGAACATCATGGCAGAGGAGGACCTAGTGGGGGTTGAATTGAAACACACAGAAGAATGAAACTGAACCACTTTATTTTACCAAACACAAAAGTGAATTCCAAGTGGATCAAGGACTTGGAGGTTAGACCAGAAACTATCAGATACTTAGAGGAAAATATTGGCAGATCTCTTTTTTGCATAAATTTTAAAGACATCTTCAATGAAATGAATCCAATTACAAAGAAGACTAAGGCAAGTATAAACCTATGGGACTAGAGAGGGTGTGGGGTCAAAGGAACCCTCCTACACTGCTGGTGGGAATGTCAGTTGGTCCAACCTCTGTGGAGAGCAGTCTGGAGAATTCTCAGAAGGCTAGAAATGGACCTACCCTATGCTCCTGCAATTCCTCTCCTGGGGATAGATCCTAAGGAACCGAACACACCCATCCAAAAAGATCTGTATACACATATGTTCACAGCAGCACAATTTGTAATAACCAAAACCTGGAAGCAACCCAGGTGGCCAACAACATATGAGTGGCTGAGCAAGTTGTGGTCTAGATACACAATGGAATACTACTCAGCTATTAAAACTGGTGAATTCATCATTTTCAGCCCATCTTGAATGGAGTTTGAAGAAATCATGTTAAGTGAAATAAGTCAGAAACAGAAGGATGAATATGGGATGATCTCACTCTCAGGCAGAAGTTGAAATACAAGATCAGAAGAGAAAACACAAGTAGAACCTGAACTGGAGTTGGTGTATTGCACCAAAGTAAAGGACTCTGGGGTGGGTGGTGGGGAGAGCACAGGTCCAAAAAGATGACAGAGGACCTAGTGGGGGTTGTATTGTTATGTGGAAAACATGCATAACATTGTACATGTTATGCATGTACAATCTATTGTTATTTACTGTTCAATGTAAAACATTAATCTCCTAATAAAGAAATTTAAAAAAAAAAGCTGGGTTGAAACGTGCAGAAGAATGAAACTGGACCAGCGCAATACAGCACACAGCAAAGTAAGCTCTCCATGGATCCAAGATTTGGAGATTAGGCCAGGAACTTAAATACTTAGAGGAAACCATTGGCACAACTCTCTTCAAAGTGAGCTTTAAAAATACCTTCGACAACTCATGTTCAATTGCAAGCAAAAACAGAAACAAAAAAAGAAATTAAAAAAAGGGGGGGTCTGGGTGGTAGCACAGCCGGTTAATTGCACATGGCTTGAAGAACCAGGACCAGCTCTTAAGGATCATGGTTAAAACCCCATCTCCCCACCTACAGGGGTTGCTTCACAGGCAGTGAAGCAGGTCTGCAGGTGTCTACCTTTCTCCCTCATTGTCTTCCCCTCCTCTCTCCATCTCTCTCTATCCTATCAAAAAACATATGGAAAAAATGGTCACAGGACCAGTGGATTCATAGCACTGGCACTGAGTTCCAGTGATAACCCTGGAGGCAAACAAAAAAAGAAGAGCCAGAAACACCACGAGGTGGAGAGGCTGTGGGGAAAGGGCCCTCCCACGTCGCTGGTGGGAATAGAAACTGGCCGAGCCCTGCAGAAAACTGTCTGGGACTCATCAGAACTCTAGAAATGCACCTACCCACCCCTAGGACCTGGCAGTTTCTCTCCTGGGGACCTATTTCTCTACAGGAAAGCACCGCAGCTAGGCAGAGACAGCTCTGCACACCTGTTGGGAACGTCTAGTACCACCTGCACATGTTGATATTCGTTTTTAAAAATATTTATTTATTTATTGTCCCTTTTGTTGCCCTTATTGTGTTTTTTTTTTAATTGTTGTAGTTATTGATGTCATCGTTGATAGGACAGAGAGAAATGGAGAGAGGAGGGGAAGACAGAGAGGGGGAGAGAAAGACAGACACCCGCAGACCTGCTTCACCGCCTGTGAAGCGACGCCCCTGCAGGTGGGGAGCCGGGGGCTCGAACCCGGGTCCTTCCGCTGGTCCTTGCGCTTTGCGCCACGTGCGCTCAACCCGCTGCGCCACCGCCCGACTCCCGCATGTTGATATTCTGTGTTGACCCGAGCACAAACTAATCTGGCCTTGGGCCTTTGCTACTCTTGTACTGTCTCTTTCAGGAAACGCTGCCAGACAGACAGACAGGCAGGCAGGCAGGACACAGCAGGCAGGAGCAGCCCGGTCCACTCCCTCGCCGCGGGGCCTCTGCAACTCCGCGGGTGCGGGGTCACTGGCAGACTCCGCTCACTCACAGGGGCTCAGCACCCTGTCTCTGGTTGCCAGCAAGGGACCCGGGGGCCGTGGGCCCAGCGCTCCCTCTAGCGGTCGGGACCGGAAAGGCAGCTCACTGCACCCAGGGAAAAGCTCGGGGGCGGTTTGGGCTCCAGCCAGCCTGCTCCAGAGACAAGATCAGGCCAGCCGGGCAGCCAGGCTCAGAGGGCCCGGCCCGCCCCCGCCCTCCCTCGGTGCCCAGGCTCCAGGTGGGCACCTGCCCCCTCCCCTCGGGCCTGCCCCTGTGCAGAGCCAGGCTCGACCTGCTCGGCTGACCCACGGGCCGCGTCTTGGCCTCTCGCTCGCTTGCTCGCCCTGCAAGGCCACGAGGGCCTGCGGATACTGACCCTCAGTCTGATCCAGGGGTTGAGTCCAGGACTGAGAAACCTTTCAGAGAACGGGACAGTCTGAAGGCGGCATGTCAACAGGAAAATCTCAAGTCTTCTTTTTTTAAGGAACTCTTAGAATGTGAGATAATAATGGTTCATAAGTAGTAGAAAAAGCCTTAAATTTGTCATTTTTTAAAATATTTATTCCCTTTATTTATTTATTTATTTATTCCCTTTTGTTGCCCTAGTTGTTTTATTGTTGTAGTCATTATTGTTGTTGATGTCGTCGATGTTGGATAGGACAGAGAGAGGAGGGGAAGACAGAGAGGGAGAGAGAAAAGACAGACACCTGCAGACCTGCTTCACCGCCAGTGAAGCGACTCCCCTACTGGTGGGGAGCCGGGGGCTCGAACTGGTATCCTTCTGCCGGTCCTTGCGCTTTGCGCCACCTGCGCTTAACCCGCTGCGCTACCGCCCGACTCCCAAAAGCCTTAAATTTGAAAGAAGCTTATTGGGCGTAGTAATTGGGTGAAAAAGCTGAATTAGATAAAACTGAAGATGTATCATAATTATGAAGATTGAAAGAATATTTTTTCTTCCTTTTTATATTATCTTATTTTTGCCTCGGGGGTTATCGCTGGGGTTCGTGCCTGCATTACAAACCCACTGCTCCCGGAGGCCATTGTTCCCACTTTGTTGCCCTTGTTGGATAGGACAGAGAGAAACCAAGGGAGGAGGGGGAAAGACAGACAGCTGCAGAGCTGCTTCACTGCCTGTGAAGCGACTGTCCTGCAGGTGGGGAGCCTGGGGCTCGAACAGGGATCCTTAGGCTGGTCCTTGAGCTTTGCACCATGTATGCTTATCCCGCTGCGCTACTGCCAACCCCCTATTTATTTATTTATTTTTAAGCAGAGCACTGCTCAGCTCTGGTTTATGGTGGTGCAGGGGATTGAACCTGGGACTTTGAAGTCTCTTTGCATAACCATTATGCTATCTACCCCCTGCCGGAATATTTATTTATTTATTTAAAATTTATTAATGAGAAAGAGAGAAAGAACCAGACATCACTCTGGTACATGTGCTGCCGGGGATTGAACTTGGGACCTCATGCTTCAGAGTCCAATACTTTATCCACTGCGCCACCTCCCAAACCACTGGAATATTTATTTCTTCAAAGAAAGGCTTACGACAGGAGTCCGCAGTGCTCAAAGGACATCATTTTGTTGTAATATTAGAGAGAAAAGGAGTCCCCTCATTTAAAGTAGTAGAAATGGAACTTTTGACTATTACATATGGTTTTTTGAATGAATGGTCCACTCTATTCACTGCCACTGCTTGATAGCTTCTTAATGTTGCCTTCATAATGGATTTTAAAATTCAGAAATATTTAACAGCTCTCATTTAAAAACGAAACCAGATTTTTTGAAATTAGATGGTGACATAAATTCGATGCATTTTTATTAAAAAGAAGAAGAAAAATGCTAGTGATTTTCCGAGACCTGTAAGGGCTCAGAATCTCAGCATGGCTGCAACGATCAAGGCCTGCCAGAAGCGGGCACCACGCCGACAGTCTCAGAGCAAAGCTGCTTTTCAGTTAGGAAGCAGGTCCCGACAGAAATCAATGTCTACAATCTGGTCAAGTAGTTCGCGTTCGAAGCCAGCAGGAAGATGCTCGGCATGTCACATAGGCTTCCAGTGGCCCGCTCCATGCAGGTGTCAAGCCGCCCCGCAGAGAGAGCCAGTCCTGGGAAAGGGGCTGCGGCCACAGCTCCCCAGCCGGAGCGGACGTGGACCAGAGCCAGAACCAGAGCCAGAACCGTCACGTCGCGGGGGCCCCCTGGCGCCCCCAGGCCTCTCACTCCGTAGAAGACCTCCGGACAGCGGATTGGACTGCAGCCGCAGAGCCGGTTTCAGAGAACAAGCCGGGTGGGTAAGAAGAGAGGCCGCAACAGCTGGGCCACAGGCAGCAGGCCCTGCGGGCCTCTCTGTAGCTCCCTCCCTCCAGCTCCTGTAGGAAAGGCACCAGGTTCTTCCTGTGTGGGGAGGCCTGCGCCCAGCTACCACCCACCTCCCAGAACACTCAGCGTCAGTCTCCTGTGTCCCCAGAGACCCTCTGGACACACAGATTTCAGATTCCTTCAAGACAGACAGATGAGGGCTGTGGGTGCTGGGAACCGGGATTTCTACTAGTCCTGGGCGCGAGGCCCACACGGCTCCCTGTTGTGTCCCCTTCCCCCATGCGGCTGGTTCACAGCTCGCTCACTCCCCACCTGTTGCCCCCCCCACCTGCACTGTGCCCTCTCCCCACTCATCTGACACACCCGGACAGAAGTGTGGCAAAGGGCGGCCACCACCCTTCTTCCTGTTCACTAGTCTGATTCCCAGTGGGAACCGCCTCCTCGCGCACCTAGTGCTCTGCCGGTTGACGTCTGCCTGCCCTCCACGAGGTTCAGAAAGCCGAGGGTCACTGACTCAGGGCCCCGGCTCCGGCCCTGCACACGTGGGCTGGTTTGCACCAGACCTCTGCAGATGGCAGATGGTCCCGAGGTAGTTAGCTGCTTACAGAAATGGCATCCCGGGCGGAGGGGTAGATAGCATAATGGTTATACAAACAGACTCTCTTGCCTGAGGCTCCACAAAGTCCCAGGTTCAATCCTCCGCACCACTGTAAGCCAGAGCTGAACACTGCTCTGGTAAAAGAAAAAAGAAAGAAAGAAAGAGCATCCCCTCTTCATTTCTCTTGCTCTGCTGTTAGACTTTGCTGGCTGGACACTGACTTCTACTTGACCACACTAAGTGGGGGTTTGGATCTTTCCTAGGTGCTGTGTAGCGGGCTACATTATCTAGCTTGAGAGAACAGGAAGCAACCACAGAGTCAGGAAAACAGCGCCCACAAGTCTAGAGGGTGTGCTGCCGTCGCCCTCACTGTGCCTGCCTGCCTGCCTGTCTCGAGAAAAATGGAGACCCAACAGCATGCTTCTAAACAATTCTTGGGTCAAGGAGGAAACTCACGCGTCTGGAAACAAACGAAAGTCTAGGACGTGAGCTGCCAGAATATATATAGCATGGAGAAAAAGCAGTGCCAAGAGGGAACGTCACATCAAGACACAGAGAAAAAGGAGAAGACGTAGTATAACCTCACATCTAAAGGATCTGGAGAAAGAACAAAAGTCGGGACCAGGTGGTGGCCACCTGGCTAAGCACACACTTTACAGTGCCCGAAGACCCAGGTTCAAGTCCCCAGTCCTCCACCACACCAAGGGGTAAGCTTTGCGAGTGGTGAAGCAGTGCTGCAGGTGTCTGTCTCTCTCCTTCTCTATCATTGCCTCCCACCCTGATTTCTGGCTGTCTCTTTGGAATAAATAAAGATAATTAAAAAAAAAACCTTAAAAATATTCCAACCCCTGTGGAGAGCAATCTGGAGACCTCTCAGAAGGCTAGAAGTGGACCTACCGTATGACCCTTCAATTCCTCTCCTGGGGATAGATCCTAAGGCACCAAAGATACCCAGCCACAAAGATCTGTGTATAACTGTGTTCACAGCAGCACAATGTGTAATAGCCAAAACCTGGAGGCAACCCAGGTGTCCAACAACAGATGAGCAGCTGAGCAAGTTGTGGTCTATACACAATGGAATACGGATCACCATAAACCAGAGCTGAGCAGTGTACAGGTCCTGGAAAAGGATGACAGAGGACCTAGTGGGGATTGTATTGTTATGTGGAAAACTGAGAAATGTTATTCATGTACAAACTATTGTATTTACTGTAGACTGTAAAACATTAATCCCCCAATAAAAATAAACCTGGGGGGTCAGGCGGTAGGTAGCGCAGCAGGTTAAGCGCACGTGGCGCAAAGCGCAAGAACCAGCATAAGGGTCCGGGTTCGAGCCCCCAGCTCCCCACCTACAGGGGAGTCCCATTACAGGTGGTGAATCAGGTCTGCAGGTGTCTCTCTTTCTCTCCCCCTCTCTGTCTTCCCCTCTCTCCATTTCTCTCTGTCCTATCCAACAACGCCATCAACAACAACAATAATAATAATCACAACAACGGTAAAACAACAAGGGCAACAAAAGGGGAAAAAAAAAACCTCCAGGAGCAGTGGATTCATGGTGCAGGCACCGAGCCCCAGCAACAACCCTGGAGGCAAATAAATAAATAAACAAACAAACAAACAAACAAACCCGGGAGTCGGGGAGTAATGCAGCAGGTTAAGCGCAGGTGGCGCAAAACGCAAGGACCGGCATAAGGATCCCAGTTCGAGCCCCTGCTTCACCGCCTGCAGGGGAGTCACTTCACAGGCAGCGAAGCAGGGCTGCAGGTGTCTGTCTTTCTCTCCCCGTCTGTCTTCCCCTCCTCTCTCCATTTCTCTCTGTCCTATCCAACAACGCCATCAACAACAACAATAATAATAATCACAACAACGGTAAAACAACAAGGGCAACAAAAGGGGAAAAAAAAAACCTCCAGGAGCAGTGGATTCATGGTGCAGGCACCGAGCCCCAGCAACAACCCTGGAGGCAAATAAATAAATAAACAAACAAACAAACAAACAAACCCGGGAGTCGGGGAGTAATGCAGCAGGTTAAGCGCAGGTGGCGCAAAACGCAAGGACCGGCATAAGGATCCCAGTTCGAGCCCCTGCTTCACCGCCTGCAGGGGAGTCACTTCACAGGCAGCGAAGCAGGGCTGCAGGTGTCTGTCTTTCTCTCCCCGTCTGTCTTCCCCTCCTCTCTCCATTTCTCTCTGTCCTATCCAACAATGATGACATCAACAACAACAATGATAACTACTACAATAAAAACAAGGGCAAAAAAAGGAAATAAAAAAAATAAATAAATGAGTAAACCTAAGTCCCTGCCCTCAAAAAAAAAAAAAAAAAAAAGAAAAGAAAGAAATACTACTCAGCTATTGAAAGTGGTGAGTTCACCTTCCTCACCTCATCTTGGATGGAGCTAATAGAATCTTGTTAAATGAGCTAAGCCAGAAGAGAAGGAAGAAGATGGGATGATCTCACTCATAGACAGATGTTGAAAAACAAGATCATGTTCACAGCAGCACAATGTGTAATAGCCAAAACCTGGAAGCAACCCAGGTGTCCAACAACTGATGAGTGGCCGAGCAAGTTGTGGTCTAGATACACAATGGAATACTACTCAGCTATTAAAAATGGTGAATACACCATGTTCAGCCCATCTTGAATGGAGCTTGAAAAAAATCATGTTAAGTGAAATAAGTCAGAAACAGAAGGATGAATATGGGATGATCTCACTCGCAGGCAGAAGTTGAAAAACAAGATCAGAAGAGAAAACACAATTAAGCGCTGGACTGGAATTGGCGTATTGCATCAAAGTAAAAGACTCTGGGATGGGTGGGTGGGGGGAGAGTACGGGTCCTGGAAAAGGATGACAGAGGACCTAGTGGGGGTTGTATTGTTATGTGGAAAACTGAGAAATGTTATGCATCTACAAACTATTTTACTGGGAGTTGGGCGATAGCGCAGGGTTAAGCGCACGTGGCGCAAAGCGCAAGGACCGGTCACGATCCCAGTTCGAGCCCCTGGCTCCCCACCTGCAGGGGAGTCGCTAAACAAGCGGTGAAGCAGGTCTACAGGTGTCTCTCTGCCTCTCTTCCTCTCTATCTCCCCCTTACAGGTATCTCTCTGTCTCCCTTCCTCTCTATCTTCCCCTTCTCTCTCAAATTCTCTGTCTCTATCCAATAACAAATAAACAAAATTAAAAAAAAAAACTACTTTATTTACTGTCAACTGGAAAACATTAACCCCCCAATAAAGAAATTTTTAAAAAAAGAAAGAAAATAAATGTTGGTTCTTCGAAAGAGTGAACAAAATCGACAAACCTTTAGCCAGACTCAGAAAACAAAAAAGGGAGAAGACCCAAAAAAAAAAAAAAAATCGGATTGTAAATGAAAGAGGAGCTGTCACAACAGACACCACAGAAATTCAACATATCATGCGAGGCTTCTATGAATAACTATGCCACCAAGCTAGAGAACCTGCAAGAAATGGATGGCTTCCTAGATACCCACGAACTTCCAAAATTAAATAAACAGGAACTAGATAACATGAACAGGTCCATCACAACTAATGAAATTGAAACAGTTATCAAAAACCTCCCCAAGAATAAAAGTCCTGGACCAGATGGTTTTACAAATGAATTCTACAAAACTTTCAAGGAACAGTTAATACCTCTACTTTTATTTTATTATTCATTTATTCCCTTTTGTTGCCCTTGTTGTTTTACTGTTGTAATTATTATTGTTGTTATTGATGTTGTCGTCGTTGTTAGATAGGACAGAGAGAAATGGAGAGAGATGGGGAAGACAGAGAGGGAGAGAGACAGACAGACACCTGCAGACCTGCTTCACTGCCTGTGAAGCGACTCCCCTGTAGGTGGAGAGCCGGGAGCTCCAATCGGGATCCTTACTCAAGTCTTTGCACTTGGCGCCGCCTGCGCTTAACACTTAACAGGCTACGCTATTGCCTGACTCCCAATACTTCCACTTTTAAAACTCTTCCAGAATGGGAGACTGGTGGTAGCTGAGCAGGTTAAGCGCACATGGCGCAAAGCACAAGAACCAGCGTAAGGAACCCATTTCGAGCCCCTGCCTCCCCACCTGCAGGGAAGTCGCTTCACAGGCGGTGAAGCAGGTCTGCAGGTGTCTTTCTCTCCCCCTCTCTGTCTTCCCCTCCTCTTTCATTTCTCTCTGTCCAATCTACCAACAACAACTGCAACAAAATGGAAAATAAATAAATACTAAACAAATTAAAAAAAAACTCTTCCAAAAGATTGAAGACACAGGAATACTCCCTTCCAGTTCCTATGCAGCAAACCAGACAGAGACACAACCAAAAAAGAAGACTACAGATCAATATCTCTGATGAACACAGATGCTAAAATACTGAACAAAATTCTAGCCAACCGGATACAGCAGTATGGTAAAAAGATTGTTCATCATGACCAAGTGGGGTTTATCCCAGGCATGTAAGGTCAGTTTAATGTACGTAAATCAATCAGTGTGATACACCACATCAATAAAAGCAGGACCAAAAACCACATAATCATATCAAGAGCTGCAGAGAAAGTCCTTGACAAAAATCCAACATTCCTTTATGATCAAAACACTACAAAAAATGGGAATAGATGGAAAATTCCTGAAGATAGTGGAGTCTATAGATAGCAAGCCTACAGCCAACATCATACTCAATGGTGAGAAACTGGAAGCATTTCCCCTCAGATCAGGTACTAGACAGGGATACCCACTATCACCATTACTATTCAACATAGTGTTGGAAGTTCTTGCCATAGCAATCAGGCAGGAGCAAGGAATTAAAGGCATACAGATTGGAAGAGAAGAAGTCAAACTCTCCCTATTTGCAGACGACATGATAGTATACATAGAAAAACCTAAAGAATCCAGCAAGAAGCTTTTGGAAATCATCAGGCAATATAGTAAGGTGTCAGGCTACAAAATGAACATTCAAAAGTCAGTGGCATTCCTCTATGCAAACACTAAGAAGAAGTTGAAATTCAGAAATCAATTCCTTTTACTATAGCAACAAAAACATTAAAATACCTAGGAATATACCTAAGCAAAGAAGTGAAAGACTTGTATACTGGAAATGATGAGTCACTACTCAAGGAAATTGAAAAAGACACAAAGAAGTGGAAAGATATTCCATGTTCATGGGTTGGAAGAATTAACATCACCAAAATGAATATACTACCCAGAGCCATCTACAGAGTTAACGCTATCTCCATCATGATCCCAACCACATTTTTAGGAGAATAGAACCAATGCTACAAATGTTTATCTGGAACCAGAAAAGACCTAGAATTGACAAAACAATCTTGAGAAGAAAGAACAGAACCGGAGGCATCACACTCCCAGACCTCAAATTGTATTATAGGGCCGTTGTCATCAAAACTGCTTGGTATGGACAATGAATAGACACACTGACCAGTGAGATAGAATTGAGAGCCCAGAAGTGAGCCCCCACACCTAAGGACATCTAATCTTTGACGAAGGTGCCCAGACTATTAAATGGGGGAAGATGAGTCCCTTCAACAAATGGTGCTGGAAAAAATGGGTTGAAACACTCAGAAGAATGAAACCAAACCACTGTATTTCACCAAACATAAAAGTAAATTCTAAGTGGATCAAGGAGTTGGATGTTAGACCAGAAACTATGAGATACTTAGAGGGAAATATTGGCAGAACTCTTTCTGCATAAATTTTAAAGACATCTTCAATGAAACAAATCTAATTAAAGAAGACTAAGGCAAGTATAAACCTATGGGACTACATTAAAGTAAAAAGCTTCTGCACAGCAAAAGAAACCACTACCCAAACCAAGAGACCCCTCACAGAATGGGAGAAGATCTTCACATGCCATACATCAGACAAAAGGCTAATAACCAACAGATATAAAGAGATTGCCAAACTCAACAACAAGAAAACAAATGACCCCATCCAAAAATGGGGGGAGGACTTGGACAGAACTACAGAAGAGATCCAAAAGGCCGAGAAACACACGAAAAAATGCTCCAAGTCTCTGATAGTCAGAGAAATGCAAATAAAACAACCACGAGCTACCACTTCACTCCTGTGAAGAATGTCATATGTCAGAAAAGGTAACAGCAACAAGTGATGGAGAAGTTGTGGGGTCAAAGGAACCCACTTGCACTGCTGGTGGGAATGTCAACTGGTCCAGCCTCTGTGGAGAGCAGTCTGGAGAACTCTCAAAAGGCTAGAAATGGACCTACCCCATGATCCTGCAATTCCTCTCCTGGGGATATAGCCTAAGGAACCCAACACACCCATCCAAAAAGATCTGTGTACACATATGTTCTTGGCAGCACAATTTGTAATAGCCAAAACCTGGAAGCAACCCAGGTGTCCAACAACTGATGAGTGACTGAGCAAGTTGTGGTCTAGATACACAATGGAATACTACTCAGCTATTAAAAATGGTGACTTCACCGTTTTCAGCCCATCTTGGATGGAGCTTGAAGAAATCATGTTAAGTGAAATAAGTCAGGAACAGAAAGATGAATATGGATGATCTCACTTTCAGGAAGAATTTGAAAAACAAGATCAGAAGAGAAAACACAAGTAGAACCTGAACTGGAGTTGGTGTATTGGTGTAAAAGACTCTGGGGTGGGTGGAGGGGAGAGTACAGGTCCAAAAAGGATGACAGCGGACCTAGTGGGGGTTGTATTGTTGTGTTGAAAACTGAGAAATGGGGGCGGGTGGTGGCACACCTGGTTGAGCGCACATGTTACAATTCGCAAGGACCAAGGTTCAAGCCCCCAGTCCCCACTTGCAGGGGGAAAGCTTTGCAAGTGGTGAAGCAGGGCTGCAGGTGTCTCTCTGTCTGTCTCACTCACTATTTACCCCTACCTCCCAATTTCTGGCTGTCTCTAGCCAGTAAATTCATAAAGATAATTAAAAATTAATCATTTTAAATAGATTAAAAAGATAATAAAGATAATTTAAAAAAGAAAACTGAGAAATGTTATCCATATACAAACTATTGTATTTAAAACATGAATCCCCCCAATAAAGAAATATAAAATAAAATAAAATAAAATAAAATAAAATCTGCTTGGTACCAGAAAAAAGAAAATAGAAAGTGGAAAGACTCGGGATAGGGTGAGGGCTTATGTCCTGGAACACGGCAGAGGACGACCTAGTGGGGGTTGAACTGTTATGTGGAAAAATGGAAAATGTTGCACATGTCCAAACTACTGTATTTTACTGTCGACCATAAACCATTAATCCCGCAATAAAGAAATAAAAAAAAAAAAAACTTAGGGGGCCGGGCAGTAGCACAGCAGGCTAAGCACACATGGCGCAGAGTGCAAGGACCCGCGTAAGGATCCCGGTTCGAGCCCCCAGGCTCCCCACTTGCAGGGGGGGAGTCGCTCCACAAGCGGTGAAGCAGGTCTGCAGGTGTCTGTCTTTCTCTCTCATGCTCTGTCATTCCCTCCTCTCTCCATTTTTCTCTCTCTATTTCTCTCTGTCCTATCCAACAATGACGACATCAATGACAACAATAACGACAACAATAAAACAAGGGCAACAAAAGGGAATAAATAAATAAATAAATAAAAATACTCCCTAACACTGGTTATGATATGATGCCAACATCACTCTGATACCAAAAGCTGGCAGAGACGCTACGAGAAAGAGAGACAGAAGCACAGACTAACATTCCTGATGGACAGAAACGCTAAGATCCTCAACAAAATCTTCGCAATGAGACTCAACCCAGTACCGAAATCACTGCGCATCATGGCGCCAGGGCTTTGCTCCAGGCATACAAGGTTGATGGTGCAACACACACTGCTACCTCAGTTCATGGAACCCACCATATCAACAAGAAAACAATCAATGATTATCCCAATCGACAGGCATACAAGGTTGATGGTGCAACACACACTGCTACCTCAGTTCATGGAACCCACCATATCAACAAGAAAACAATCAATGATTATCCCAATCGACGTCAAGAAAACTTGCTGTTTTTTCCCCTTTTTTAGCAGGCCACTGATCAGCTCTGGCTTATGGTGGTGTGGGGGACAGAACCTGGGACTTCGGAGCCACAGGCATGAACCATTCTGCTATCTGTCTCTGGCCCCTCAAGAAGACATTCAACAAGTTTCAACACCTTTTATGATCAAAACATAAAAAGGAAGGGGGTTGGGGGTGGGGTGGTAGCGCAGCGGGTTAAGCGCATGTGGCAGGAAGCGCAAGGACTGGCGTGAGGATCCGGGTTCGAGCCCCGGCTCCTCACCCGCAGGGGAGTCGCTTCACAGGCGGTGAAGCAGGTCTGCAGGTGTCTGTCTTTCTCTCCCCCTCTCTGTCTTCCCCTCCTCTCTCCATTTCTCTCTATCCTATCCAGCAACGATGACATCAATAACTACAACAACAATAAAACAACAAGGGCAACAAAAGGGAAAATAAATAATTTTAAAAAAAAAGGAAGGGGGTTGAGGGCACATTCCTCAATTTAGGAAAGGCTAGATATGACAAACCCACAAGCTGCATCAGATTCAATGGTGACAACTGAAAGCTTTGCTGCGTAGATCAGAGTAAGGCTACTTTGTCCACTATCAACATTACTTTTCAACATAGTCTTGGAACTTGTGGCCAGAAGCATTCAAAAATACATTTAATGAAGCAGCGCAAAGACTGCTACACTGAAGACTATGAGTCACTACGAAAGGAAATTTTTCAAAAGGGGGTGCATAGGACCAGCATAAGGATCCCGGTTCGAGCCCCCGGCTCCCCACCTGCAGGGAATTGAGTCGCTTCACAAGCAGGTCTGCAGGTGTCTTATCTTTCTCTCCCTCTCTCTGTCTTCTCCTCCTCTCTCCATTTCTCTCTGTCCTATGCAACAAAGACATCAATAACAACAATAATAACTACGACAATAAAACAACAAGGGCAACCAAAGGGAATAAATAAATATTTTTAAAAGTATTTAAAAAAAAGAGGACACAACAGAATGAGAAGACATCCCGTACTTGTGGGTGGGAAGGATTGCTAGAATTAAGATGACCACCCCACCCAAAGCAATATACTGGGTCACTGCGACGCCTAGCAAGACTCCAACCAGCTTCTTGACAGGAAAAGAACAGACACTACAGGACTATATGGAAGCACACAGTACCCAAAACCACCACACCGATTGGAAGCAAAAGGGAGCAGGAGTGGGGTCTTCACACTCTCTCACCTCCAACCACCCTGTAGGGTGAGGGTCATCAAAACTGTTTGGTACTAGACCCCAAACTAGCAAGCCAGTAAGCAGTTAACTCATGCCAAGGGAGCCCCGATATGAAATGGAGAAAGGCGTGGCTTTTTTATTTCTTTATTGGGGGATTCATAGTTTTCAGTGGACAGTAAAATAAAATGCACTGGTTTGTACATGCATAACATTTCCACATAGCAATACACTCCCCCCACTAGGTGCTCCTCTGCCATCATGTTGCAGGACCTGAACCCTCCCCCACCCCAGAGTCTTTCACTTTGATGCAGTGCACCAAGAGAAAGTCTTTTCTTTTTTAAATATGTATTCCCTTTTTGCTGCCCTTGTTGTTTTATTGTAGTAGTTATTATTGTTGTCGTCGTTGTTGGATAGGACAGAGAGAAATGGAGAGAGGAGGGGAAGACAGAGAGAGGGGGAGAGAAAGACAGACACCCGCAGACCTGCTTCACCGCCTGGGAAGCGACTCCTCTGCAGGTGGGGAGCCGGGGCTGGAACCCGGATCCTTACGCCGATCTTTGCGCTTAGAGCCACCTGTGCTGAACAGGCTGCGCTGCCGCCCGACTCCCAAGAAAGCCTTTTCAATAGGTGCTGGGAAAACTGGCCAGCTACTCGCAGAGGAATGACACAGGACCGACCACCAATCACTGTGCACAAAGGCAAGCAGAAATGGATCCAAGATTTCGTCGATGTTGGACCAGAACCCATAAATACGTAATTTTGGAGAAAACAGCAGGGGCCGGTGGCGGTGCGCCCGGTTAGGTGCACAGAGCGTGAAGAGCAAGGACCCCAAGGACGAGCACAAGAACCTGGGCATCGGTTCCCCCTAGGACCGGGGTTCTGGCCGCAGGCTCCCCATGCAGGGGGACTCTTCGCAAGCTGGGAAGCAGGTCTCAAGTCTGTCTCTGTCCTTCTCTGTCCCCCCTCCGTCCTGTCCAACAAAACGAAAACTATGGCCTCTGGGCGCAGTGGATTCCTAGTGCTGGCACTGAGCCCCTGGAGGCCAAAACAAACAAACAAACAACCACCCGCAGAACAATACATGATGTCTGCTTCAGAAATTTCTTCAGAGACTCAAGTCTAACAGAACGGAAAGCAAAAGCAAAGGTAAACCAGTGGAACTACATCGACTTGAAAAGCTTCCATACTCCGAGTCAGGCGGTAGTGCGGCGGGCAAAACGCAAGGACCGGCGTGAGGATCCCGGTTCGAGCCCCCTGCTCCCCACCTGCAGGCGAGTCACTTCAGAAGCAGTGAAGCAGGTCTGCAGGTGTCTGTCTTTCTCTCCCCCTCTGTCTTCCCCTGCTCTCTCCATTTCTCTCTGTCCTATTTAACAAAGAAGACATCAATAACAACAATAACTACAATAACAACAATAATAACTACAACAACAATAAAAAACAAGGGCAACAAAAGGAAAAATAAATAAGTAAATATATACATACATATAAAAAAATAACACAAAATCTTCACCAAACAAGCTACTCAGAGGCAAACAGGCACATGAAAAAAATAAATGCTGAAAGCCAGTGATTACCAGAGTAAAGCAAATCAGATAAGAAAGATAGAAACAGGGAGTCTGCGGTAGCACAGTGGGTTAAGCGCACATGGCGCAAAGTGCAAGGACCAGAGTAAAGATCCCGGTTCGAGCCCCCCGCTCCCCACCTGTAGGGGAGTCGCTTCACAGTGAAGCAGGTCTGCAGGAGTCTGTCTTTCTCTCCCCCTCTCTGTCTTCCCCTCCTCTCTCCATTTCTCTCTGCCCTATCCAATAACAAAGACATCAATGACAACAACGACAACCAAAAAAAAAAAAAAAAAAAAAAAAGGAAGAGAAAGAAAAAAAGGGCAAATATATGTAAATATACATAGATGGTGACAGAAATAATAGTTGGCGGTGGGTGTGCGATAGCGCACAGGTCAAGTGCACATGGTGTGGGAGCACAAGAATCTGGGTTCACTGTCTATCTCCCCCTGTCAATTTCTCTCTGTCCTAGCCATCAACAATAACAGCAACAACAATGCAAAAAAGATGGCCTCTCTTAAATTAAAAAAAAAAAAAAATTTAAAAAAAGATGGCCTCTAGGAGCAGGGGATGTCTGGTGCAGGCACTGAGCCCCAGGGATAACCCTGGAGGCAAAAAGTGAAGGAAGGAAGGAAGGAAGGAAGGAAGGAAGGAAGGAAGGAAGGACGGGAGAGTGAACTCATCTGTAATCTTGGGAGAACTACTACAGTTTCTAATGGACAGAATGGGGACACAACTCTGGTGGTGGGAAAGGTGTGGAGTTAGACCCCTGCTATCTTATAATTTTATAAATCAATATTACTAATAAATTTTTTTTAAAAAGCTGATATCAGGATCACCAACAGAAACCACCACATCTCTATGGGAATGATCTACACCCAAAAGAACAGAGACAAGTGCCAGCAAGAATGCAGAGAGAAAAGAACACTTTTCCATAGCTGGTGGGATTCCACCACTGGTCCACCCCCGGTAGGAAACTGTAGCGTCCTCAGGCACTGGACATGAGCCCACCGTACACCTAAGCAGGTCCTCTCCTCAGCACGACCCGAGAGCACCAAGAGACCCTGCGCACACCCAGGTCGGGGCAGTGCGATGGCCGGGTGACGGCCGCAATTTTTCTCTGAATGCAATCACCGTGCCCTGGACGATGTAGGAAGCCCAAGGAAAACTCTGGCCGAGGCAGCCTGATGTCAGTGGGGAGCAAAGCCCCGTCAAGTGCACTGTAGCTGGAAACTTCATTTCACAGTCCCGGGGGCAGGCCGAGAAAGGCCCCTTCTGGCACGTGCTGAGTCTCCCCGAACGAAGGCTGGCTTTTGTAAGCTGTGGTCCTGAACCTCCATCATGTGGTCGATCTCGGCTAAACCACTAAACCACGCTTACCCGGGACACAGCACTATCCGGCACTGTGCGTTTCAACGGCTCAAGTGTTGTTTGGAAGCCGCTCGCTTGCACTGAGTGTGTCTGGTGTGATGGAGGTGTGTGCTGGCCTCACACAAGGGACTGGGCACAGCACCCACTGGAAGAGTTTGTGGAGAATGAATGGTGCGATGTGTGTGACTATGGGTCTGCGTGTGTGTGTGTGTATGTGTGACTGTGTGTCTGCAGGTGGGTGTGTTGGAAGCGTGGGTTTGAGTCCCACACCAGCCAGGGCACCGCAGGCCGCTCTCCCGACTCCACAGCAGAGCCGGGCGAAAGCATGGACCCGGCATCACGTTCAGTGAAACCGGGAAGGATGAGAAAGACAAAGACCGGGAGGCTTGGAGCACGTGAACAAAATGCCCGTCGCAAGCGGAGGGGTCACCAAGCACCAAGGCCACGTGATAAGCCAGGAGGGAAAACAACAACAACAACAACAAACAAACAAACCCAGACAGATAGGAGCTTAAGGAGTTGGTAGAACTGGTTATAGAAGAAGGGAAAAAAAAGTAGGAGGTGGGCGGTAGCGCAGCGGGATAAGCGCACGTGGGGCGAAGCACAAGGCCCAGGGCAAGGATCTGGGTTCCAGCCCCCAGCTTCCCGCCTGCAGGGGGGTCGCTTCACAATCGGTGAGGCAGGTGTGCAGGTGTGCAGGTGTCTTTCCTCCTCTGTCTTCCCCTCCTCTCTCCATTTCTCTCTGTTCTATCCAAGGACAACAGCAGTAACAACAATAACAAGGGCAACAAAAATGGGATAAAATGGCCTCCAGGAACAGTGGATTCGTAGTGCAGGCACCGAGGCACAGTGATAACCCTGGAGCAAAAAAAAAAAAAAAAAAAAGAGAAGAGAAAAAAAAAAAAGTTTGGCGCTCCGCCACCCCCACACACACACACACACACTTTTGCGATGGGTGCAGGGAGGAGCTGCTGTCCTCATCCTGTGAACCACGAGTCCCCCAGCTCCCAGGCTGAGACCCTGCACTCGCTCCTTAAAGTGCCCGAGCCACTCAGGTCACAGAAGGTGCTTCCCGCACAGGGGAGGAAGGGTGCGGGGCCACCCTTGCGGGAACCACTCACCTGGTCCGATCCAACTCCACGCGGGCACAGGAAACGCGCTCTGCCCGCAACCGGTGTGGGGGTCCCAGCAGGATCTGCAGCAGGTCTGCCCCGTCTTCAAGGGTGTTCGGTGCTAAGTGCCCCGCCAATGGGCAAAGGCCCTCTCCACACTTTGACTGCGTCCAGGGGGAGTCTCTCAGAAAAGAGGCCACTGCGCCGAATGCCTCAGTAGCCCAAGTGAGCCACCCCGACTCAGTCCGGGGTCTGAGAAAGGAACCTTCAGGCTTCCCATCGGCAAGGGCACCCTGGCATCCTGAAGGGGAGCACTGGCAGCCCTTTGCCCGGGAGAGGCAGCTCTGGCCTGAGACGACCCCAGAAAGCCACGTGGCTGGAGCCTGCGACCTTAGCCCAGCCTCCCGCCTGGGCACAGAGTGGCTGCAGACCCCGAGCCCGCCCCGCCCGCCCCGCCCCCGGCTGGAGCATGCTCACAAGACACCAGCCGCCCACCCCGACCCTCTTTCCCAGGCCGACTGCTCCCCCCACGCCTGTGCACTGCGGTACCTGCGCCCCGGCTGGTTCCCGCCACCTGCCGCACATGCGCACAGCGGACTCAGGGCGCGCCGCCCTGCCCAGACCCCACACCGGCTTTCTGCCCGATCACCACCCAGGCCGGGAGCAGGGGTCGGGGACCCAGGGCCAGATCTGCTGTGTGGGGCCTGGGAGCAGAGAGGCGGGAAGGAACCCAACATCAGCCGGCGCACAGCCGGGGAGGCAGATGCAGATGCCCTGGGCCCCAGCCAGCCCAGGTGGGCGTGGCCCCTCAGTCCCCTGGTCCCACCTCCAGACCCTCCCCCAACCCCCACCTTCCTTCCTGACTCCCACCCAGTGTGAGCTCAGTTCCTAGCCTCTGCTTCCAGAAAGCCCGCCCTGCGGAGCTGGGGCTGCAGGAGGGCAGAGCTTGGGCTCCACAGCCTGAGGGCGCCCTCTGTGCTCACTGCAGCGCGCGGTGGGGGGCGGGGGGTGTCCCCTGTGCTCACTGCAGCCTGGGGGAGCGTGCCCCCTGCAGCCTGAGGCCTGGCCCTCTGTTCCTTGTCACTTGTGCCACCTACCTACCCTGAGGCTCTGCTCAGGCTGGAGAGGTAAGACCTGTGGGCACACAGAGACCCACATGTCAACAGGTTCTGCCCAGCCCAGGCTCCAAACACAGGTTGGCTGGGCTTCTTCCTATAAGCCGAAGAGAGATTTACAAGACAACCGATTCAGGGAGGGGGAGAAAGCAGAATGATTGTACAAAGAGACTCTCATGCCTGAGGTTCCAAAGTCACAGATTCCGTCCCCTGCGCCACAGTAAGCCAGAGCTGACCAGTGCTCTGGTAAAAATAATAAGTAAATAAATAAGAAGAAAAACAGAAACGAAAAAAAGCATCCAAAATAGCAAACCAGCCGTTCAGGGGTAGAGTGACACCCACATGTGGGCACTGCACCACACTGCCAGAGTGCCACCGCCCCTCCTCCACGGGCACTCGGGCTCTGGATTCCTCTCCCCCTTAGAAAATGCACATTGGGAGTTGGGCGGTTAAGCACACGCCACACAAAGCGCAAGGACCGGCGTAAGGATCCCGGTTCGAGCCCCCGGCTCTCCACCTGCACGGGAGTCGCTTCACAGGCGGTGAAGCAGGTCTGCAGGCGTCTGTCTTTCTCTCCCTCTCTCTGTCTTCCCCTCCTCTCTCCATATCTCTCTGTCCTACCCAACAACAACGACATCAACAATAACAACGATAATAACTACAACAATAAAAAAACAAGGGCAACAAAAGGGAAAATTTTTAAAAAAAGAAAATGCACATTTGCAGACACTGTTCTGACAAGCACGTGAGATTACACAGGAAGCACATTCCAGTGCACGAGGTCCTGGCTTCAAGCCCTGAGTCCCCACCTGCACCGGGGAACTTCACTGGCGGTGACACAGTGTTGCCGTGTCTCTACCTTCCCTCTCCATTTCTGTCTCTGTCCTAAATAAATCAAACATTAAGAAAACAGACGGAAGGAATAGACAGGGAGCATCTTCAACTCGCTGAGCCTTCACCCGCCCCCAGGTCCTGCGGAAGCAAAGCCAGGGAGTGGCCTTGGGCTCCAAGGGAGGCTTCTGCAGGCTGGGCCTCTGCTCCAGGAGGTCACGTCAGGGGGCCGGGGGGCTCAGGAGTATGAGGGGGATTCTGTCAGACACCCGACGCCTCGTTCTCTCCTCTCTCAAGTGTGCTGAGCTATGCGCAGAATTAAGACAGTCGCTGGCACAGCCCTGGTCAGGTGGTTCCTGTGTCCCTCTCCGTAAACACTGAAAGGCACAAAGGGCAGCTGGCACAGGCCTGTGGAACAAGGCATACTTGAGGACAACAGACAGACAGACTGACCACCTCTGCTGGCAAAGCTCCGTCTGCCCCAACCCCAGGGACCACTCGACTTCCCGGAGCCCCGGAAGCACAGGTGAAGCGCGTGAGGGTCCGTGCACAGCCGTTACCCTCAGGACCCTCAGCCTGATGAGGCGCCCCCCCCCGTCACCCCCATCCTGACGGGGTGTGGCTGACTGCGACTGGGCAGCTGGGCACCCCGAGGGTTCAGTCAATAGGTCTGCTCCGTCCGGGCCGGGAGGCTGCGGGCGACAACGGTGCCAACTGCGTGGCAGCCTGAGCCCTTCTGGCATAGCTCCAGACACCGCCCCTGCTCTGCACCCAGCCACCCAGCCACCCAGCCTGCCCGCCTGCCCGTCTGCCTGCCTGCCCATCTGTCTGGCCCACGCCCCCACGGAGGGAGGGCCAGCCTGCCTTGCTCACCTGCCGCCGAGGTGGCCTCCCTGGCCTCTCCCGGGCCGCACCCCCACTGCTCCTCCTCTCCGGCTGAGGGGTTGCGGGCGCAGGGGGCACCTCTGGGTCCTTGTGGCAGGAGGGGGGAGCCCAGCTGAGCCCTCCTGCGCCACCCCCCACACCCCGGCTGCTGCTCTCGGCCTCCAGCACCGGGAGGGCGTGGGAAGGGGGCGGCGCAGGTGCGGCCCCTTCTGCAGGGGCTGCGGGGTGGGCGGGGAGGTGCCCTCCTCAGCCGCCTACAGTCGGGCCAGCTGTGCACACAGGGTCTGGGAGCCGAGACTGCCTTGTGTACCAGCCCCTTCCGACCCGGGCTGGGCCAGCACTCCAGCCCCAGGCAGCCTCCCCCACAGCACCCAGGACATTCCCTGGGTGCCTTCCCTCGGGAAGGGCTGTGGGTGGGAGCAAGTGTCCATCTGCAAAGGCCCAGGTCCCCATGTGCTCGCAGCCTCGAGATGGTTCTGTCAGTGGTCAGAACTGCTCACTGAGGGGCGCCCACCTCCTAAGGGGTGTGTCCTCTCCTACTTTTCTAAGCTCTTACCTTGCTGTATCGTTGACTTAAAATCTTTTTAAATCTTTATTTATTGGATAGAGACAGCCAGAAATTGAGAGAAAGGGGGATACAGAGAGACAGAGACATCTGCAGCCCTGCTTCACCACTCCTGAAGCTTTCCTCCTGCAACTGGGTGGCAGGAGATTGAACCCAGGTCCTTGTGTACTGGAACATGTGCGCCCAGCCAGGTGCGCCACCGCCAGGCCTCTGCTGAGTTGTTGTTTTTTTTAAAAATATTTATTTATTTATTTATTTTTGCCCTTGTTGCTTTATTGTTGTAGTCATTATTGTTGTTATTGATGCCTTCGTTGTTGGATAGGACAGAGAGAAATGGAGAGAGGAGGGGGAGACAGGGAGAGAGAAAGACAGACACCTGCAGACCTGCTTCACTGCTTGTGAAGCGACTCCCCTGCAGGTGGGGAGCCGGGGGCTTGAACCGAGACCCTTATGCCGGTCCTTGTGCTTTGCGCCACCTGCACTTAACCCGCTGTGCTACCGCCCGACTCCCGAGTTGTTTTTTTAAATATATTTATTTTAATGAGAGAGCGCAGCTTGGCTCTGCCTTATGGTGGTACAAGGGATTGAACCTGGGACCTTGGAACTTCAGGCATGAGAGTCTTTTGCAGAACCATGGTGCTCTCTCTCCAGCCCTGTCACTGACTTTGTAAAATACCTTGTACAGCAGGAGTTTAATGGCGATGGATGGATGGGGACAAATTGGTCAGAGCTTTGGGACGAAAGCCAAGAGAAGGAATATTAGATGAAACTGCCCTCTCCCCTAGCCCCCCATGTGCTATCACACGCCAGCAAATGACACAGACTGTACTTCTTGCTTTGTCTGGTGTGTCCGATGATTCTGAATCGAGCCAACCAAACATGGAAGTGCCTGCAGGCACAGTGGGTCAGAGCTGGGTAACGCAGCAGCAATGCCCAGGCCGGCCGTGCACCCGTGCACTCTCCCCCTGCAGAGCAGGGCACACAGTTCAGACCCGGTGAGGCTGGGGATTCCAGTCAGGGTGGAACAGAGCCCAGCCAGCAGCACCATGTCAGCACTCACACCACACAAGCTACCAAGCGAGCACCGGGGAAGCCTTGCAGGTACTCTCCCGGGGGCTGAGCACGGAAGCCCGAGTCTGCACTCGGCTGTGGGTGCAGAGCATGCCAGGGGGACACTTCACGTGGCCGGGCTTGTGCTCCAGGTCGGGGTAACAGCCCTTCCTGCCAGGAAGGCTCACAGTGGCACGAAGGAAGAACAAGGCAGGACAGGCACCTTGCAACCTCACCCATCACTGGATCAGGAGCCGAATGCCCATCACCAGGTGGCAGCTCAAACTGTGCCGAGCTACTTCACTGGAAGGTCAGACCAGTGTGAAGGAGCCGGGGCCAGCTGGATGGACCGACGAGCTCTAGAGAGCGAGTCACAGGTGGACGGAGGGCTGCCGTGGGTGCCAACTCATTTCCAATGTGCAGTCCAAGCCTCGCCCGTTTGGTAAACACTGGTATGTGTAGAGCCGTGAGTTCAAACGCACAGTGGGAGTGACCTGGGAGGGGCACAGCGCAAGGTGTGCAAAGGACCACAAGCCGCTGATGCACACAAGTGTTTTCTCAGTGCCTTTTTTGTATAAAGGAAGTACTTTTATTTTAATTTAATTTTTTATATTTATTTCCCCTTTTGTTGCCCTTGTTTCATTGTTGTAGCTATTGATGTCATCATTGTTGGATAGGACAGAGAGAAATGGAGAGAGAGGAAGACAGAGAGGGAGAGAAAGACAGACACCTGCAGACCTGCTTCACTGCCTGTGAAGCGACTCCCCTGCAGGTGGGGAGCCAGGGGCTTGAACCGGGGTCCTTACACAGGTCCTTGTGCTTTGCGCCACATGTGCTTAACCTGCAGTGCTACCGCCCCAACTCCCATAAACAAAGTACTTTAAGAAATGTTTATTTTTGTAGGATAGATAGACACCCGCAGCATTGTTTCAGGGCTCATGAAGCTTCCCTCTGCAGGTGGGGACTGGGGGCTTGGACTCAGGTCTCTGTGCACTGTAATGTGTGCGCTCTACCAGGTGCGGCACTGTCTGGCCCCAGGAAATCTTTCTTCTGGTTGACAAATCACCAAAAAGCATGCTGGGAAACAGCGGGAATGTGGTTGGGATACTGAAGACCAAGCTATGCCAAAAGCTCCCAGACTTACTGACCTGCCTGCAGTCACCTTCGCAGGACAGACACTTCCCGCTGGCTATGAGTGGCGGGTAGTAGCGATGGAAAGGACACTTGATCCAGGAGTGCGATTCTTCTAGACTGTTAAGAGACTATTCACCCTGTTTCGATGCACTTACGCAAGCTACTCAGAAAACCTTTCCTGGGGGTTCATTCTGTGGAAGTATCACCCGGAGAGTGCTCAGGAACTCTCACAGCTGGAGCTAAGGACACCCCCCCCCCACCAGGCCAGGCCTGCCCCTGACGTGGAGGAGCTGCCAGCTGGGGTGGGAACGTGGACCAAGTGTTTTTGGCCTCACCTTCCTTTTCTTCTTCCTTCCTAGCACACTCACTCTATCCTGTTATCTCAAGCTGTGCTCTCCCAGCTCGCCCTGATTTGCACTGAGACTTCAGCTGTTCAAGGAAGCAAGAAACCCTTCTCCTTGCTTGTAAAACCAAAACGCATGGAACCCTTCTTCGTGGCCTACCTTTTGTTTCTGTCCACCCCAGTCTATGGCCACTGGCAGTTCTCACTATGATGTGTACACACGGCGCCCAGTGTTCACCGTCTCTAGAGGAGACGTGTAGCTTCAGCATCGGAGACCTTCTGTGGCACAGCCGTTACGCTCTGGGCGCTGGCTGCTGGTGTGCCTGTCTTTCAAAACCCCTTCAGGGGGCCAGGTGGTGGCGCACCTGGTTGAGTGCACATGTTACAATGCACAAGGACCCAGGTTTTAGCCTCCGGTCCCCACCTGCAGGGGGAAAGCTTTGCAAGCGGTGTAGCAGGTCTGCAGGTGTCTCTGTCTCTCCTCCTATCACCTCCCTCCCTCTCAATTTCTGGCTGTCTCTCGCCAATAAATAAAGATCATCATCATCATCATCATCATCATCAAACCTTCGAATGGGGGCAGTGCTGACTTGACCTTCTGTACTCTTCTGCACTTTCCGTGTGGGCTGTAACTGTGAAGCAGAGAACATTTCCAAACCCCCCCCACCAAGACACAGCATAGCCTCAGAACAAATCACCCCATCGTCGTGAAATAAACCAGAGAGAGACAGAGAGACAGAGAGGAGCACAACTTTATTGGCATGTTTAACTACAGTGGCGGAGGATCTTAAAATCTCTGCTAAAGGAATGCAGGCCCTGCAGCGGATCTCTCCCGGAACCTAGCTGGCACCGCATCTGACAAAGCTAAATGTTAACAGGAGTAGCTGCGAGCTGACTAAGACAGTTTTTAAGTAGGAGACTGAACTTTGGTAGATTCAGTTTTATCTCATATCTCAGTATCTTAGATCGGTATTTTATTTTTTAAAAGATTTTTCTTTTTTAAAATTTTTTTTAAATCATCTTTATTTATTGGCTAGAGACAGCCAGAAATCAAGTGGGAAGAAAGAGATAGGAAGAGAGATACCTGTTGCCCTGCTTCACCACTCACAAAGCTTTCCCCCTGCAGGTGGGGACCTGGGGCTTGAACCAGGCCTGTGTGTGCTGTAACAAGTGTGCTCAACCAGGTGCGCCGCCACCCGGCCCCAGATCAGTATTTTAAAACTGAACTATATATAGTTTTAGTTTAATATTCAGTGAGCAATTGCCTTTAAATCAACTGGCCTTCGTTGTGTCGACATATCTGCACCTCAGGCCAACATGCCCACATGCCCGCACATGTATTTCTCTAAGCATCCGAATTCCAAGAATACAGCCATCCCACTTACCAGACATCAAAGTCACGTGGCACCCAAACAGGGCCTTTACACCCCAAGGCATTTTGTGCCACATAGCTGCTCTACTGGACTGCACTTAGCTTTTTTCTTCCAGGCTATTCTAAGGTACAGGAATGCGCTGGTTCCTGCAACAACTGGTACCTCCCAACGTCAGCTTCTGCAGCAGTGAAGACTACATCATCCTTAAAAAGACTGGTGTCCAAGTCATTGCTAATGTCTTAAACAGATCTGATTTCCCAGATGAAGAATTTCGGTCAGAGAATCTATTCTCTGCAAGTTTGAATATGCAGCAGAGGGGTGTAATTAGTTACTCCTACACTCTGAGTTTGAAGTCAAGTTCCGAGGGCTAAATAATTCAATTGGTTACCCACCAGTATGTAAATAAATCCACTAAGAATCAATGTTTGCCTAGAAAGATGTTGTAAAGGGTCCCCTAGTGGACGCTCTGAGGTCACAATTCAACCATCATCTTCAGGGAGCAAACGTTTGGTCATTTGCACTCCCTCTTCATGGCTCTTTACCACCTGGTTGTTCATGTAACAGTTTGTGTTAAGATAATTAGCTGTCGGGATGGCTTGCTACTTCTGATTACAAAAGACAAAGGAGTATCCCATGAAATGAACAAAACCACTTTCAAAGATACAGTGGGTGGAATGCAACTAAAACTCACCCCTTTATAGAAAAAGTGAAATCTCAGTGAGACTTTAGGGGAGCCTTTACTTTGATGCACATCTACAGCATGGAATCATCGGAAATACAGTGAAAGCTAGAGCAGAAAACAGATACAGAAGATGACAGCACAAGTGTTCAGATAGCCTTCTGGGATGGACAGAGACCATCAAGAAGAAAGTGAGCTTGGAGACCCTCTTGGGAAATGATTTCTTTCTTTCTTTCGTTACTTTTTATTTTTATTTAACCAGAGCACTGCTCAGCTCTGGCTTATGGTAGTGCGGGGGATTGAACCTGGGACTTCGGAGCCTCAGGCATGAGAGTTTCTTTGCGTAACTATTATGCTATCTACCCAGGCAGGAAAATGATTTCTAGGCCAGCTTTATCACTGAACTTAATTATGGTCTTTTTAAAACACAGCAGTCCAGTTGAAATGCTAAGTATATATTTTCAAAAGTGATAATTAAAAAAAATGAATTCTATTACCTCTGATAAGTCTAATGTTTACCAAAAGATGTTGTCACTTGCCATCTTAAGCTATCTAACATTTGGTCCAAGTTAAGCACAATAACCAAAATGGTTTATTTGAAGCCTGATTATTAGACTAATTCAAAGCTCATAGTTATATACTTGATGAAGTTCACTAGGAAATAATGAGCTCTTTCTATACAACGTTTAACCCAAATATCCATAGGCATTTTCATTATATATTTGCACAGGTGTGCATCTAAAGTCACCTTCAACCTCGATTTATATAAACTATGAACTTCCACTACATTGGAACTATGCACTTCAAAGTCGTGGCCTCAAAAGATTGAGAGAACAAAGGGACAGGAAACCTATTCAAACAAGTCAAGATGAGAAAAAACACTTCTCATTTAAGACAGCCCCCTCAGGAGATCACATCACCACAGCCCTCCCCCCCAAACAGGAAGGAGTAGTCTGGAGCTTTAGAAAGGGAAAACCATGGAGAGTACAAAGACCGAATGCACTCGCATTATCCTACCAGGGCGAGCCTTACAGCTAGCAAATCAGACAAGAAGTGAGAGACCAGAGCAGGCGGGCTCTGCTCAACCCCGACTTATAGTGGGACGTGGCTGAACAGGTAAGACACCGATTCACCGTTGTGAGTTCTTCGGATCGCCTCGGCCAAAATCATGGAAATGTCGATGACCTAGACGTTGACCAGAAAACGGGGGGGGGGGGGGGTGGGGGGGTGGGGAGGGGAGAGGAAAGTGGGCAAGCTCAGACATGTTTACGTCAACACCTGCAAGTCAGAAAACCTGGAAATGATTTCCCAGCATGCCAGCCATGCTACCGCCGTCAACCCCCTCTGTCCACCCTTTCCTTCTGAGGACAAACTAGCTATCCCTTTCTCTCGGTGCTGTTTTATTATTATTATTATCATTATTCATTGGATAGAGACAACCAGAAATCAAGAGGGAAGGGGGAGACAGAGAGGGAGAGACAGAGAGACACCTGCAGTCCTGCTTCACTACTCGCAAAGCTTTCCCCCTGCAGGTGGTGGCCAGGGGCTTGAACCTGGGTCCCTTGCATGACTGTGTGTGTGCCAATAAAAAACATATTTTATTTATTTATTTATGAGGAAGACAGGAGGAGAGAGAGAGAGAGAGACAGAGAGAGAGAACCAGACATCACTCTGGTACATGTGCTGCCGGGGATTGAACTCGGGATCTCATGCTTGAGAGTCCAATGCCTTATCCACTGCGCCACCTCCTGGACCACCCAATAAAAAACTTTATTGGTGGCACAGCAGGTCGGCTCTTATCTGTCAGCCTGAGGTCCTGGAGTTCGATCCCCAGTATGGCATGTGTCAGAATGATACTCTAGTTCTTTCTCTTACTAGTAAAGAAATAAAACTAAAAAACAATCATTGACAAATAAAGATGGTGCTAATTGAACATGAAAGTCTGAGTTAGCACAGCCATTCAGACCATTTGCAAATGTATTCGCTTATGCCAAATAAACGCAATGCTTTCATGGATTAGCAACCACAGGGTGGTGGTCCGGGAGGTGGCAGAGTGGAGAAAGCACTGGATTCCGAACCATGAGGTCCAGAGTACAATTCCCGGCAGCACATTTACAGAGTGATGTCTGGTTCTTTCTCTCTCTCTCTCCTACCTTTCTCAGAAATAAATTATTGGGAGTTAGGCGGTAGCGCAGCAGGTTAAGCACAGGTGGCACTAAGCACAAGTACCGACTAAGGATCCCAGTTCGAGACTCTGGCTCCCCACCTGCAGGGGAGTCGCGTCACAGGTGGTGAAGCAGGTCTGCAGGTGTGTATCTTTCTCTCCTCCTCTCTCCATTTCTCTCTGTCCTATCCAAAAATGACGACATCAATAATAACAACAACAACACAACAAGGGCAGCAAAAGGAAATAAAGACACCTGCAACACTGCTTCACCACTCACAAAGCTTTCCCCTTGCAGGTAGGGACTGGGGGCTCGAACCCAGGTCCTTGAGCATTGTAACATGTGCGCTCAACCAGGTGCGCCACCACACGGCCCCTCTTTCTCCCTCTCGTTATATACTTTTCTTTTTTAAAAAATGTATTATCTTTATTTACTTATTGGATAGAAACTGTCAGAAATTGAGAGGAAGGGGAGGTAGAGAGGGAGACAGACAGACAGACACCCGCAGCCCTGCTTTACCACTTGTAAAGCTTTTCCCCTGCGGGTGGAGACCAGGGGGCTTGAACCTGGGTCCTTGCGCACTGTACTGTGTGTGCTCAGCAAGGTGTGTCACCAGCCAGTCCCTCTCTCTCTCCCTATTTCTCTCTGTTCTAGCTAATTTAAAAAGGGGGGTGGGTCAGGTGGTGGCACACCTGGTTAAGTGCACACATTACAACGCCCAAGGACCCAGGTTCAAGCCCCAGGACCCCACCTGTAGAGGGAAAGCTTTACAAGTGGCGAACCAGGGCTTTAGGTCTCTCTCTCTCTCTCTCAAAGATTTTATTTACTTAGTCATGAGTAAGGAGGAGAGAAAGTGGGGGAAGAAGCAGACGTCACTGGTACATGTGCCAATGGGGACTGAATGCTGGCCCTCATGCTTGAGAGTCCACTGCTTGATCCACTGCTCCTGGAGGCTATTTTTCCCATTTTTGTTGCCCTTGTTGTGGTTGTTATTGTTGTTATAGCTACTGTTGTTGGATAGGACAGAGAGAAATGGAGAGAGGAGGGGAAGACAGAGACGAGGAGAGAAAGATAGACACCTGCAGACCTGCTTCACCACTTGTGAAGCGACCCCCCTGCAGGTGGGAAGCTGGGGGCTCAAGCCGGGATCCTTCTGCCGGTCCTTGCATTTTGCACCACGTGCCCTTAACCTGCTGCACTACCGCCCAGCCCCCGGCTTTATTCTATTGTGTATCTAACTTTTGATCTCTGCTGGCCTTGGCCTTTTTTCAGAGATCTGAAACGAGTTACCCTCACGTGAGGAGAAGCTGCAACATCTGCTCTAGCCTGGGGCCATGTACAGAAGGCTCCAAGCTGTTCCCTGGGATCTAAGGCAGCTTCATTGTGGCTTGGTCTTGCCTGCAGCTTGGAGAGTACCTGAATCTTGGAGCACTGCTTCATTTTGTCCTCTTGCGGAATTGTGTTAGTGACAACCACCGCCTCGAAGGCAGCGTTGTTTATTCTGGAGATCGCAGGCCCAGAGAAGATGCCGTGGGTAAGGATGGCGTACACTTTGGTGGCTCCGGCTGAGAGGAGCCTGGAAAACAGGAGAGAGAGAAACAGTGCGTGTATGAGTATCCTGAGAACGGTCTTCCTGGTGTGGTTTTGCAAGTATGCTCTATAACGGCAAACATGAAAGCGATTCCACTCACAAGCTAGCAACTCAGAACAGGGTCTCTGAAGAGCACCGGGCATTCCATTAAGTCAGAAACTACCTCAGTATGGGGCCTGGATGATTCTTCGCTAATTCTGGATTCTGCCAACTAGTGATAGTTCCACTTCCCTCAGCTGTGACCAGAATCGTCTCCAGACATGGTCAGATGTCCCCAGAGGACAGGAGGAGTGAATAGAGTTGTCTTTTTGAGAGTGAGAGGACAGGACGCTAGTATATTGGTGGTAGGTGCAGCAAAGCGTATCCACAGAGGGGTTGGACTGCCCTCCTGACGTTTATAATAATGGAAGCTAATGGTCAGTCAATGAAATCAGGTTTTTTAAAGTCTCTTCAGAACTCAATGTGCCCCTGACCGAGACCCACTGGTTTAAACCAGTCTGACTGGCATATTATCACTGTGATACATAACTAGTACGAAAAGCTTATTAGTGCTATCTTTTACATTCTTGATTTTGTCCTAAGGCTTTCTTTTACATTTTATTGATTGATTTATTTCATAAGACAGAGAGAAATTGAGAGGGGAAGGGGAGACAGAGAAGGAGAAACACTGGCAACACTGCTTCACCACCCAGTAGGTGGGGAGCAGGGGCTTGAACCCAGGTCCTTGTGCACTACGCTGTGTGAGCTCCACCAGGTGCGGCAGCACCTGGCCCATTCTAAGGCTTTCAGGCATGGTGTGCATCAGACCAGGTTCCTAGTGCTCCAGTGACACTGGGTTGGGCTGTGGCATCTTCTCTGGACAGCCTACGTCTAAAACCTCCAGAAGTCACTGGTTATGAAGACCAAAGAGTGGAGCTACACAGAAGGGAGTGAGGGACCCAAGAAGCCCCCAAGACAGCATCTTCCCCTTTGTGCCCAGTTTCAGGGGACCCTTTTGAAGACCCTATGAAAGCTCAATATGGAAATGAAAACTAGGGGCTGGACAGTGGCTCATCCTAGAGTTCACATCGCAGCGCACAAGGACCTGGATTCAGGTCCCTGGTCCCCACCTGCAGGGGGAAGCTTCACGAGCAGTGGGGGCAGTGCTGCAGGTCTCTCTCTCTTTCTCTCTCTCCCCCCTCTGTCTCTCCCTCCCTCTCAATTTCTCTATCCTATCAAAAAGAAAAAAGATGGGAGTCGGGCGGTAGCGCAGCGGGTTAAGCACACGTGGCGCAAAACCCAAGGACCGGAGCAAGGATCCCAGTTTGAGCCCCCGGCTCCCCACCTGCAGGTGAGTCACTTCACAGGCGGTGAAGCAGGTCTGCAGGTGTCTCTCTTTCTCTCCCACTTTCTGTCTTCCCCTCCTCTCTCTATTTCTCTCTGTCCTATGCAACAACTACAACAACAATAATAACTACAACAATAAGACAACAAAGGCAACAAAAGGGAATAAATAAATAAATTTTTTAAAAAGTCTTTTATAAAAAAAAAAAGAATGGCTGTCCAGAAGCATGGGTTAGGCATGCAGGCCCATGGTGGTTTCCTACCAAGATTAAATAAGCCTAGAATTCCCTTGGGTCTGAACACCATTGCCAATCAAGCAGCAATAATCTGGAGAAACAGGCCCCATGTTTCAAAGCTGGTGTCTTTTACTTTCCTACTGTAGTATACTAATCACTCCCTGAGCTGTCCC
Organism: Erinaceus europaeus; assembly: GCF_950295315.1. Taxonomy (NCBI): domain Eukaryota; kingdom Metazoa; phylum Chordata; class Mammalia; order Eulipotyphla; family Erinaceidae; genus Erinaceus; species Erinaceus europaeus. The sequence goes on from NC_080185.1 coordinate 124,034,369, forward strand.
AAACCACCCCCCCCCGTACTTGTCCGCAGCGTGGCAGATGGTGCCACAGGTGTCGGCCATGTCGTCCACAAGGATGGCCACTCGGTCCTTCACATCCCCCACCAGAACCATCCGGTCCACTTCATTCGCCTTCTTCCTCTCCTTGTGAATCAGGGCAAATTCCACATTCAGTCTGTCGGCGATGGATGTCACCCTGAGGAAGGACATGATGGACACGCAAAAATCCAGTCAATATAGTATCGACCGATTTCTGAAGTGCAAAACAATTTATTTTTTCTTTAAAGTAGCCACTCCAGGTGAGCAAAAACTCGGCTCTCACAGATAAAAATCCCCCCTGGTTATGGTGAGACATGGACTGGGAGTGACATACCGCAGCGAAGCCAAGGACTCCGGAGAAGGAGGGAGATGGACAAGATGGAGAGACACTGGGGTCCTGGTGTCCCCTTGACACCAATCGAGTGTAGATGAGAGGCCATGTCTATGTGTTCAAGACTAGACTGTAAACTGTTAACCTCCCCCCCAATAAAATAAAATTAAAAGATAAACAAAAATCATGCCTGGTTTGGGAGCTGCTGAAGCAAGTCATGGGAACGAGGAAGCTGGGGTGCTAAGCCATGGGAGCCCACTTCCTGCAGCCTGCGCATGGACAGACAGGCAGCGGACAGAGCCGCCTGCGTGCCAGTGGATCTGAGTCTGAGGTATGAACTTTGTGGGGACAGAGGAGAGAATGGGATACGAGTGGGAAGTCTCAGCCACTTTAAGTGCCACATGGCAGTGTCACAAGAAATAAAAGAAAGGGGGCTGGGCGGTAGCACAGTGGGTTAAGCGTACGTGGCGTGAAGTGCAAGGACCGGCATGAGGATCCCGGTTCGAGCCCCCGGCTCCCCACCTGCAGGGGAGTCGCTCCAGAAGCAGTGAAGCAGGTCTGCAGGTGTCTGTCTTTCTCTCCCCCTCTCTGTCTTCCCCTCTTCTCTCCATCTCTCTGTCCTACCCAACAACAATGACAGCAATAATAATAACTACAACAATGATTTAAAAAACAAGGGCAACACAAGGGACAAACTAACTGCAGGAGCAGTGGATTCATGGTGCAGGTGCAGGCACCGAGCCTGAGCCCCAGCAATAGCCCTGGAGGCAAAAAAAAAAAAAAAAAAAAGAAAGAAAGAAAGAAAAGAAAAAGTACCCCTATAAAGAGTTCCTTGGCTACATCACATCAAATCGATGGGGTTTACAGTCAACAATATTGATACCCCTTTCCCATATTAGGGAGCTACTCTCTACCCTGACCCAGCTTTCTGGTCCTTTTCCCAGCCATGACATCATGTCCCCAGACAATAACTTGGATCCACCCGCATATCAGATTTCAGGCTGGGGGAAAAAAAGAAACAAAACAAAACAAAACAAAAAACTAGTAGAGCCACAGGCCCTTTGGAATATCACTAAAATATGCCTACTAGCTGTCTACAAAATGGAGGACCCCCCCAGCTCTTCATCTGCACTATTCCAGCCTTTAGGTCCATGATTGCTCAACAATTTGTTTGGCTTTGTGTGTTAACTCTCTTTTCAGCCACCAGGTTCCAGATGCTAGCAGGATGCCGGCCAGGCTTCCCTGGACTGAAGACCCCACCAATGTGTCCTGGAGCTCCGCTTCCCCAGAGACCCATCCTACTAGGGAAAGAGAGAGGCAGACTGCGAGTATGGACCAACCAGTCAACGCCCATGTTCAGCGGGGAAGCAATTACAGAAGCCAGACCTTCTACCTTCTGCAACCCACAACGACCCTGGGTCCATGCTCCCAGAGGGATAGAGAATGGGAAAGCTATCAGGGGAGGGGGTGGGATACGGATTTCTGGTGGTGGGAATTGTGTGGAGCTGTAGCCCTCTTATCCTACGGTTTAGTCAGTGTTTCCTTTTTATAAATAAAAATTTAAAAAAAAAAAGAGTTCCTTGGGTTGCTAGAACATTCCTGTTTCCTGAAAGCAACTCTTCTAAGTATATGTCAATAACAAAACTTGACACATGCTCCTCACAGTGGTGCTGAGACAGTGTTTCACACAGAAACCTTTGGGAGAAAAAATGCAGAACAAAGATGCAGCTTGATTTCTGCCTCTTTTGGACATGCTTAGCCCCTTTTCTCAGTGCAGGGAACCCCGCCCCCCAGGAGAAACAGAAGACCTGGGAGTGTCCCGAATGAAAGAAAGCACTAGTTAGAGATGCACCTATCTAACCTGTCTTCACTAGTGAGTCAACCCCATCAAGCTTAAAACACTATGCAAGAGTGACCTCTTACGGCGATACTAAGCTTTACCTGGTCCTGGTTGAAGTGTGAAGGTTTTTCTCTAAGGCAACACCTTCCAATTTGTCTGACAAGTAGCCCGTATAAAAAATGCAGTAAGGACAGAAACGGGCCAGACAAGTGTGTGGAACCTCTTATTCTCCTGGCTTAGTAACTGCTAGAATCATTTTTTTTTTTTCTGGTTACAAGAAAGAAATGGCCTAGACCCATTTTTTGTACTGTGGCGAATGCCCAGACTCAGCTCTATAAAGACAGACAGTGGGCTAGGAGACTGCCAGCGGCCGAGGGGAAGAGGGCTGGGTTTCCTTTTGGGCTAATTGAAAACATTCCGGAATTAGTGGTGACAGATGCAGAAGTCGAACAGCCACTGAGCTGTCCCCCCTTTAAATGGGTGACTCCTATGCCTATGTAGTCAATCTGCTAGGACACACAGCTCGCAAGTAAGCTATAAACATTCCCAACACAGAGCATTCACAGGATGGTTCCCAGTCCTCTAAGAAGACGCACTGGGCGTGCCACACCTGGGGTGCGGGAGGGTCAGGCCTAGTGAGACATGCTGGGTGACCAAGCACAGGGCTGTCACAGCTGAGCGGGGCCTTTGGAACTGAACTTCCCACTTCTCTGTGCTATATAGCGGGGCCACTTCCTGCCACCCGCCCGTCTCCAGCCAGTGTCTCTTCCTCTTCTGAGCTGGGAACCTCACCGGGGGCAGCAGTAGCCCGAGGCTGTTCTAAGGACCAGCACTTCTTGTCTCTGGGCTGCTCCCAAGTTCTCAGTGTTCCTACCTGGCAGCGGGGATAGGACCTCACACGCGTGAGGTGTGTGCTGCGCTGCTGGGCCACCTCCCACGCTCCTGAGCAAGTTCTACTCTAGCACCACAGCTGGGACGCAGCTGGATGCGGGAGACAGAGGGACAGGCACGTGCATTTGTCACCCCAGAGCTTGACCAATGTCATTTGAAGCTGAAACCCAGGGCCTCGCACATGCAGGCATGTGTCCTCTCGGCAAACACCATCCCTGACCTCTGGTATCAGGTGACTGACCACAGACCCCCATCCGTATCTAATGCAGGGGAAAGAGCAAGGCATGAGCGAGCAGAGAGCAGAGAGCTGCGCAGCCGGGCAAGTCGTGAGCCTGCTTATACCTTTTGGCTCCCCCCGCGTCAGGGGAGACAATGATGCAGTTCCTCCACTCGCTGATGTTCTCACGAATCCACTGCAGGACCGCGGGCTCCGCATACAGGTTATCCACAGGAATGTCGAAGAAGCCCTGAGGGAAGACATACATCACTGTCACACGGTAGGGGCTGTCTCCTTCCTTCCCTTCCCTTCCCTTCCCTTCCCTTCCCTTCCCTTCCCTTCCCTTCCCTTCCCTTCCCTTCCCTTCCCTTCCCTTCCCTTCCCTTCCCTTCCCTTCCCTTCCCTCTCCTTTCTTTTCTTTTGTTTCATCTTTATTGGATAGAGATAGCCAGAAATTGAGGGGGAAGGGGGAGATAGAGAGGAAGAGAGACAGAAAGATACGTGCAGCACTGTTTCACCACTTGTAAAGCTTTCCCTCTGCAGGTTGGGACTGGGGGCTCGAACCCGGGTCCTTGTGCACTGTAACATGTACGTGCAACCAGGTGTGCTACCACTGGGCCTGTTTTATTTCTCAAGATAGTCCCTTTTGTGGCCCACTGGAGGGAGCTTTGGGCTTAAAAGCACGAGGCCCAGAGTTTGATGTCTGGCTCTCTTCCTGGCGTTGTTTTATTTTTAAAAAGATTTTATTTATTTATTAATAAGAAAGATGGGGTGGGGAGAGAGAAAGAACCATCACTCTGGTACATGTGCTTCCGGGGATTGAACTTGGGACCTCATGCTTGACAGTCCAATGCTTTATCATGGTGCCACCTCCCAAACCACAATATATATTTTTTAAAGATTATCTCTTTCATTCAATAAGATCAAAACTTTTCTGTCGTTGTTGCCAGGGAACAAGCCCAGAACTCTATATAACATCTAGCTGCACCCCTGCCCAAGAAAGGGATGTCTTGCTCAAAAGAAGCCTTTCAGAGACCAGATGTTTAACAGAACTTGAAATCAAAAGATGACAATTTCTCAGGAGCGTGTTTCCGTTACTGCTGGGGCCACGCTCTATTTTGTGATGATTACCTGGGTTCTGAGACACCAAAACGACTTGGCAAGCAGCGGAGGAAAGAGGTTTGTTGCTTTTATGCCCCTTGTTATAAGCCCAGTACTGCACACTGGCTTCATATCCTGAGGTGGGCAGTGTGACCTGACCTGCTCTTCACAAGAAGGGTCTAGCTAGGCTGCCACTCTACCGATCTAACCCTCGTCCAGAAGTGGAGTCGGAATTCAGCTCTAGAGTTTACCACGGGAAGCATTCCCATTCCTCCAAGACTGGGCAGGGACAGGGTGACAGGGAAGGGCTCAACATCAACTCTGATTTTCTAGTTCAATGAAGAAGAAAATCCAAGAGAGAAGAAAGACAATTACACACTCAAACACAAGTAAGGCTACCTGCTTTGGGGATTACTTAACCTAGCAAAAGCGCCATCTCCTGCTTTGAAAGCCATTTTAACCTAAGAGGGCAAGAATTCAACCACTCTCAGGAAAGCCCCAATGTCAAGCAAGGGTGAGGGAGCGAGCGGGAGCACCTGGATCTGAGACGCATGCAGGTCCATGGTGATGATGTGATCCGCCCCAGCCACCGAGAGCATGTTGGCCACGAGTTTCGCAGAAATGGGAGCACGGCTCTGAAACAAACAAAAACACAAACATGGATTTTGTAAGAGGAAAAGAGCTGAGATATTTCGATTCCTCTTGCATGAGACTTACGTGAGGAAGATGGTTTTATAAAATGTTAGTTTAAGAATACTGAATCCTTCCAAGAAGACCGACTCAACTAGAAGCAGCAATTTTAAACGACCATAATTTACCACAGCACTGAAGCTTTCCCCCAGTGTGGTGGAAAACTGACCCCAAGCAAGAACATTTACTCTCAGTGATTCTTTTTCAGAAGCAAAGCTTTGAACGAATGTACATGGACATATTTATCTCTTTAGGCCGACTTTTGAAATGTATTTTTATGTTATTTATTTATTTTTCCTTTTGTTGCCTTTTTTATTGTTGTTGTAGTTATTTTTGCTGTTGTTGTTGATGTTGTCGTTGTTGGATAGGACAGAGAGAAATGGAGAGAGGAGGGGAAGACGGGGAGGGGAGAGAAAGACAGACACCTGCAGACCTGCTTCACCGCCTGGGAAGCGACTCCCCTGCAGGTGAGGAGCCGGGGGCTCGAACCGGGATCCTTACGTAGGTCCTTGCACTTCATGCCAGGTGCACTTAACCCGCTGCGCTACCACCCGCCTCCCTTTAGGTTGAATTCTTTTTTTTTTTTAAATATATATATTTATTTATTTTTGTTGCCCTTGTTTTATTGTTGTTTTATTATTGATGTCGTCGTTGTTGGATAGTACAGAGAAATGGAGAGAGGAGGGGAAGACGGGGAGGGGAGAGAAAGATAGACACCTGCAGACCTGCTTCACCACTTGTGAAACGAACCCCCTGCAGGTGGGGAGCTGGGGGCTCAAACAAGGATCCTTACGCCGGTCCTTTCACTTTGCGACACCTGCGCTTAACCCCCAGCGCTACCGCCTGACTCCCCAGGTCGAATTCTATAGTGCTTTATAATTAAAGTTCACAAAATCAAAAAATTCATTGATATCTCAGAACAGACCAAAAAAAAAAAAAAGATCTTAATTCCGTTTTCTTCACCATTTCCTATTTACAAAAATACTATAGTGAGTCAATGTGCTTCACACTAGCTATGGAGAACTCTGATAAAAGAAGCCAAGAGTTAACAAAACATCTATGCACGCACCATCACACTGTGCCATTCCAATTGTCGCAAGTGTGTAGAGCAGCAGGTGCAGAGAGACATGACAGTATAAAGAGCATCGGGTTTCAAGAGATGGTTGCAGGGCCAGGGAGGCGGTTCAGCAGGTAGGGACCTGACTTCCATCTAGGAGGTCCCAGGTACAAGCCCTGGCACCACAGAGAAAGCAAATGCAAACCAAGTAGACTGCATGTGATTTACTACATGACATTAAAAGGCATCAATCACAGTAAGGAAGTTAACTGTAGGGCTGGGCGGTGGTGCACCTGGTTAAGCCCCTGCTTCCCATCTTCAGGGAAAAGCTTCACAAGCAGTGAAACAGATGCCTCTCTGCTTCTCTCCCCCCCCTTTTTTTGGCTCCAGAGTTATTGCTGGGGCTCAGTGCCTGCACCACGAATCCACTGCTCCTGGAGACCATTTTTCCCCTTTTGCTGCCCTTGTTGGTTTATCATTGTTGTGGTTATTATTATTGTTGTTGTTATTGCCGTCTTGGCTAGGACAGAGAGAAATGGAGAGAGGAGGAGAAGACAGAGGGGGGAGAGAAAGATAGACACCTGCAGACCTGCTTCACTGCCTGTGAAGCGACGCCCCTGCAGGTGGGGAGCCGGGGCTTGAACTGGGATCCTTATGCCGGTCCTTGTGCTTTGCGCCACCTGCGCTTAGCCCGCTGCGCTACCACCCAACCCCCCCTTTTTAATTTCTTATTTATTTATTTAGTTCCTTTTTTGTTGTTCTTGTTGTTTTATTGTTGTAGTTATTATTGATGTTGTTGTTGTTGTTGGATAGGACAGAGAGAAATGGAGAGAGGAGGGGAAGACAGAGGGGGAGAGAAAGACACCTGCAGACCTGCTTCACCGCCTGTGAAGCGACTCCCCTGCAGGTGGGGATCCGGGGGCTCGAACCGGGATCCTTAACGCCCTTTTAATTTCTATCTCTCCTATCAAATAGAAAAAAAAAGATAAAATGGCTGCTTGGGGGCTGGGCGGTGGCGCACCTGGTTGAGCACACACGTTACAATGCGCAAGGACCCAGGATCAAGCTCCCAGTCCCCACTTGCATGGGGAAAGCTTCACAAGTGGTGAAGCAGGGCTGCAGGTGTCTCTCTGTCTCTCTCCCTCTCTATCTCCCCATGCCCTATTGATTTCTGGCTGTCTCTATCCAATAAATAAATAAAGATAATAATTTTAAAATATTTTTTTAAAAAATGGCTGCTGGGAGTGATGAATTCATCATGTAGACTGGAGAGAGCCCCAGAAGTAACCCTCGTGTCAACAGTAGAAGAAGGAAGAGGAGGAAGAGGAGGAAGAGGAGGAAGAAGAGATGGAGGAGAAGGAGAAGGAGGAGGAGGAGGAGAAAAAGAAGGAGCAGAAGAAGGAGGAGGAGGAGGAGGAAGAAATGGAGGAGAAGGAGAAGGAGGAGGAGGACGAGAAAGAGAAGGAGCAGAAGAAGGAGGAGGAGGAGGAAGAGGAGGAAGAAGAGATGGAGGAGAAAGAGAAGAAGGAGGAGGAGGAGGAGGAGGAGGGAGAGGAGGAGAAAGAGAAGGAGAAGAAGGAGGAGGAGGAGAAGCAGCAGCAGGTAATTATTATGTAATCTAGGAGGGAGTGGAAGGGAGTCTGGGGAGAGAGGGGCACAGCACAGTCTGAAGAACCCTGAAGATCAAGACTGAAAGATGAATCAAATTCTTATAAACTCAACAGAAACCCGAAGGAAGAAAGAAGGCCTTAGGGCGCCTGGAGAATTTGGGATCTAGAGAAATGGAGGCCAGGGGATTTACTGACACGGTAACCTCCTTCCAATTGCCCAGCTTTTCTCTGTAGCCAAGTTTCCGCACCATTAGCTGTGGACAATAACTGTCCACACCCCCAAAGCCAAGCAACTAAGCAGACATGAGTAAGCCAAGCAAAGATCCAGCATTTGAACCCAGTCACAAAAAGGAAAACACAAATTAAAAAAAAAATTCTTCACTCAAAATAGTAGCAAACACACACACACACACACACACACACACACACAATTTATTTGCATGAAAACAAACACAAGGAATTAATTACAATGTTAAAGATGATTTGTTTTCTCTAATACACCATTCTTTCAAACAAATATTTTTATTTTACCAGAGCACTGCTCAGCTCTGACTTATGGTGGTACAGGGGATTGAACCTGGGACTTCAGGCAGACAGATCTTTGTGTAACCACTATGCAATCTCCCAGCCCACATATTATTTCATAATACACACACATGCATATTTTCAGCACACAAAGAATGAGAGGAAATACCCAAAATATTAACAGTCAATGTTCCTAGAAGGTGAGGTTATGGGGAAATATTTCTCTAACTTCTAAAAACCTTTGCAGTCTTCACAACGAGTTCATACTGGAATGCCCGTTTCAGCACCGAACTCACCTGTTCTGTGTCGCCCCTGGAATAGAGTCTGTCTGGCTCCAGTCCCTGAGAGCTGTCAGCGCCCTTGCCTGCCCACATGGCTCTTCCAAGCAGTCAAGACTGAGCCTGCGCTTCCCGCTCCTAGAAACTCTAGTCGCGCCTTCTTCCTCTGCATTACCCCGTCTCTGTGGAGTCCGTGCAGCCAACCGCCAGGTCTGACTCAGATCTCCCTCAGCCCTCAAGCACTCTGAGGGTTTCAGAGAGAAATGACCTGTCCCTTCTAAAGGGAACCGCCTTTTTGGTTCCCCCATTTGGAAACACCCACTGCGCAGAGCCTACTGAGAGATCACCCTCAAGGACCCGACGTGGACAGATGTCAATGACTCCAGCTAGATCACAGGGCAAAGAACTGGTTCGGGAAATGTTCTCTTCACACACACACACACACACACACGCACACACGCACGCGCACGCACGCACACACACGCGCACACACACACAGCTCCGTGTGTGACTTCTGCGGGAAATATCCAGACTAGAACACAAACTTTCTACAGCCCAGTCATTATCCTCACTGACTGAGAGGATGATTTAGTTCAACAAAACTCAGGATAATTAAAAGAACAAACTGGTCTTTGTGACTTCTTTGTAATAAACTAATAAACTGACCTGCAGCGCTAACCAACTCCAGGCTCTAGCTGTAATGTAACAGCCGGTAGGAGGCTTCCTCTGCTCTCAATTCTCAGTGGCATCAAGCAGCTCTTGCTTCTGGGCTTTAAACCACACGGGTGACTTCTAGATTCAGGCTTTCTCATTCCTTTCTTCAAACATTGCTTACAAATTTGGTTTCTATGCTGTGTTTCATAATTCGACTCAAAACCTAACTGACTCTTGCAGGGATAATGATTTATAAGTTAACTGGCTTTCTAACCTATAAAGAGAAAAGGGAAGGGGGAGTCGGGCGGTAGCGCAGCAGGTTAAGCGCAGGTGGCGCAAAGCACAAGGACCAGCGTTAAGGATCCTGGTTGGAGCTTCCGGCTCCCCACCTGCAGGGGAGTCGCTTCACAGGCGGCGAAGCAGGTCTGCGGGTGTCTGTCTTTCTCTCCCCCTCTCTGTCTTCCCCTCCTCTCTCCATGTCTCTCTGTCCTATCCAACAACGATGACATCAATAATAACTACAACAAAACAAGGGCAACAAAAGGGAATAAAATAAATTTTTAGAAGATTTTTTAAAAAAAGAATGAGAAAAGGGAAGGGGCCTGGCAGTGGCACAGCTGGTAGAGTGTACAAGTCACCATGAACGAGGACCGAGGTTCAAGTCCCTGGTCCCCACCTGCAGGGGGGAAAGCTTCACAAGTGGTGAAGCAATGCTGCAGGTCTCTCTCTTTTTTCTCCCTCCCCATGTTTCTCTCTCTCCATCATCATTAAGAATAATTAAAAAAAAGAGAAAACCCCATGATGACATCGGTGCTGATATCTTAGTGCAGATGTCACCTCACTCACGAGGCAAATTTGACAGGCTCACAAGACAGACAGACAACCTTGTATCTCAGCTCAATCGCTCAAAATATTTCTGGCTAAGAAATATAGTACCAGGGGCTGGGTGGTTGCACACCTGGTTGAGCGCACATGTTACAATACACACAGACCCAGGTTCGAGTCCCTGGTCCCCACCTGTAGGAGGAAAGCTTTGTGAGTCGTGAAGCAGGCCTGCAGATGTTTTACTAGTGCCCGGGGAAGTAGCTTAGCTGTAGAGCACAGGGCTTGCACAAGAAAGGCACCAAGTTCAGCTCCCAGCAACACATATGCCAGTGATACTCTTGCTCTCTCATATCAAATCACTTTTTTTGTTTAAAGCATTGCTGAAAAGAGAACATAACCTTGACAAACACTTTTACCCCCTGCTCAGCTCTGGCTTATGGTCGTGTGGGGGGACTGAACCTAGGGCTTTGGAGCCTCAGGCATGAGAGTTTCTTTGCATAACCATTATGCCGTCTACCCCTGCCCTTGAAAAACGTTCTTTAAAAAAAAATCCAAGATTAAAGACAGAAATGAGCTAGAAAAATCATTCCCAACCTTTTACAAGCACAATGTGTACCTCAGACAGACAAAATGAAGACTATTCAACTAGCCTAGTGAAGGAATGAAACTGTCCGTCTTCTTACCATAATAAGTGTTAACTACAGATGTGTCACAAATGACAGCACCAGGACTGCAGACCCACAGATAAGGGATGAGCACGTCCCATACAGGGGGCTTTTGTCACCCAGAGCCCCCTTGCAAGCTCTCAGATTACAGCAGGATCTGTGACTTCCTTCAGGATCTCAGGTGCTGATCCCTGGAAATTGTGTGAGGGTCGTCTCTACTTGGAAGGGCCATCAAGAACAGATGTGACTGCATCAGGGATCCTGTGATAAGGAGATTCTCTGAGATTTCTGAGCCCCTGTATCCTGAAGGGGGGAGATCTGAGGAGGCCAAGTGAAGATAACAGCAGACCTGCAGCAAGGGTCTCACAGCAGTGTCCTCAGAGGCTGCAAGGTCAGACAGGGCCCTCCCAAGAGCCCCTGAGGAAGCATGCCCAGCCACACCTGTCTGTAGTGTAGTATCAATGTAGCAAGAGCCAAGGAAGCCAGCTTCCCATGAGCCTTTGCTGTCCAGCAGTGGTCTTCAAGCTGCAGGGTTTCCTAACTCAGGATCCCCTTAGCATGTGGGCACTCCTGATCTCTGTCGGGTTCTGCTCTGGTGGGGTTGACATTCAGTCTTATCTCTGTCTCTGGTTCAGCTGACAAGTGAATTTATCTGACCAGCTCATAAACAAAAAGGCGTTATGATGCTGCTCCCAAGGGATGCAAAGCCAAGTGATAAGTCCTGCACTAACTACTGAGTTCAATCCTTGGCACCACGTGTGCCAGAGAAATGCTCTGGCTTCTCTCTCTCCTTTTCTTTTTCCCATTTTGTTGCCTTTGTTGCTGCCCTTGTTGTAGTTGTTGTTGTTATAGCTGTCGTCATTGTTGGATAGGACAGAGGGAAATGGAGAGAGGAGGGGAAGACAGAGAAGGGGAGAGAAAGACAGACACCTGCAGACCTGCTTCACCACCTGTGAAGTGACCCCCCCCCTGCAGGTGGGGAGCTGGGGGCTCAAACTGGGATGCTTGTGCCGGTCCTTGCGCTTTGTGCCATGTGTGCTTAATCCACTGCGCTACCACCTAGCCATCCCGGCTTCTCTTTTTCGTTCATAAATAAACATTTTAAAGAAATACAGTCTTGGAGAGCAGAGGTAATGGCAAACAAAAGGTACAGGTAAGAGCAAAGCAGACCACTGACAAAGAGAAGGTGCAGAAACCTCAACATTCCCATCAGCCAGAAGAAGTGACGGTCACAACTCACCCTCCATGGGGAGGCGGGGAGGCGGGGAGATGGGGAGGGGCATGATAAAAGGGTTCATTCTCTACTTGGGACAGCACAGGCAGCTGAGCTGAGCAATGCTCTGGTCTCACACACACAGGATGAGAGGATGCAGCACACCTTCCAATGTTATTCAAGGTCATTCTGTTATAACACCCATGAGAAAAATGCCAATTCCCGCTCTTGTTAAACGAGGACTCGATTTGCTGATAGGTCATTTTTGCTCACAGTGGGAGTTTCCAAGAACTGAAGACTTCACTGGACACACTCTCCTGGATCTCTTGCTGCATGGGTGAATATCCGTTCCTTTCTGACATGGAGAGAGACAAAGATGCTAACCAACTCGGGGGAAGTCTGAGAGGAGAAACTAAGATAACAGAGCAGACCTCTGGCAAAAACTAACTGGTATGCTGCTTCTGAAAATGCACCGAGCTTCCAACCAAGTTTAGAATCAAAGAAGCTCCGTAAATAGCAAGTGGCGGGTCATGGACTACACAGCAGCACACATGACTCAAGGTTTGGGCCGCCCACAAGTTAAGGCGAAGTCACAAAAGTCAGATGTGCTTCCTCATAGCCAATTACATGGCGACGCTGTGGACCAAAAGCAGCCAGTTTTTCTTACCCCACCCCAAAACAGAGACTCATCTCTGGCTTTTGGTGGCACCTGGGATTGAACCTGAGACTCCAAAGTCTCAAGCTAAAAAACAACAACAACAAACAATCAGAAGTAAACCAACCGTCTCTAAGACTTTGTGAGAACTCTGGTGGTTATCACTGGGGGGCTGGGGATACAGAATCTTGGTGGCCAGTATGGTATGGAACCATCTTACAGTCTTGTAACCTACTATTAATCACAAATTAAAAAAAATGTCCTGACAAAAGGAGGAGGAGGAGGAAGAAGAGGAGGAAGAGGAGGAGAGACTATCATCACACCATTGTGCTATCGCCCTGGACAGACATAACTGTTTGGTTGGGAAAAAAAAAAACAAAGAACATTCCCTGGCTTGTGATAACTGTCTACGAAATCAGCATTGTAGTGACCACAAGTTACACTGTAGACAGCCCTGCCCATTCTCTTAGTGCCTGTCTGTTTTAAGGCATAACCAGAGTTGAACAGTTATCACAGAGACCACATAGTCCTTTACAGGAAGTTTGATAACCCCTTCCAATCTTGATAGATTAGAATGTTTATTTATTTGACAGAGACATCCAGAAATCAAGAGGAAGGGGGGATGTAGAGAGGGAGAGACAGAGAGACACCTGCAGCCCTGCTTCACCACTTGTAAAGCTTTCCCCCTGCAGGTGGGGACTGGGGGCTTGAACTCAGGTCCTTGCGCACTGTAACATATGTGCTCAACCAGGTGCGCCACCACCCGGCCCCTCTGAGGATTTGTCTGTAAGTGAGAGATTAAATTAAATCCAATTAAAAAGCCATACTCAACATGGGAGGTGATATACTGCACCTCAAGAGCTCGACATTAAAACTGAGGGAACCTTGGTATACAGACACATCTGTATATAAGAGAATCTTGGGAGCGGTTGGGACTCTGTGCTGCTATAGGTGGGCCCAGAAGTGGCCCGGCAAGCAGAGTGCGCGCCTCGCTAAGCATGGCACCCCGGGTTCAAGTCCTTGTATCACACAGGAGGCACCATGACTAGCAAACGCCAAGGGAACACCACGGGTGGCAGAACAGACAGCACTTTGGTGTCTCTCCCCTCTGTCCCTTTCTCTAAAAGTAGAGAACAGAAAGGAAGCTGGGGGCCAGCAATACAGTTCACCTGGGAGGGCCCACACCTCAGCCCCACAGACAGCAAGCACAAGCAGGGGCACTGAGGCTCTGAGGAAGGCTTTGGCATTATGGCAACTTCCCCTCTCTCCTGATGGGAAAAAGTCAACACAGGGGCCAGGTGGTGGCTCACCTGGTTGAGCACACATGTCACAATGCGCAAGGACCCAGGTTCAAGGGCCCCATCCCCACCTGCAAGGGAGGAAGCTTCATGAGTGGTGAGGCCCTAGTGCTGCAGATGTCGTCTCTCTGTCTCTCCCTTTCCTCCCAGTTTCTCTCTGTCTTTATCCAATAAATAAAACTGGATCAAGGGGTGGCAATAACAAAAAGTCTGGCTCAAGGACAGCAGCAGCTCAGCGGTATTGCACACGGATCTGGCCCTGGTCCGTTCCCCAGCAGTATGTGCGTATATACACACACTCTCTCTCCCTCTCTCTCTCTCTCTCCTCTCTCTCTCTCTCTCTCTCTCTCTCCTCTCTCTCTCTCTCTCTCTCTCTCCTCTCTCTCTCTCTCTCTCTCTCTCACTCACTCGAAAGAAAACATTACTTCAGAAAAGGAATTATAGGTAAGTAGGGGTGAATTGGAGGGGAGCCTTTGCCCTGTAAGGAGAGCAGTGGGCCTTGTGAACTGAAGGACCCATGTGGAACCTGACTCGACACCTGTTTGTCAGATGAAGAGCAACTGACAGCTTCGAAGTTGGTCTCTGCAGTGGGCTGAAGGCTGCTCCCCAGAAGTCATGTCCACCTGGAATGCAACTTCATTTGGAAGGAGGGTCTCTGGAGCTCTAACTCAGGCAGAGGTCCAGAAGGCCCCAAAGTTGATGAGTGTCCTTTCATGAGAGATGAGGACAGGACAAACAGAAACGCAGGAGGGAGGACTGAAGACAGAGGCCAGGCTGATGACAACTGTACTACCAGGAACCGCTGGAAACTGGGAGAGGCAAAAAAAAAAAAAGGCTTCCTTCCAGAACCTTCAGAGTACAGCCCCACCCACATATACCGTGTTCCCCAGCGGCCGGGTGAGCTGGTGTGGCAGCCCTAGCAAACTCGTGTCCTGACACCCAGACTGAGAACTGTCGCCCTCACATGTCAACCTCTGCGCTTTGAGAGCTGCACGGAGCCCCTATGAAGCTGGGGGTGCAAACAGGTCAGCACTGGCAAAGGCGAACAGGAGAGGGACAGCCCGCCTCTGGCTGCCTGCTCTCTGGAACGACTCACCGGCTGCCTATGCGGCCATGTGTTTACTTCCAGCTGCCAGCACAAAGGTAAGCGGTGATTTTATCACACGGAGGAGCACATTTCAATACCTCAGACCTGTTACTGCTAATGTGATGGCGAAAGACACGCCCTTGGGACCTACCGGCGCAGTGAGAAAGCAGACACACTAGAAAGCCAGAGTTCTGCAACTCTTCAGAGGAAGCACGACCCGAGAGGTAGTAAGAGACACGAATGCCAAGTCCCGCCACTAGGACACACGCGCCTCACAAACCTTGTCCTTCTTATCTTGCCGGGCGTAGGGGAAGCAGGGGATGACGGCGGTCACCCTGGAGGAGGACGCGATCTTGCAGGCGTTGATCATGATGAGCAGCTCCATGAGGTTGTCGTTGATCTCGCCACAGCCACTCTGGATGATGTAGACATCTTCCCCACGCACGCTCTCGCCGATCTCCACGCTGGGAAAGGGAAATGCTGTCGTCAGTGTGAGATCTGTATCCCAGGGCTGCCAGCACAGGGCCTGCAGCTGTGCTCTGGGGGACAATTCATGACAGGGAAAGGACACAGGGCACAGGCAGAGTCTGGGAGGAGAAAAGGCGACGGGGGGCACAGTGCAGGGGACACCGAGTACCAGCTACCAATGGTGACCCCCACCCGCTCCCTAGAGCGTGAGTTTAACTTCCCCGCAGAGCTGGGACTGCGTGATGTGCTCTCCAGCCGGGAGAGATGATGAGGGTGTGGGGGGGGGAGACACCCTCTGCCCAGCACACGCGAAAGTCCAGACCCCCAGGAGTGCGGCATTAAGCACACTGAGCCAGTCGGTCCTAGCAGGAAGTAGGGGAAGCCCTGCAGAAAACCCAAGTTCCCAACAGTCCAGGCCCACTCCTATAAGCAAGTCTGTCTCATATTTTTCCCCTCAGAAATTAATCTCGGGGGGGGGGCAGAGACAGCTCACGTCACCCACATTTAAAAAAAATTATTTATAAAATGGAAATATTGACAAGACTTTAGGCTAGGAGGGGTACAATTCCACACAATTCCCACCCCCAGAACTATGTATCCCATCCCCTCCTCTGAAAGCTTTGCTATTCTACAGTCCTCCGCTCTACCAGCTGAGCTATCGAAGGGGGCAGAAAGCTTTGCTATTCTTTATCCCTCTGGGAGCATGGACCCAGGATTGTTGCGGGGTGCAGAAGGTGAGAGGTCTGGCTTCTGTAATTGCTTCCCCGCTGAACATGGACGTTGGCAGGTCAATCCATACTCCCAGCCTGTCTCTCTCTTTCCCTAGTGGGGCAGGGCTCTGGGGAGGCGGGCTCCAGGACACATGGTGGGGCCGTCTGCCCAGGGTCACCCACGTTTAAGCCCTGGCTCCACACAGATGATGTTATGGCAATGGAGGAAGTTTCAGTGCTGTGAAACAGCTCACATTAGACAGCCCAGCACCAAAAAAGTCAAGTTAGATTAATGTTGGGCCTGTGAACTCTTCTGCAAGATGTATTCTTTTAGTCTGCATATCCAGTTTCTACTAGTGTTAAAGCTCAAAAAGATTCACATCACTCTGCAAAGCTCAATAAACAGTCCCGGAGACAACAAATGCTTAGCTCTTGGCACAGATTCTAGAGATTTAACTTCAAGTCACTAGCTGGCGTGTTCGTATTGCTCCATTTGGGGTTTCGTGTCGGGCAGCATGCGCCGACTTCTCTCTGCAGACAGAAGCTCTCACACCTCCTCCCCACACCCACCTGATCAGCAGCTTTCTCCCTCACCGTCATCCCGACACAGATCAACAGTCTGACCAAGTGTGGTACCACCGAGTCAAAGCGTCATAGTAACTCAGCTCCTTTCTCTTTCACGCACTTCCTGGTATGTTTTTCTCCGGAGGAAAATCCAGCCTCAACCCTCAGCTAATGAATACCCACAGCCCACAATGTCGGAGGTCCTGAGTCTGACCTGGGTTCTCTGTGCACAGCTGCCACTGGAAGTTCCCTTCACCTTCTCATGTGATTTCCCACTTTCTGTACCCCTCTTTCTTGGTCTGCTTCTTTATTTTCCTGCTTGGTGTCCTCCAGTTACTTCTTGAGAAAGAGCCCATGGGAACTAAAGTCTTTGCAAAAGACATATTGAAAAATGTCTAGACAGCCAGGAAGATAGCATAATGGTTTTGCCAAAAAGCCTTCTGGGCCTGAGGCATCAAAAGTCCCAAATTCAATCCCCAGCATGACCGTAAGTCAGAGCTGAGTAGCTCTGGTTAAAGAGAAACAGCACTGAGAAAAGCCGAGACATTCCTGGTGCAGACACCCTAGTGTGGAGCTAGGGGAGAATCCCGAGAGTCGACGCGAAGGTGGCCTGCACATTGCTGGTCTGCGCCTGCCAGGGAAGAAGAGAGACACTGGTGACCAGGGCTCGGGCAGGTCCTTCACAAGTGCGCACGGCTTGAGAAGCGAGAACAGCATGCTCCGCTGGTCTCAAGAAAGCGGCCTGATTCAACAAGTCATCCCCTAGGGAAAATCTACACGCTCACTTTGCTTCGGCTCAACATAACCTCTCATCTGAGGGGAGAACACAGAGGGACGCCCTGAAGAAGTCAGCTGTGCAGTCACTCTAAACACACACACCTGCACACACGGCGTCACAAGGACAACAGCCACACCCTTTCACATCTGTATCACAACTTCCTGCTAAATTTCAGGTCATGCTCTTTCAGTCTCCTGACAAGAGCTCCAAGACCCACTGCAACAAGCAACCTACAGAGCATCTTCAGTGGGCTGTACCATACTTGCAGGACTCAAGGACTGTTTCATCGTTGCTGTGGTTATTATTCCTGTTGTTGTTACTGTTGGATAGGACAGAGAGAAATGGAGAGAGGAGGGGAAGACAGAGAGGGGGAGAGAAAGACAGACACCTGCAGACCTGCTTCACCGCTTGTGAAGCGACTCCCCTGCAGGTGGGGAGCCAGGGGCTCGAACTGGGATCCTTACGCCAGCCTTTGTGCTTAGTGCCATGTGTGCCTTAATCCACTGTGCTACAACCCAGCCCCATCACTGAGCAAACTTTCTGTATTGTACCCCAAGCCCTATGAGAAGCTTCATGAGCATTATACTCTCTCCCTGATGGAGTATTTTAATTTTTTTAAAATTATTTATTTTCCCTTTTTGTTGCCCTTGTTGTTTTTCATTGTTGTTGTAGTTATCGATGTCGTCGTTGTTGGATAGGACAGAGAAAAATGGAGAGAAGAGGGGAAGACAGGGAGGGGGAGAGAAAGACAGACACCTGCAGATCTGCTTCATCGCCTGTGAAGTGACTCCCCTGCAGGTGGGGAGCCGGGGGCTCGAGCCGGGATCCTCAAGTCAGTCCTTGCACTTCACACCACATCTTGATGGAGTGTTTTAAAAGTATGGAAGTGCAGTGGGTTAAGCGCAGGTGGCACAAAGCATAAGGACCGGCTTAAGGATCCCGGTTCGAGCCCCCGGCTCCCCACCTGCAGGGGAGTCGCTTCCCAGGCGGTGAAGCAGGTCTGCAGGTGTCTCTCTTTCTCTCCCCCTCTCTATCTTCCCCTCTTTTCTCCATTTCTCTCTGTTCTACCCAACAACGACAACAACAATAATAACTACAACATAAAACAACAAGGGCAACAAAAGGGAATAAATAAATCAAAAATTTTTTAAAAATATGGAAGGAACCACCAGGCTGTGTAAAAAAAAAAAAAAAAAAAGAAAGAAAGCAAAGGAATGATTACTAGGTGACAGCAAACCAGATTTTTTTGGTCTTGGGTCAGCTGGAGATTCAGGGAGGAACCCTCATGTGATCTGAATCAACTTTCTTGTCCTTTGGTCCTTCAGTAAAAACCAGATCACTAACACCGTATCTGGGATAGGGAGGAGTGTTGGTAAAACAGAATCAAGCTCTGGCCCTAGACAGTTCATGGCAAAGAGAAAAGTCGGGGCTGGTGGGGTGAGGCAGTGGTGCACCGGATTAAGGACACAAAGTACTAAGCACAAGGACCAGCATAAGGATCCCGGTTCGAGCCCCCGGCTCCCCACCTGCGGGGGGGGGGGGGTGCTTCACAAGTGGTGAAGCAGGTCTGCAGGTGTCTTTCTTTCTCTCCCCTCTGTCTTCCCTATCTCTCTCCATCTCTCTCTGTCCTAGCCAACAGCAATGACAGCAATAACAACAATAATAACAACAACGATAAAAAAGGCAACAAAGGGAAAAAATGGCCTCCAGGAGCAGTGGATTCTTTTTTTTTTTAAATTTTTTATTTTATTTTATTTATTTATTCCCTTTTGTTGCCCTTGTTGTTTTATTGTTGTAGTTATTGGATAGGACAGAGAGAAATGGAGAGAGGAGGGGAAGACAGAGAGGGGGAGAGAAAGACAGACACCTGCAGACCTGCTTCACCACCTGTGAAGCGACTCCCCTGCAGGTGGGGAGCCGGGGTTTGAACTGGGATCCTTATGCCGGTCCTTGTGCTTTGCGCCACCTGCGCTTAACTCGCTGTGCTACAGCCCGACTCCCAAGCAGTGGATTCTTAGTGTAGGCACCAAACCCCAGCGACTAGAGGCAAAAAAAAAAAAAAAAAAGAGAGAGAGAGAGAAATCAGGAAGTTAACTTTTTTAAAAGATTTAAAAAAGTATTTATTTATTTCCTTTTTGTTGCCCTTGTTATTTTTACTGTTGTTGTAGTTATTATTGTAGTCGATGCCATTGTGGCTGGACAGGACAGAGAGAAATGGAGAGAGGAGGGGAAGATAGAGAGGAGGAAAGACACCTGCAGACCTGCTTCACTGCCTGTGAAGTGACTCCCCTGCAGGTGGGGAGCCGGGGGTTCAAACCTGGATCTTCACGCCAGTCCTTGTGCTTTGCGCCATGTGCGCTTAACCCGCTGCGCTACCGCCCGACTCCCAAGGAAGTTAATTTTCTGTGTTTAAATATGAACAATGTATAATGTCACTATATGAGTAATCCCCTGACTTTGTGTTGATAGGGCTGAGAACTCAGGATTTCTAGTTACCAAGTGTTGGTTACCAAATACTCAAAACCAAATAAAATCAAATCAGCTTTGTTATAAAGAATCATGCCAGGGTTGCCGGGCGGTAGCACAGTGGGTTAAGCGCACACCGCACTCAAGGACCGGCGCAAGGACGCTGCTTGAGCCCCCGGCTCCCCACCTGCAGGGGAGTCGCTTCCCAGGCGGTGAAGCAGGTCTGCAGGTGTCTGTCTTTCTCTCCCCCTCTCTGTCTTCCCCTCCTCTCTCCATTTCTCTCTGTCCTATCAAAAAAAAAAAAATATATATATATATATGGAAAATGGCCGCAGGAGCAGCGTAATCGTAGTGCAGGAAGTCCCAGCGATAACCCTGGAGGCAAAAAACAAAACAAACAGAATTATGCCAGGGCCAGATGGTGGTGCACCTGGTTAAGTGCACACAGTACAGTGTGCAAGGACTGGGTTCAAGCCCCTGGTCCCCATCTGGGGGCTGTCGCTTCACAAGCAGTGAAGCAGGGCTACAGGTGTCTCTCTCCCTCTTTATCTCCCCCTCCTATCTCAGTTTCTCCATCTCTATTCAAAAATAAATTAATTAATTAAAAAATTTTTTAAAGAATCATGCCTCACTGTTTTGAGTACCCGCCGCTCCCCCCATGGCACACACAGTGGTTTAAGGAGAAAGCCAATCTGGCCCGAGCTGAGATGGGGAAGGACAATCCATTTGCTTTCAAAATCTAGTCCCTCTATAAACTTCCTGACTTGTACCACACCACCTCCTAAGCAGAAACCATGACCCCATTCTCTTTCTCCTTCGTGCCACTGAAACTGGGAACAGGGCTGGAAGAAGACTTTGCCACGCTCTGGTGGCTCTGGCACTGAGTCTACCTGACTGGTACTCACAAGTGTCTCTTCACTTCCATCCTCAGGGCCATGCATACACATTATGCCACTTTCCCACCTAGAGAAAGGGATTCGCAGAGCCTAAGAAGCTGACTCAGCAACAAACAACATCTTCCTCACGAGAATCCGAGTCACATCCTAACATCCGAGCGACAATTCAGGTGCCTTTGACACTTTAGCCTCCCCCAAGGGGCATCAAGATTTTCTCCCACGTTTCTCTTGGAGGCTTTTATTAGTGTCAGGCTTCACTCACAGCGCGGCCTATAGTCCATTTCAAGTTACTTTTTGAAATGGTGGCAAGTCGGGGTGGGGGTGGGGTGCTTTCTCCTGCAGCCTGCATTAACGTCCCTGTCCCCGCACGACTCGCTGAAAATGTTGACTGAAATGGATCTCTGCCAGAGATATGAACGTGGCTGGCTAACTGCGCACCGTGCTAGACACCTAAGAGAGAAGGGAGCCGGGTTTGCAATGAGTCACAGCGCTCGCTGTCTCGTTTCTGGTCTCCTGCAGGTGGCACCGGGAGCCCTGAGCCAGCCTCCGAGGGCCTCCGAGCAGGGCGGGCAAAACCGGCCTGGAGAGACGTCTCTGCGGCAGAGAACTCAGAGGCAGCACCCGGGACCCAGCACGCGCACCGGAGCGCGGCCCGGGGGGGGGGGGGTCTACACCCGGCCGTGCGGAGGGCAACGCGGGGTTTGCGGTGCCCTGAGCGCCCAGCCCGCGGGAGCAGTCGGGGAGCCCGCGCCCAGGGGGCAGCCCAGCCCGGCGGCCACTCCCGGGACGTCCCTCCCACGTGCCCCGCGCCCGGGGGCGCCCGATGCCCGGCGCGCTGTCGCCCTTCCGCTGCCGGGCCCTTCCCGGAAGGAGCGGCGAGCCGCCGCCAAGGAGGTGCGGGCCCCGCGCTCAGCGCTCCGGGCCCGCAGCGGCGCCCACCTGGTCTCCTGGTTGCTGAATTTCTTGGTGACCACCTTGCCCAGCTCCAGGCCCAGGCGGTCGGCCACGCGCTGGGACAGGTCCTGGTGCGAGCTGCCGCTGAAGAGCACGATGTTGGGCATGGCGGAGCGCGGGGTGCCGGGGCGCGGGGTGCCGGGGCGCAAGGTGCTCGGGGCGCGGCGGCGGCGGCGGCGGCTCGAGCGGGAAAGTGCGGCTGAGGGCCGGAGGGAGGAGCCGGGCCCTAAAGAGCCGAGGGGCGGAAACGGGCGGCCCGGGGCGGGGCCTGAGGCAGACGGGGCGGGGCTGGCAGGATGAGACCCCGCAGCAAGGGGGCGGCGGTGAGGGGGGCGGCGGTGGGGGGTTTCCAGGGGCGGGGCCTGAGGGAGAGGCGGGGCCGGCAGGGGAAGCCCTTGCCCCAAAGGCGGGCGGAGAGAGCCGCGCGGCGCGGCGGGGGCGGGGCCGGGGGCGGGGCCGGGGGCGGGGGCGGGGACGGGGACGGGGACGGGGGCGGGGACGGGGCCTGGAGCGGGGCTGGCGGGGTGAGAGCCGGGCGGGGTGAGAGCGGGGCGGGCGGGCCGGCGGGCGGCGGGGGCTTAGCGTGGGAGCCGTGAGGAGCGCGGAGGGAGGGCAGCGGGCGGAGCCGGAGCGGAGCAAGGGAGGAGGAACCACAGGGCGACCGGAGCTGGAGGGTGCTGGGCGGGCTGGGGGAGAGGAAGGCCTGGCTGGTCCTCAAGAATTGGAACGTCTTGCCCTCTGCGATTGGGCCAGGTTCCAGTTTTGGCCTTTTTATCCCATCTCTCAGGGTGCGGGCCAATGAGCCACGTCAAAATGGGGACACAGTGGTGTGAGGAGGGACAGTGGAGGCACCATGAGTTAGGAACGACGCCCCAGGCCAGAACACCCCGAACCAAACAGGTTGGTTGGACCGCAGAGCCTCCTGGCAGAGAGCTGAGCGTGGCGTTCACAGCAACACCTGCGTCCATGTGACAGCAGCAGCGTGACCTTTCAACCCCACTTAAGAGGCCCCTTCAAAAAAATAATTCCTTTACTATGTACTGCAAAGCAAATAAAAGTAAATGAAACAAAAACTGCGCTCTATGACTGTGGTCTCTTTTGGTTTCATCAATAAAAACAGTGAAATGAGCCCTTGGGCTCCAGCCCCAGTGCCCACCCAAATATTACGAGAATTTCTTTTCTCTCTGGTAATTTAAGTACCTACATAATATCCTCTCCATTTCGCCTCTTGGCTGACGACGCCTAAATCATTTACCATCCCACCCTTAGTCAAAATGTGCTGAGCCCTGCCTGCGTCACAGAATGGCCCCGTGTCCATGAGAAAGCCACAATGCCAGCTTCCTCCCGAGCCCGGGTGGGGAAGGGGGAGCGAACCCACGCTCCTCGTGGGTCTGCGTTTTTATTATGGGCACAAGCCATGGTCAGCCTTGCAACCTGGCGCCACTGACTTGCTCCACCGAGGGACCCCAGGACTAACAGCAGCCCACGCACCCCCCGCTACCACTCCACACCCCTGGAGTCTGCTGCCTGCCTGCTCCTAACAGCCTGGGGCTGCAGGGAAGAAAGAGGACGTGTGACTTGGGAATGAGGAGCCCACAGGCTGCAAACACTGGTCAAAGTCGAAGGCCCCTTAGTGAAACCAGATGAAACAGACTGACACAGGGCTCGTGAAAGGACAACAGAAAAGATTCGGCCAACAGGGGAGGTCACCTGCAGGCGGCCTCAGTCAGCTGTTCCCTGGCTTCATGTTTATTGAGATTTGGAGGATTATGCGGATTATGCATTTCACTGGGCTCTGCCCTCTGCATCCTGCTGCTTGGCATAGCTGACCACCCAGCACACCCAGTGTGGTGGCCCTGCCTGCCTACCAACAAGCTCCCCAAAGTGCAAATTCTGGCAGCTTTTCTTCCCCCTTCAGTTTGCTCTGTTGGTTTTTTTTTTTTTTAAACCCGACTTGCAATGCTTTATAGCTCATTGCTATAGCAATGAGATTTAAACTCACACTCAACCATAGGTCTAGAGTTTTTACTGCACGAGTCTCTGCTGTGATTATTTTTAAGCTCTTCTAATAAAATTTACTACCCACAATCTTGCCATGGTTTTGAAGTCCTTAAAATTCTTTCATAGACAAAACATGTACATGGCCTTGTCAGGAGGAAAGCAGACCCTTGCTTGTATGGCGAGACCATGGTCCTTTAATGCTGATTAAGTCAGGGTCTTAACTCTGGTCCCTTGGTCTCCAAGTTTGGGAATGGCCAGGGACTGGGGAGGCGGAACTGAATCTTGACAAACTGTGCCTTTGCCAGAGAAGCGCCATTGGGGTTGGCTCAACACTTGCTTCAGCTTAAATGCTGAGAGTAAACAAGGGAAATGTACCATGGGGGAGGGTGCTCATCTAAAAAGCATCTTGCATAGGGCACATACCTGGCCATGCACACAACCCAGGTTTCTTATTGTCTGTAACAAGAACTCTAAAGATTGCCTGGGGGAATTTATTCATTTTAAAAGAGATTTTATTTATTTATTTGTGTGAGAAATAGGAGGAGTGAGAGAAAGAGAACCAGAGCATCACTCCAGTACATTCACTGCTGGGTATTAAACTCAAGACCTCATGCTGAGAGTCCAACACTTAATCCACCGTGCCACCTCCCAGACTGCGAATGAATTTATTCCTAACTAGCCCAGGGCCAAGAAAATGAAGGAAATGGCCCCAAACACATAGATAATGGGAGATAGCAAGGAAATTAGAATCTGGGCCGTCAAACGTAGTCCCTTTCTCTCTAGAATGGTTCTGTTTAAAAGGAACATTAAGTGGGGGCTTGGTGGTGGCACACCTGGTTGAGTGCATGTGTTACAATGCTCAAGGACCTAGCTTCAAAACCTCACTCCCTGCCTGCAGGGGGGAAGCTTTGAGAGTGGTGAGGCAGGGCTGCAGGTGTCTCTCTGTAACTCTTCCTCTCTATCTCTCCCGCCCTCTGGATTTCAGACTGTCTATCCAATAAATAAGGATTAAAAAATTTTAAAAAGAAACATTAAGTGGAGATAGAACATCTGACGACAGAAGAAATATAAAGTAAATCATATAAGTATTTTACAGTTTTTAGTAACCATATTTACACAGGGTAAAAATAAACTGGCTGCAGCTATTAGGAACAATGAACTCACCTTCTCTGGCCCATCTTGGACGGAGCTAGAAGGAATTATGTTACGTGAGCTAAGTCAGAAAGACAAAGGTGAGTATGGGATGATCCCACTCATCAACAGAAGTTGAGCAGGAAGAGCAGAAAGGGAAACTCAAACCAGGATCTGACTGAGTTTGGAGTAGGGCACCAAAGTCAAAATCTCTGTCTGGGTGGAGGTTGAGAGTAGATGTTCAGCTTCATTTGGGGGCAGGGATGCAAATAGTCCTTTGGTGGTGTTGATGTGCACTCCTGTTAACTTGTAGCCTCATAAATCACTATTTAATTAATATGAGAGGGGAAAAACTGAATGTCTCAAACCTTTCAATCCACAGACCATAAGCTGAGTATATGTTTCTTCAGTCTAAACCCTTAAAACGTCAAACATGGGGCCAGGTGGTGGTGCACCTGGTTGAGAGCACATGTTGCAATACTCAAGGACCTGGGTTCCAGCCTCCAGTCCCCACCTGCAGGGGAAAAGCTTTGCAAGTGGTGAAGCAGGGCTGCAGGTGTCTTCTTTGCCTCTTTCCCTCTCTGATGCTGTGGCCTATCTACATCATCATTGTTTTGCCTGAGATCTGCCCTGCCTGCAGGCTATTGGTTAATCCCACTGGTTAGAACCTTCTCAACAGCTGCTATGGAAACTTTCTACCTTCTCCTTCTTTTCTCCACCCCCTCTCCTAGCCATTTCCTTTTCCCACTTGCCACTTCCGGTTAAAGACATATGTTGGTATGCATGAGACCCCTTCTGTTTCATTTGGTTTAAATCTCCCCTGCTTAACACTATTCTATTTACATAACCACTTCATTCTATTTATATAACCGCTGTTAACAAGCACCTCCCTCCAGGGCATTGGTTCAATCCCCACTGTTTCATGATATGTTTTTGCTCCACCCCCCTTCCTTGTCACACCCTGATCCTCTCCTTGTCACACTCTGATTGTCACCAGTCACTTTTCTCTCCACCCTCTCTATGTCACACCCTGTTTCCACCCTACTTGGCAAGTATATATAAAGACAGCATTGTGAGTTTTAGAGTACTTTACCTTGAGTTTAGCTTAGCTCGGCTTAGATTGTGCTGAGTCCTGCATGAATAAAGAGATACTGCCTACAGCTCAACTATGAGTCCCTGGTCGTCTGTTACCCGCCCGTGCCCGTGAAGCCAGCCTGGCGAAAACAACCTAACCCTTCGAAAACGACATATGGCGCCCAACGTGGGGCCAGACCTGCGCAACTCCCAGATAAGTGAAGACTTTGCCTACCTATGCACTATGGTCTTCTCTTCTACTTACGAAGAGGTTTGCCAAAGCCTCTACTGTTTCATTATGAGACAGTTTCTCTGTCTCTGGAACATTTTACTCTGGGCCACACTTCGGTTCCCTCACCGGGAACTTTGGTTTCTTATGACCGGGATCATAGAGCTTGGGAGATGCACGGAAATTTCTCCTTGGACTTTCTGGATTCCCTCTCCCATGTTTCCTGAGGAAAAGGACTACATTTTGCTCCGGGCCACAGTTTGGTTCTTTATGACCGTGATCATAGACCTTGGGATATGCATGGGGATTTCCCCTGGAACTTTCTGGACTTCTTCTCGAATGTTTCCCATGGAGAAGGACTACTCTAATTTGAAGAACATTCTCGAGTACCCTGGCAGTTCCCAAGTATGGAGACATGTGGTTAGTTCTACTCTCCTGATTGGATTCTTTCTTCAATGGGAAGACGCTTTTAAAAATGGGTGCCTGAAGCAATCCAGCAGGAACAGTCAGAAACACCCTAAATGGAATTTCGAGGACCTTTTTGGACTAGGTCGCCCTCCGGGGATTCTTAATCCTACATGGTGAGATCTTGATAATCTGGTTCAAGTTGCGTTTCATAAGAGAATGATTTGAATGACTGAATTTTTGTTTGACATTGACTTAAAAAAAAAAATGCTGGACGCAGCCATGATTTCTAGAGACATCCAGAAACAATCCAAAAAATTGTTTTTTCCTCCTTTGATTTCTCTTTTACGTCTTGACATGAATCTGAAACGTTTAATCCTGAAAACTGTATGAGTTATGGGTGGGGCAGATAGTGCAATGATTATGTTAATTATTCTCATGCCTGAGGCTTTTAACCGTGGTTCTTCTGTTTACCTTTCCACAATTTATTGAGTTTAAACTGTTTAAACAACCTTAAAATCATACTAGAAAGGACTTCCAATTATAATAGAGTTATCAATTATAGTAAACTTCTAATCTGCTACAAGTTTTGTTTGACAAGTAAGTGAATTTCAGCTGTCAAAGTCTTCACATGAAAAAGCATCTACTCAAATAGAATTCCTGGAAATCCATTTGGATCCTGTTCTCTGACATCGCCCCTGGAAACCAATGATGAGACCTGGCACGACCTGAAGAAACAGATTCACAGACTCCAAAGATCACTCTCTACAGAAAAGCAGAATTCAGGTGGCCGACATTCCCCATCGAGACAGACGTACAGCATTTCATCCTCTGACATTTTCTTCTGTGGTCAGCTACTTTGGACTGACACCTCCATCGGACTTACTGGTACACGCTGCTGTGTTTCTCAAAGACTAACTTCAGCCAATTGCCTTGAGACTTTATAGACCATGTTCCCTCGCCTGCAGGCTCTGTCCCAGAGGCAGAAAACTCCCCCTCCTTATTAGGTTATGCCCACAGAGGCATGGAAGCGCCCCAAGAGGCAAGAGATGCCCACAGAGGCAGGAAACGCCCTTTGAGGCAAGAGATGCCCCCAGAGGCATGAAGCGTTCCCAGAGGCAAGAAATGCCCTTTTGCCTGCTAGGCCTTGCCCTTTGAGGCAAGAAAAGCTCCCCTTGGCATCACACTGGTTATTGCTGTTCGCCTATTTTGTTTTCCATGTCTTATGCCAGTTCTTTTGAAAATGCCTGTACGATATACGTTTCTGTTCACCCCACAATGGCCATTAGTTAAAAAGAAAGGGGGAATTGTTGGTATGCATGAGACCCCTTCTGTTTCATTTGGTTTAAATCTCCCCTGCTTAACACTATTCTATTTACATAACCACTTCATTCTATTTATATAACCGCTGTTAACAAGCACCTCCCTCCAGGGCATTGGTTCAATCCCCACTGTTTCATGATATGTTTTTGCTCCACCCCCCTTCCTTGTCACACCCTGATCCTCTCCTTGTCACACTCTGATTGTCACCAGTCACTTTTCTCTCCACCCTCTCTATGTCACACCCTGTTTCCACCCTACTTGGCAAGTATATATAAAGACAGCATTGTGAGTTTTAGAGTACTTTACCTTGAGTTTAGCTTAGCTCGGCTTAGATTGTGCTGAGTCCTGCATGAATAAAGAGATACTGCCTACAGCTCAACTATGAGTCCCTGGTCGTCTGTTACCCGCCCGTGCCCGTGAAGCCAGCCTGGCGAAAACAACCTAACCCTTCGAAAACGACAGACATATATGAAGGCCTTGTCTCTGATCAATAAAGGCATTGCATTCCCACTCCACCACAGTTCCTGGTCTCTCTCCCGCATTGCTGAGTAAGCAGCAGCCCAGGCTGGCTCCAGTCGAGTTCTCTCCAACCCAGAGAGCACGTGCCCGGGAAGAAACACTCTCACGCTAGTCTGGCATAAAACGACACCATAAAGTGCCCAATGAAATAGTGTCTACTTAGACTTAGACACCCTCCTCACCTACTTCCTATTATACTTCCCTCAGTCAACCCAAAGCTAACCTTAGCAAAGCAAGGACTGCAAAAGCTGAATAAGGGCAAGAGACTGGCATACTTTAAGGATGACTCTTTAGTCACTATCAGTCCACCCCATCAGCTGAGGCCCTAGTCGGGGAGTCCTGGGATTCCCAAACAGACATAACGGGCCTAGACCTCGAATAGATCCCTCTCTCCATTGTTATTGGTCGTCTCCATCAGGAACAACACAATAAACTTCTTTGTGGGCCCCTATAGGACCTTGCCTTCAATGTGGATCCACAGTGGTAGAGAATGTTCCATCCTCCAAAGGGAGGCTGGACAACATACTCTGTGCTACACCTGAGGGAGACGGGTCCTGAAATTGGGGCAGCTTGGAACGTTCCTACTCATGACCACAGAATGTGAGCTCAGAGCTACAGGGATGCAGAGGTCATACAGGCTCCTCTACCCAGACAATAACTTGGAGCCACCTGCATATCAGATGCCAGGCTCAGAAAAAAACAACAAACTAGTATAGTCACGGGCCCTTTGGAATACAACCAAAATAGGTCTACTAGCTGTTTCTAAAATGGAGACCCCAAATCTTCATCTGCAATATTCCAACCTTTGGGTTCATGATTAGTCAACTATTTGTTTGGCTTTGTATGTTAACTCTTTCTTCAGCATCAGGTTCCAGATACTACCATGATACCAGCCAGACTTCCCAGGGCAGATGACCTCACCAATGTGTCCTGGAGCTCTGCTTCCCGAGAGCCCCGCCCCACGAGGGAAAGAGAGAGACAGGCTGGGGGTATAGATCGACCAGTCAACACTCATGTTCAGTGGGGAAGCAATTACAGAAGCCGGACTCCACTTTCTGCAACCCATAATGACCTTGGGTCCATACTCCCAGAGGGATAAAGAATAGGAAAGCTATCAGGGGAGGGGATGGGATACAGAGTTCTGGTAGGAGTTGTACCCCTCTTATCCTATGGTTTTTGTCAGTGTTTCCTTTCTATAAATAAATTTAAAAAAAACTGGTGAAGCTTTTTGTTACTGATAATCCAGCATATCTCCAAATATTGCCACTTCCACAAGGAAGAAGTCAATGTAAAAAATACTAATGAGATATTTTGCAATCTTTTTTTTTTTCCTTGCTGAGTCTTTGAAATCTGCTCTTTCTTTTACACCTCTAGCACTTCTCAGTTTGAACTTGTTCCTAATATTTCAGATGCTCAGCAGCCGCCTGTCGTCACTAGTTGCAGTATTAGAGAGACAAGTTCAAGAACTCTGGTTCTTACTGGCAGGGCTACGACACCCCACCATGCCCATTCTTCATTTTTTTTTCCTTCTGCACAGCCGGGGCCTCGCACATGCGTGTTGCTGCTAGTCCTGGCATGGAGCTTACCCTGCTGTTCCCACGTGGTGCCAGGCCTCAGACCTGGGTTTTCATGCATGGCCAAGCGTGGCTCTTACCAGGTGAGCCATCGCCTATTCCTAACACTTCCATCACATTGTGTGTTTTTATCAAGAGTGTGGCAAATAATTTACAATTGATCGTAACGCACTAAAGCCTTGTGACGACAACAGTCTTATAAACCAACATTTCCACAAAAAGTGATTTGGGAAAAATTGCTAAAGTTTATAAATAATTCACTTTCAAAAAGAAGCTAAAGTCGGCCTGGTGTGCTGGAGTGACAGCATAATGGTTCTACAAAAGACTTTCCTATCCAAGGCTCTGAGCTCCTAGGCACAATCCCTAGCATCACCTAAACCAGAACTGAGCAGTGCTCTGGTCTCTTTCCCTCTGTGTCATTAAAAATAAATAAATGGGGGGCCGGGTGGCAGCGGGTTAAGTGCACATGGCACAAAGCACGAGGACGGGCGTAAGGATCCCAGTTCGAGCCCCCGGCTCCCCACCTACAGGGGAGTCGCTTCACAGGCGGTGAAGCAGGTGTGCAGGTGTCTCTCTTTCTGCCCCCTCTCTGTCTTCCCCTCCTCTCTCCATTTCTCTCTGTCCTATCCAACAATGACGACATCAATAACAACAGTAACAGTAACAACAATGATAAACAGCAAGGGCATCAAAAGGGGAAAAAAAGCCTCCAGGAGCAGTGGATTCGTAGTGCAGGCACCAAGCCCCAGCAATAACCCTGGAGGCAAAATAAATAAATAAATGAAATATTCTTAAAATAAAATAAAATAAAATAAAGTTGGCCTGGTGGTGGCACATCTCACAGACCACACATGTTCCCATGCACAGGGACCCGGGTTCAAGCCCCTGGTCCCCTCCCACCCCTGCTGCAGTGGGGAAGCTTCACAAGTGGTGAAGCAGTGCTGTGGCTGTCTCCTTCTCTCTCTCTCTCTTTTTTTTAAAAAAAATTATCATTATTTATTTATTGGACAGACGTAGCCAGAAATTGAGGGGGAATGGGGTGGCAGGGAGAGAGACAGAGAGACACCTACAGACCTACTTCACTGATTGTGAAGCTTTCCCTCTGCAGGTGACTCACAAATGCGAGCTGGAATTCTCCAGTAAAGAAGAGCTTCCCTTCATTTCCTGGGGCTATGTGGCCTTCCTGAAATGGAATTTGTACTACAGAAACGAAGTATCAGTTTCTTCCCTTTTGGAGATTCTCAGGGTAAGGAGTATGGTGTCTCTCCCACTAACAGCTCTTGGCAATTTCGAATCACAAGGTCAGAAGCAGGACAGTGTGAATCAGAACATCTTGCTTCAGCTCCATCCGAGATGGGGAGGAGTATGTGAGGAAGATAAGGGAGTCTGCTTCAAGTAGCCAGTACTGATCAGAGCTAGGACACGGTGAACATCAGAAACTCACGGAAGGATAATAGCCTGTATTATACCAGATACACAAAAACTGGTCAGCTCATAATGACACTTAAAATGAAAATCAGTACAAAGCAACAGGCAAAAGCAAACACCTCCCAAGCCCAGTGAGAGATGAAGGAGATTTTAACTCCTAGCCAGGACAACTGAGTCTCACAGAAGAAGCTTTTTTTGAGAGGCTAGGTGAGTGGGCCAGGAGGTGGTGCAGTAGATAAAGCATTGGATTCTCAAGCATGAGGTCTTGAGTTCAGTCCCTGGCAGCACATGTACCAGAGTGATGTCTGGTTCTTTCTCTCCTCTGATCTTTCTCATTAGTGAATAAATGAAATCTTTAAGAGAGAGAGAGAGAGAGAGAGAGAGAGAGAGAGAGAGAGAGGCTAGGTGAGAGTGAATTCCTCGGGCCATTAACATAATCTGATGCTGCCCTGAAAACAAATGTCCTTTCTGGAATGTCTTATCAGTCACTTCTTGAAAGAAGATCAAAGATAAACCTGGAGTCCTCACTGAGCTGAGGAGAGTCAGAGAGGCATGCAGAATTCACACGGGGCGGCCGGGCACTCGCCGCCTGGCTCTGGATGGGGGTTCGAAAACAAGTTTTTTTTCCACCAGAGCACTGCTCAGCTCTGACTTATGGTGGTGGTGGGGACTGAATCTGGGACTTTGGATCCTCAGGCATGAGAGTGTCTGCAGAACCATGATGCTATCTACCTCGGCCCCAGCTAGAAAACTTTCAGGGAGAAAACTTGGGAGAAGGTGGCATCATGCCACCTTCCTTGAGAGGAGCATCTTCTATTGAGAGGAGCAATATAAAGTCATGGAAGTCGAAGTGACCCTCACTGAAGGTCTAAAATTAAGTTAGGGCTAATAAAGGCATGTTGCCTCGAATACGTTCTAGAAAAAGGTAGCAACTGAGAAAAGAAATAATAATATCGCAAGGAGATAGAGCCCTTCCTATAGGGGGGCCTTCACAACGGCCCTGGGGGAGGGAGGTGGAGTCAGTCTTATTACTGCGTCCAGGCTCACAGGAGGAGAAACTGAAGGACAGAGGTGAAGAGACTGGCCCAAGGTCACACAGCTCCGCAGCCAGGCTGCCCTCACCAGCGCACCTACGTCCATGCTTCATTCCGCCACTGAGGGCTAGATGTGAACATTCATTCGAGGCTGGTAAACTGAGGCCAGACTCGGATGTCTGTCTGTTTCACACACCCATTCACACACATTTTGCCAGGGCCATGAGGACAGACTGTAAGCTTTTTTTAAAAATTTATTTTATTTATTTATTACCTTTTGTTGCTCTTGTTTTTTTTTATTGTTGTAGTTATTATTGTTGTTGTCGTTGTTGGATAGGACAGAGAGAAATGGAGAGAGGGAGGGGAAGACAGAGAAGAGGAGAGAAAGATAGACACCTGCAGACCTGCTTCACCGCCTGTGAAGTGACTCCCCTGCAGGTGGGGAGCCGGGGTTCGAACCGGGATCCTTATGCCGGTCCTTGTGCTTTGAGCCACCTGCGCTTAACCCGCTGCGCTACAGCCCGACTCCCAGACTGTAAGCTTTTAAGAGAAGCCCTCCAGGGCCTGGGAGGGCAGCACCTGGCTGAGAGCACACATTACTATGTGCAAAGACCTGGGTTCAAGCCCCCAGTCCCCACCTACAGAGGTGGGTGTGGGGCTAAGTTTCACAATCGGTGAAGCAGGTCTGTAGGTATCTCTCTCCTTCTCTATCTTCCCCACCCCTCTCAATTTCTCCCTGTCCTACCAAATAAAAGAAACTTAAACATTTTTTTTTTAAAGAAAGAAATCCTCCCAAGTCTAAATGTTTCCTATTTGGTCCTCTAGAGAAAAAGCTGCCCCTCTAATGAGAAGTCCCCTTCACCCCTTCACTGAGACATAACTGTCATATCATTTTCTGTAAATTCCAAGAGTACAATGTATTGATTGCAAAAACGATCACTACTACAACAAAATGTCTGCTACTCTACCTCCTGATGCATTCATCCCATCACACAACTACCACTCTTTCTTGTGCTGAGGCCATGGAAGAGCTGGTTTCCAGGTGTATCAGGCAGAATGGTCCGCCACGAGCACCATGATGTGCACTAGCTGTCCAGCCCGTCCTTGACCATCTGCTAACTTTCCCTTTTTGCATTTCCTTCCCATCCCTTCACCATCACCCACCCCTTCCCTGTGGTCATTCTCTGAGTCTGACCCTTTCTTTCTCTCTCTCTCTTTCTTTCTTTTCCTTTCTTCCTTCTTTCCTTCCCCCCTCTTTTTAAAATTATTTTTATTATCTTTATTTATTTACTAGACAGAGACAGCCAGAAATTGAGAGGAAGGGGGAGATACAGAGAGAAAGAGACAGAGAGACACCTGCAGCCCTGCTTCACCACCTGCAAAGCTTTCCCCCTGCAGGTGGGGACCAGAGGCTTGAACCCAGGCCCTTGCACATTGTAACACGTGCGCTCCACTAGGTGCGCCACCACCCAGGCCCCACCTTTTCTTTTTTTACACATGAGAGAGAGTTTCACATTAGATGGCTTCTCTCTATGCACATGTGGTGCCAGGGATCAAACTGGGAACCTCAAGCCGGCAAGTCCTGCTCTCTCCCACGTGAACCATTTGCCTAGTTGTCAATCTGACACTTTCTATATTCCACATCTATGCGCACACAGTATTTGCCTTTCTCCATCTGACTTACCTCCCTTAGCCTAGTGCCCTCACACTTTATCCACATTGTCCCAGGCAGCAGGATTTCCTCCCTTTTTCACGGCAGAGCAATGTTCCATTGTGTGTGTAGAGACTGTGTCTTTTTTTTCTTTTTCTTTCTTTTTACTAGAGCACTGCTCAGCTTTGGCTGATGGTGGTGGAGGGGATTGAACCTGGGACTTTGGAGTCTCGGGCATGACAGTCTTTTTGCAGAACCAGGCCATTTACCCCTACCCCAAGACTGCGTCTTTTTCCATCCATCCGTTGAGGAACGTCTCAGTGCTCCTCCCAACAACCCTCAGTCCACAGCGCTGCTAAGTATCTATTCACTCACATCAAAACTGTGTGGAATGTCCTTGATCACGGCCTTCCCATCGTTCTCACGTACCCATGCTGTTGCCACTGTTAGCTGGCATGATCTCAGATCTGTTCACTTCTGTCTGCCCCCGGGTCACCAGCCAGCCAGTTCTAGCACTGTCCCCTCCTAAG
This sequence comes from Erinaceus europaeus, assembly GCF_950295315.1. Taxonomy (NCBI): domain Eukaryota; kingdom Metazoa; phylum Chordata; class Mammalia; order Eulipotyphla; family Erinaceidae; genus Erinaceus; species Erinaceus europaeus. The sequence continues at coordinate 124,069,077 of NC_080185.1, forward strand.
ATCTCCGCCTCTCCTAGTCCCATTCCGTGTACTTATTTCTGTTTGCTGGACCCTGGGCTTCATTTCACCACTCTGGCTCACTTTTTACTTAGGGGGCACAGGCGCACAAGGAGGGACACCACAGCACTGAAGTTTTTCCCCTTAATCTAGCATCTCTCATGTAGTGCTGGGACTCGAACCTGGCTCAGATACATGGCAATGCAAATTCCCTACCTAGTAAGCTGCCTCTCCAGCCCTCTAATGATTGGCCTCTCTCTCTCTCTCTCTCTCTCTCTCTCTCTCTCTCTCTCTCTCTCTTTCTCTGCCTCCAGGGTTATCACTGGGGCTTGGTGCCTGCAGTATGATTCCATTGTTCCTGGCGGCCATTTTTTCCATTGTTGTTGTTGCTGTTGTGTTGTTGTTGCTGTTGGATAGGACAGAGAGAAATTGAAAGAGGAGGGGGAGACAGAGAGGGAGAGATAAAGACAGATACCAACAGACCTACTTCACCATCCCTGCTGGTGTGAGGGCTGGGGGCTCGAACTGGGATCCTTGAGCTGGTCCTTACACTTCATACTATGTGTACTTAACCCAGTACGCTACTGCCCCTCCATTTTTTTTTTTTTAACCAGAGCACTGCTCAGCTCTGGCTTATGGTAGTGCAGGGGATTGAACCTGGGATTTCAGAATCTATGGTCTCTTAAGAAGATGTATTCATTTATATGGGGTGTCAGGGATGGAGCTTAGCACCTCATGCCAGCAACTAAGGCACTGGATCTGCTGTGCCACCTTCCTGCCTCATTGTTCTAAAGATTTCTTGAGGGGGTCGGGCGGTAGCACAGCGGGTTAAGCGCACTGTTCTAAAGATTTCTTTTTTTTTTTTTTATTTAAGAAAGGATTAATTAACAAAACCATAGGGTAGGAGGAGTACAACTCCACACAATTCCCACCACCCAATCTCCATATCCCACCCCCTCCCCTGATAGCTTTCCCATTCTCCATCCCTCTGGGAGCATGGACCCAGGGTCATTGTGGGTTGCAGAAGGTAGAAGGTCTGGCTTCTGTAATTGCTTCCCCGCTGAACGTGGGCGTTGACTGGTCGGTCCATACTCCCAGTCTGCCTCTCTTTTTCCTTAGTAGGGTGTGTCTCTGGGGAAGCTGAGCTCCAGGACACATTGGAGGGGTCTTTAATCCAGGGAAACCTGGCCAGCATCCTGATGGCATCTGGAACCTGGTGACTGAAAAGAGAGTTAATATACGAAGCCAAACAAATTGTTGAGCAATCATGGACCCAAAGCTCGGAATAGTAGAGAGGAAGTGTTAGGGAGGTACTCACTGCAAACTCTAGTGTACTTCTGCTTTCAGGTATATATTTTGCAGTAGTTTATAGATATGTGTGAAGATATGCTCTCTCTCACAGAAACTGGTGTATATCTAGGTTTTGGGACTTTGTTAGAAAGTGAACCACCTGAGATGAAATTTCTAAAGATTTCTTGAGGGGGTCGGGTGGTAGCACAGTGGGTTAAGCGCACTGTTCTAAAGATTTCTTGAGGGGGTCGGGTGGTAGCGCAGCGGATTAAGCGCAGGTGGCACAAAGCGCAAGGACCGGCATAAGGATCCTGGTTCGAGCCCCCCACTCCCCACCTGCAGGGGAGTCGCTTCACAGGTGAAGCAGGTCTGCAGGTGTCTGTCTTTCTCTCCCCCTCTCTGTCTTCCCCTCCTCTCTCCATTTCTCTCTGTCTTATCCAACAACATCAGTAATACAACCAGAGCAACAAAGGAAAAATAAATAATTTTAAAAAAAGATTTCTTGAGTAACAAGAGAGAGATCTAGATGATTAAAAAAAAATCAAAGCTAATTACATGGTGTCACTCTCTTGCTTGAAACCTGCAGGATAGCTTCCTCTGGTACTTGGGATTCAGTCCTGCTTACCTCTGCAACTTCACATGCCCTTCCCATCACTGACTTCCTTTCTTTTTTATTAGATAGATAGATAGATAGACAGACAGAGAGAGAGAGAGAGAGAGAGAGGAGAGGAGAGAAGAGGAGGAGAGGAGAGGGAAAGGGAGGGGAGGTGAGAGAAAAGGAGAGGAAAGAGAGACACATGCACTACTAAGCCACTGCTCCTGAAACCTCCCCCCACAAGTGGGAACCTGGGGCTTGAACCGGGGCCCTTGTGCATGGTGACATGTCCACTCAACTGAGTGAGCCACTGACAGGCCCCTGGCTCCTTTCCAACACACACATCCTTCTGGCCACAGGACTTTGCCTGTCTGCTTCTGCTCTCTGGAAGCTCTCTCTGTCCTCTGCTGTATCAAGCCTGTGTGATCTTTTGTGTCACTTTATAGATGTCCTTCCTCTCATCTCCTGGAAACCCACAGTTCTCCTCCAGTTCCTGTCACATTGCCCTCTTTCATGGCTGCCTCAATCAGAATCTGTCAAGGGCAGTGGGTTATTTTCTTTGCATAATATCTTTCCCACTAGAGACTAGAATGTCACACATGACCAGGGACCAGGACAGTTACAGCTTTATCCTCAACATCTAGCACCAGGGGTACTTAGGGGCGAAGGGTCTCTCTTACTCAGATCTACAGTTAGAACACAGTTTAACTTGCCTCTCATTCCCATATGCCATGAAATGTTATTTTTTTGGGGGGGTGTTCTTTTTTTCTTTTCAACTCTTTATTAAAGAGTACAAAACCCATTCTGAGAATCAAGGCTGTCCAGAAACGGGGGTGGGGTGGGGGTGGGCAAGATGTGGCCTGTCAGGACCACAAAGGACTGTCAACCCCACACCTAACACGCTTCATGGAAGATTCCTAGGGATGTTTCTTTTCTTTCCTTCTTTCTCTCTCTCTTTCTTTCTCTCTCTCTATCTTTCTTTCTTTTTACTTTTTTAATAAAGGAGATAAGCAGGGAACACTGATTAGAATTGTTTCTAAATCAATACTCCTTAAATTTGCAGAAAGGATACAAGACAAGGTGAAATGAAAAGGTGATAATTTTGCAACTGACGTTATCATTGTCAAGAGCAGTCCAAACTCCCTTCAGCATCTGGGATCTTCCTCAAGGTTCGCTTCTCTTTAGGCCACGGCCCTCTTGTTGACCACTTAGTGACAAGTGAACCCTGGAAGAATCTCCCAGTGTAGATCAGTGAGCCCATGAAACATGTCTTTGTCTTGGGGGCACACTCGTGCACAGAAACACTCAGTCTTTATTGTTCTACTGTTGGCTTTTTTTCCCTCTGCATTCCGAATTGCCTCATCTTTCGTCTCCTAGAATATCATGGTGTTCCTCCTGGACCCGAGGAGAGCACACTTTAGCAGTGCACTGCTCTTTTTTTACTTTTACTTTCCATTTATTTTTTTAATGGGTAGAGACAGAGAGAAATTGAGGGGGGTATAGAGAAGAAAAGAGACAGACACTTACAGCACTGCTTCACCACTCTGCAGGTGGGGACCAGGGGCTTGAACCCGGGTCCTTGCACACTGTAGTGTGTGCGCTTAACTAGGTGAGTGCGGTGCTCTTGGTTGAGATCACTTCATTTGTGACTTGCTCCCTAGACTGCCATCACACTCAGCAATGGGGGGCAATGGCGGTGAGTTGGTCTCTCTTTGTTCAGTATCTTTTGTTCCTGGGCTCAGGTGTATGTTAGTCAAAAAGATACCAAAAAGCTTCTGTTTACCCAGATCTGGGTGGTGGCGCACCTGGTTGAGCACACATGTTACAATATACAAGGACCCAGGTTCAAGCCCCTGGTCCCCACGTGCAGGGGGAAAGCTTTGTGAGTGATGAAGCAGGGCTGCAGGTGTCTCTCTGTCTCTCTCCCTCTCTACCACCCCCTTCCCTCTCGATTTCTGGCTGTGTCTAGCCAATAAATAAATAAATAAAGAGAATACAATTTTTTTTTAAAAAAAGATTGTTTACCCCATTTCATTAGTTTAGCAAAGGCAGTGGGGAAATGTTGGGATCAGTGGATTCTTGGTGGACTATTATCATCATCATCATTGTTATTGATAGAGCGTCCCTCAGCTCTAGCTATTGGTGATCTTAGTAACCAAACTGATACAGGTCCTGTGTGATACCACTTTGCTATTTTCCCCAGTCCTATTTTTATCTATTTCTTTCTTTCTTTCTTTCTTTCTTTCTTTCTTTCTTTCTTTCTTTCTCTCTCTCTTTCTCTCTTTCTCTCTTTCTTTCTTCCTTCCTTTTTTTTTTTGCCTCCAGAGTTATTGCTGGGGCTCAGTGACTGCACTATGAGTCCACTGCTCCTGGAGGCCCTTTTTTTTTTTATTGGATAAGACAGAGAGGAATAGAGGGAGGAGAGGAGACAGAGGAAGATAAAAAGACAGATACCTGCAGGCATGCTTTGCTACTTGTGAAGTGTCCCCCACACACCGGAAGTGGGAAGCCGTGAAGCACCTGGTTGAGGGCACATGCTAGCATGTGCGAGGACCCCCCAATTGAAGCCCCTGGTCTCCACCTGCAGGGCAGGGAAAGCTTCACAAACAGTGAAGCAGTGTGACAGATCTCTCTCTTCAGTAAATAAATAAAGTCATTTAAAATGAATATTTTTTTGAAAATCTCTGAAGGAGACCAAGAGAGTCCCCCATGTGCTTTTTGAAGGCTTATCATATATTAAGATCTGCTCTACAAACACAGTGTTTTGCCAACTTCGGACAACAGTTATTGACATACCTGTTCTCAAAAGCGTGATGTGACTTTCTTGATGTCTTAGGAGAAGAATAATGTGGCCTTATTCAGGCCTTGAAAAGCTCTGGCCCCAGTGTTGCAGGTGCAGATGTCAGGCTAAGTCAATCATTAACTTGCCCAGCACTCCTTCAAGGTCACAGTAACACAGGGGAGGGAAGGCCTGCTGCAAGCCTTGGTGAGGAATTTTCCTTCGAATGCACTCTGTGGGGCTCTGCAGATGCAAAGCAGACGCGGATCAGACCGAGACAACGCAGTGCATTTAATAAGCACCCCTCTCGTATGGTATGGAATACCAAGCCTGAGGTGTTAGCTCTCCCAGTCGAATGCAGGAAAAGTTTGGTCACCACAGATAGTTCATTCACTGATGGGAACCTCAGGAGGGAATTCAGAACCCTAAGATGCCCCTCCCTCCCCAGCTTCCCCATGCAATCCTCACAGCACCCTGCTGGCTGCGGATGCCCTGGTGCAGAGAAGTTAGCTGTGGCTCAGGGGCAGGTGGGCGGCCAAGGTCACCTGGTGGGTAAGCGGTGGGCATGGATCTCAACTCTGTTTGCTATGTATTTGATTTGTTTTCACCTTCAGATATCCTTGCCCACTCTTCAGTCCTGGGTAAAGTCAGCTCTCCTTAAGAAACTCAGTGGGATTCTAGCTATTGGATGAAAAGTCACCCAAGACATAAATGTATTTTACACCTGCAATGGGGAAAAACTGATGCGAAAGTCCATACAAAAGTAAAATTACAGCTGGGGAGGCAGCACAATGGTTCTGCAAATAGCTCTCCTGTCTGAGGCTGAGGTCTCAGGTTCAATACCTAGCACCACCATCAGCCAGAGCTGAGCAGGGCACTGGTAAATAAATAAAAACAAGCAAAACAAACAAACAAAAACTAAATGAGAGATGTACTCACTGTTATTCTCTAAATAAAGCGAGCTGTTTATTTTATTATTATTATTTATATTTGTTTATTTATTTTCCCTTTTGTTGCCCTTGTTATTTTTCATTGTTGTTGTAGTTATTATTGTTGTTGATGTCGTTGTTGCTGGATAGGACAGAGAGAAATGGAGAGAGGAGGGGAAGACAAGAGATGGGGAGAGAAAGATAAGACACCTGCAGACATGCTTCACCGCCTGTGAAGCGACTCCCCTGCAGGTGGGGAGCCGGGGGCTTGAACTGAGATCCTTACGCAGGTCCTTGCATTTTGTGCCATGTGCGCTTAACCCACTGCGCTACCGCCTGACTCCCAAGTGAGCTATTTCTATCGAAAGCTTGGCTTTCTCCCTCTCTCCTCTAAGTAACTCTTTAAACAGAAAAGAAAAGGTGAGAGCTTGCTACCTTGATCTCTGTGGGAACGCAGCTATGCTCAGCTAAGTGGCGCCCTTATAGGAGCCACAGTAGCCCAAGGAACTGCGCTCCACTCACCCAATGATGATCCCTTCCAAGGATGCCACCAGGCCCATCTCGAGCTCTCGGATTTCTTGTGGTCCATGACCCACCAGACTGGGTGCTCCAAGTGCCACCTGGTGTGGGCCACAAGAACTGTGGCTCAGAAGCTGTGGACCACAGATGCCTTCGGGGACCCCTCCCCAGCGTTGAGATTTAGGGACTGACTCCCAGCCAGATGTGTCTGAGCACAATAGGCCTAACTTGAAAGGCAGTCCGGGGCATGCCTGTTGAATATACTCCCTGGTTTGCAAAAATACACTTTTCTCTTGACCAGTGTTTCTTTATCAGGGTGCTTTTCACCCCCCCCCCCCCAAGGGACATGCTGCAAAATCGGGAGACATTTCAGTGTGTCACAAATGGGAATGATAGTGGTAGAGTCCGCTAGACAGCCTTTACTGCCCAAGGCAGCTATCTTTTCAAATGTACAACACTGAAGGGAGGCCAGGGAGGGGCTCTGCCGTAGGAGGATTACCTTGCATGATCTCTGCAACTGCCAAGGATAAAGCAGTGGGACCTCTCTCTCTTTTTAATTTTTTATTATCTATATTTATTGGACAAAGACAGCCACAGATTGAGTGGAGTGGGGAGACAGGGAGAGGGACAGAGAGACACCTGCAGCCCTGCTTCACCATTCATGAAACTTTCCCCCTGCAGGTGGAGACCAGGGGCTTGAACCTGGGCCCTTGCACACTGTAGTGTATGCACTCAACCAGGTGCGCCACCGCCTGGCCCCGAAATGCTGTGCTTTATACTTAGAGCTGATGGCCCTCTGAAATTGTGAAAACTGTTATCTTTATTTATTGGATAGAAACAGCCAGAAATTGAGAGGGGAGGGGGTGATAGAGAGGGAGAGAAACAGAGAGACACCTACAGCCCTGCTTCACCACTCATAAAGCTTTCTCTCTATAGGTAGAGATCGGGGCTTGAACCCGGGTCCTTGAGCATTATAACATGTGCACTCAACCAGGTGTGCCACCACCTGAGTCTCTCTTTTAGGTAAAAGCCAGATATCTGACCCCTCTAAAAATAACAGAAAATTGGACACTCCTGGTCCAGCTCTGCACGGAGCCACAACTGTTGGGATGAAAGCTGGGCAGAGCAGTCTCCCCTTGCCATCAGCAGCTCCCAGCCTGGTCTCTCTGGTAGTCTCCCCGGGGCCAAATGTCAACAGCAATTGTTTGTCAGGCCCTGCCCACTGTCCCCACCGCCGGACCCTACCTGCACACTCCGTGTCTTGCTTGGCTCTTGCAGGGCAGGCGGCTGCTTCTACCTTTGTCCCTTGAAGCCTCAGGACCCATTTCAATTAGAGTGCAAATGGCAGCCTGGCTCCAATTATCCTGGGCCTGCCGCTCAGGATGGGCATGCGGCTAGAGAAATCTAATCATCCTTCTTGATAGGGAGGAAAGACAAAACAAAGCGTGCTGAACAGGCCTGTGTAAATGTCACCTCACCGGGGGCTGCTTTGAAGCAGGTACTCTGGGGCGGCCCTCAGCATCCTGTGAAGCCCAGCTCTGCACTGAGAGCAGGAAAGAAAAGCAGCCGGAATGAATGTCACAGCTCATGTCACAGTTACTTACACTGTCTAAATCCAGACAGTTCTAGAGACAGTGGACTTGTCCAAGGTGACGCCATTAGTTTGGCCGGACGCTGTGGCGAGCACACCCCCCCCCCCCATTTGAATTATGAGATACTGGAGTTCTAATGCTGCGGGGTTAGTTTAACTCCCTGAATAAGACTGAAAATAAGCATGAAGCTGATGTTAGAAAATGTTTCTATTGTAATCTTCTTCTAGAGGTGACTTTATTATCTTACAATTGTATTCGTAATGTTTTATTTACATTTTTCAAAAATATATTTTAAAGATTCATTTGTCTTTATGAGAGAGACCAGAGCACTGCTCAGCTGTGCCATATGCAGTGTCAGGGATGAAGAGAAACAAATGGAAGGGGAGGGCTTAGAACTTACTACTTTAGCTTTCTCTTTTTAAAATTGCTCTTTTACTTAATTTTAATGAGAGAGGAGAGAGAGAGAGAGAGATACACTGACAGAAAGACCAGAACACTGCTCAGCTCTCGTTTATGGTGGTGCTGGGGACTGAACCTGAGACCTCAGAGCCTCAGGCATGAAAGACTTTTGCAGAACCAGTATGCTATCTCTCCAGCCCCTACTTTAGTTTTCTGAAATACAGCAATATTCCAGTGAACTCGTCTTTCTGAAAGTAAACAGAATTGAAAACTATATTGCTGTGGTCCAGGAGGTGGCACAGTGGTTAGAGTAGTGGACTCTCAAGCATGAGGTCCTAAGTTCGATCCCTGGCAGCACATATACTAGTGTGATGTCTGGTTCTTTATTTCTCTCTCCTCCTATCCCTCTCATTAATGAGGAAATAAAAATTTTTAAAAGATTTTAAAAATCTTTTTTAAAATAAAAATTTTTTAAAGATTATATTGCCACACAATTATTTTATTGTTATGTGTGCTGAAAGTAGATATCGTTACTGTTTTTTGATTTTGAAAAAAAAAAAAAACTCCAAAGGAACAATATTTCCATTTTATCTTCTTGAATTCAAGGTTATTGTACAAAAATCTAAGTTTTAATAGTTTCAACAAGGCCTGAGTGTTTGACAACAGCACAGTACAAAGATTTAAAGAAAAAAATCAGGATCTGGGGAGAGAGCTCAGTGATACGGCACAGAGCCTGCAAGTCTGAGCCCCTAGGTTTACCCTAGACAGCAAGTACCCTGTCTCAAATAAATACATTCTTTTGGGGGCACAGGCGGTGGTGCACCCAGTTAAGTGCATGTGTTACAGTGCGCAAGGACCCAAGTTCAAGCCCCTGGTCCCCACCTGCAGGGGGAAAGTTTCACAAGTGGTGAAGCAGGGCTGCGGGTGTCTCTCTGTCTCTCCCTCCTTCTCAGTTTCTCTCTGTCTCCATCTAATGAATAAATAAAAAATTAATAAAAATAATTATTTTTAAAAAGCAAAGATACAATAACTTTAAAAATGGAGAAAATACTGGAGAGAAATAGGTTTTTTTCCCCTCATTATTATTAGTTACAGTTTCTCTTTCAATAGCCTCTATGCCTTTTTACAATGGACACCAACTTGAAGTGTGTGTTAGTTGCAGTGATAATAAAATAGCAAGTCGTGGTCCAGGAGGTGGCGCAGTGATAAGGCACTGGACTCTCAAGCATGAGGTCCTGAGTTCGATCCCCGGCAGCACATGTGTCAGAGTGATGTCTCATTCTTTCTCTCTCCTCCTATCTTTCTCATTAATAAATAAAATCTGCAAAAAAAAATAGCGAATCATATATTGTTATCTAGTTTTCTTCTGGAAAAAACCACGAAGATATATGTCTATCTCTCTCTCTTTCTCTGTCTCTCTACCTATATATGATAATATATATTAAGTCCATATTTTGTGTTCTCTGAGCACTGTGCTGTGTTTTGCAGTTATTATTATTCACTAAGGCTTTGCACCTCCAAAACTCCACTGCTCCCCACAAACTTTTCCTTTCCAACTTGAGGATGAGAGTCAGAGAGGAAGAGAGACAGAGAGAAGGGAAGTCACCACAGCGCCACTGCACCACCTGTGAAGCTTCTCTTTGGTGCTCCCATGCTGTTTCTAGGGTCCTTGTAGGTTGAAAAATGTGCGTTTAGCTGCGTGAGTCATCTCTCGACACTTGCATTGATCATTTTAACATATGTATTTCATGAGAGAGAGGCCAGAGCACAACTCTAGCATATATGGTGCTAGGGATTGAAGCCAGGGCCTCGGGCACACAAATCCTGTGCTCTGCCACTCAACTGCTGAGCTCTCCCAACTTCTTACTTCAGCGGACAGAGACAAGGATGACTCCCCCATCTCCCAGCTGAGTAAACTAGGGGGCAGAGTAAAGGAGGAAGTTGGCGGACAGCCGGCAAGTGGCAGAGCTGAGATGCACGCCCAGCTGTGCGCCCCCCCCCCCAGGTCTGCCAATCAACCCCTGCACACATCCTTCCTGTTTATTGCTGAGGCTCACTGTCCTTCCCAGAGCAGGAAGCAGGGCTCAGGGGTCTCCCAGACTCTGGCTTCCTTAGCACCTGCCTTCCATCAGATCTCAAAGGCTTTATTCAGAAAGCGGGTTTCCAACTCGAGGGTCTGTTTACTCCGATCCCTTCCTTGAAGGAGCTACTGCAGCTTAACAAGAAATAGCAGAGAAAGTATATATATATATATTAAAGCCAAATGGATCTGGAAGAATTCCACTGAAAGCTGGGTTGCAAGAGAACAAGTGAATCTCTTAACAGCTCTGAGTGAGCAGGCAGCCCAGGGAGGCAAAGCGAAATTGGGTTCGATCCCAGGCGGTATTGCAGTGCGGCTGAGGAGACACCCCCCCCCCCCCCCAGACTCAGGATTCGAAAGACAGCTTTTGATATTTACTGAGATTCTGGTTGGGAAAGAAAAAGCCAGAGGCGGGAAGAGCCAGAACAAATGGTGTTCTCACCATCAGTGTTAGGTGTTGGCCATTAGACAGGTAGTCGGCAGCTCCAACCATGGCTTTGCAATTCCCAGATGATGGGGGCTTACAAGTCCACACACACCAAAGGCCATGTGAAACATAGAACGGACCCTATATTTGAGAAAAGGTCAAGTGCGTATTTGAATACAAGAGGAATCAGTATTTGCTCAGAAGGATAAAGGCAAGAAAGGCACCGCAGGTCGACAGGGGAGCTTGGCGTACATGCCACACACAGGAGACCCGTTAGTCCAAGTCCTTGTCTACAGCGCCAGGCGTGAAGTGCTTCTGGATGTAGGTGAGCTGCAAGAAGGCCTTGAAAGGGATGGTCTCAGAGAAAGAAAGGGCTCTGAAAAAGAGAGAGAGAGAAGTTCTCCACACGCCTGGAGAAATGAGCGGGAAGTCATGCAGTCACTCCTGGAGAAATGGAGGTCTCTCCCCGGAAGTCACAGCCATTAGGTTTGGCTGTGGGCTTGTCTTACCATTCTGGGGACATTCTGGGTGTCATTCTGGGGACACAGGTCAAGGCAGGTGTGTCACTTTCACTTGAACACTGTTCACCAGACCAGCACAAACAAAGGACGTGGTTGTGCAGGGCACAACCCATGAACCCGCCTGTGGCAGCTGGGGAAGAAGGGAATCTCTGGGTTTGGGAAAGTCTCTGTTTTTGTTCGATACAAATAGTCAACACGAGGTGGGCTGTGCACAGGGGCCAAGTGTTAGTGTGCATTCACGGCAGTTCAGTCGACAGGCTTCTTGGGGTCACCCCGCTTCCCAGACAGGTAGAGGTGCACCTGGCTACAGGCAGGGTCCTCTGTGGGAACACACCACACTGCCAAGATCTGGGCCACTCCCAGAGATGTTCTCCTGAAGCCAGATCTCACGAGAACCTCTTACTTAGCCTTGCCATCTGGGCCCTGTGGGAGTTCAGTGATGGCATACACGGGGACAGGCGACATTTGGGCTTAGGTTCAATCTCAGGGGTGGTACGCACTGCACTGCACCGCACCGCACCGCACCGGACATTTCAGTGTGCTTAGCTAGACATGTAAAATGACTACCATAAAAGGTGAACACAGAATTGGGGTTTAGCAGGGCTGGATGGTAGCATGCCTGGTTGAGTGCACATGTTACTATGCACAAGGATCTGGGTTCGAGCCCCCGCTCCCCTCCTACAGGGGAACACTCACAAGCAATGGAGCAGGGCTACAGGTACCTATCTCGCCTTCCCCTCTCTATTCCTTTTTGTCTTATCAAATAGAAAATGATTACAATTTTAAATTAGGATTTATAATCATTTGACATAGAGAAAATGAGCCTGTCCTTTAAGAAATTCATATTTTTCACAAAAGAGAAGAAGACTTGCATTGGGGTCCATGTGGTAGCACACTTGTTTGAGTGCACATGTTACAATGTGCAAGGACCCTGGGTTCGAGCCCCCATCCCCACCTCCAGGAGGAAAGCTTTGCAAGTGGTGAAGCAGGGCTGCAGGTGTCTCTCTGTCTCTCTCCCTCTCTACCACCCTCTTCCCCCTCGATTTCTGGCTGTATCTATCCAATAAATAAAGATAATTTAAAAAAGAAGACTTGCACAAAGCCAACAAACATCTCGTATAATGAGAAAAAAGAAAACATTCACTAGGTTTTGTGCACTCAGTCTGCTGAGGACAAAGGGCGGTGAAATGTACAGCTGGGGGGTTGGGCTCTTCCAGTTTGCATGACCCCCCCCAGAGGCTTAGGCTATTTATTTATTTATTTATTTATTTATTTTGCCTCCAGGGTTATCACTGGGGCTCAGTGCTGGCACTATGAATCCACGGCTCCTGGAAGATATTTTCCCCTTCTACTTTATATTTATTTGACAGGATAGAGAGAAATTGAGAGGAAAGGGGAGACAGAGAAGGACAGAGAAAATTGCAGACCTGCTTCACGACTCATGAAGTTGGGGAGCGGGGGCTCGAGCCTGGATCCTTGCTTATGGTGCAGTTGCTTAACTGAGCGCACCACCGCGCAGCCCCCAAGGCTCAGGCTCTTTACGGAAGGGAGAGTCTCAGCCCCGCATGCCCTGGCAGCCACTCCCCAGAGCCCGGATAGAGTCAAGGTCGCTTCAGGGACTCTGTTGTGCCCACAGCATAGAGTGGATGCTACCTCTCTGGGCAGGCCTGCTCTAACCCCTGCACATCCCTCCAGTCCTCAGTGCTCCACTGGCTGTGTGCTCCCATGTCACTTAGCAATAGCCATCTGCGGACCTCTGTCATGTATGAGGACAGCACAAACTCAGCGGCCAGGCAATGCACTGGTCTGGAAGGTCTCAACACTCCCCAGGCAATGCAGGTACACAGATAAGGCTGGACACCTCAGCAGGAGACCCCCCCCCACACACACACTTTGACCAGGCCAGCATGCCCACCACCTTTCTTAAAAAGATTTTATTTATTGATTGATGAGAAAGATAGGAGGACAGAGAGAGAAAGAACCAGACATCACTCTGGTACATGTGCTGCTGGGGCTTGAACTCAGGACCTCATGCTTAAGAGGTCAAGCACTTTATCCATGGCGCCACCTCCCGGACCACACCACACCCACCTTTCATCTGGATGATGGTGGCCATGACGAAGGGCCACTGCAGAATGCATGAGGGTAGCAAGACTTGTGCTCATCACGACACACTGGCCAGATAGCTCTCCTCCTAGCTACACCCGGGCCTGTGTTCTTCTCTCTTTTCTTTTAATTAATTAATTAACTAATTAATTAATTAAACCAGAGCACCTATCAGCTCTGGCATATGGTGGTGCAGGGGACTGAAGCTGGGACTTCGGAGCCTCAGACATGAGAATCTCTGCATAACCATTATGCTATCTAGCCCCGCCTCTGTGTTCTTTTATTTTCTGTGCGAGCAAGGCTTATACTGGATCTTGAAACCGCCAGTTGAACAACATTTCACTTCCACGTGATATAATTTTTGAACAGCTGCTCTGCACTGGACACTTAAGAAAACCCTCACATTGCAAGGCTCAAGATCGCGGAGTCCTGGGCAAATACAGGCAGGTCCAAGAAGTGATGTGACATGAATGCAGCCACTAGATGGCAGGGATTCGTAAATCAAAATGAACAGAAACACAAAGCCCACCACAGACGAGCACTTGTGGCTGAGTTGGAAGCCACAGAATTTGAGCAGAAGTGACAGAAAGTCTCACCTGTCCATCCCTGGCTCTTCTTGTTGCTGCAGCTGGAATAGTGATGATAGCATCCGTGGAAGCTACACTGGACTCTGCATCGCAGTAGCATGTAGGACTCGCAAGCCTGAGGTCCTGAGTTCAATCCTCAGCACTGCATATGGTGGAATGACACTCTGGTTAGCTCATTCTTTCTACTCTCTTTAATAAACAGATCTTTGAAGAAAAAAAAAAGGCAAACATTGAAGACAAGAGCTGCCGTCAGCCCTGCAGGACTGTTTAAGGCCAAGCCTCTCTCCCCTCAAGCCTTGTACCCTCCTCCTCACTTGCACCTGCCCCCCCATCCCTTTAAAGGTTTATGTCAATCAGAAACAATGTGTGGGCCATTACATTGTGGGGTCTTGCTGTTACAGTTTAGCTTATGACAAAGCACGGAGACAGAGAGACACCTGCAGACCTGCTTCGCCGCTTGTGAAGCAGCTGGGGAGCTGGGGGGGGGGCTCGAACCCAGGTCCTTGCACTTCACACTAGGACCATAGAAAAAGTGTGCAAAAATATAGATAGATGGATAGACAGCTTGCTATAGAAACAATAGTTGACCCATGTCTGTGACCTCGGGAGAGCTACAGCAACTTGCAGTGGAAATAATGAGGACCTAGGACTCTGGCGGTGGGAACAGTGGGGAATTGTTCCCATTATCTTGTCATTTTGCAAACCAACATCGAATCACTAATAAAACAAAACAAAAAGCCGACCCAGGACTTTAAAACCAAGTTGACTTTAATAAAGATATTTATTATTAAAAAAAAAACTGTGGGGGCCAGGCAGTGGTGTACCCGGTAAAGCATACAAGGACCTGGGTTCGAGCCCCCAGTCCCCCACCTGCAGGGCTGCAGGTGTCTCTCTGTCCCTCTCCCTCTCTATCTCCCCTCCCTTCTCAATTTCTCTCTCTGTCCTATCCAATAAAAAAGGGGGAAAATGGCCGCCAGGAGCAGCGGATTCGTAATGCTGGCACCGAGCATAACCCTAGAGGCAAAAAACAAACAAACCACACAAAACACTTCAAAGATCTGTTTATTAAAGAGAGTAGAAAGAATGAGCTAACCAGAGTGTCATTCCACCATATGCAGTGCTGAGGATTGAACTCAGGACCTCAGGCTTGCGAGTCCTACATGCTACTGCGATGCAGAGTCCAGTGTAGCTTCCACGGATGCTATCATCACTATTCCAGCTGCAGCAACAAGAAGAGCCAGGGACGGACAGGTGAGACTTTCTGTCACTTCTGCTCAAATTCTGTGGCTTCCAACTCAGCCACAAGCCCCTTTTTAACTGGGAATTTTATAGGCACACACACACACACACACACACACACACACACACACACACACACACACACACGTTTCCTCCTAAGTCTTGTCCTGCTACCAGCCTCACTTTTATCACCAGTTCTGAAGTTTTCCTAGAAATCTACCTTTTTCTTTCTTTTGGACTCAGTCCCTTATTGCGGGGAGCCTGTCTTCCTATAACTTCCTGAGACAGCTTAGGAAATCAATTTTTACAGTTCTGAAAGTCTGAGAATATTTTTGGCATACATTCATGCTTAGCTTTGACTTGGCTGGTTTCAGAATACTTAATTGGAAATTGTTTCCTCCCAACATTTTCAAGACTTTGCTCCATAGACTTTTTTAGCTTCCATTGTTTCTGTGGAGAAGTTCAAAGCATTTCAGCTCCTGAGGCTAATTTTTTAAAAAAAATTTTGGCAAGTTTCTTTTCTTTTTAAATTGATTTAATAATGATTGATAAGACCATAGGATAAGAGGGGTACAATTCCACACAATCCTCACCACCACAGTTCCGTATTTCATCCTCTCCATTGGAAGCTTTCCTATTCTATATCCCTCTGGGAGTATGGACCCAGGATCATTATGGGATGCAGAAGGTGGAAGGTCTGGCTTCTGTCATTGCTTCTCTGCTAGACATGGGCGTTGGCAGATCGATCCATACTCCCAGCCTGTTTGTTTTTCCCTAGTGTGGAGGCGGGGTTCCAGGACACATTGGTGAGGTCATCTGTCCAGGAAAGTCAGGTTGGCATCCTAGTAGCATCTGCAACTTGGTGGCCTAATCACAGGCAGAGCTAAGAATCTTCAATAAGATTCCCTCCAGTATCGAAGACCCCACCAATATGTCCTGGAGCTCAGCTTCCCCAGAGACCCACCCTACTAGGGAAAGAGAGAGGCAGACTGGGAGTATGGACCGACCAGTCAACGCCCATGTTCAGCGGGGAAGCAATTACAGAAGCCAGACCTTCTACCTTCTGCAACCCACAATGACCCTGGGTCCATGCTCCCCGAGGGATAGAGAATGGGAAAGCTATCGGGGGAGGGGTGGGATATGGAGATTGGGCGGTGGGAATTGTGTGGAGTTGTACCCCTCCTACCCTATGGTTTTGTTAATTAATCCTTTCTTAAATAAATAAAAAAAAGAGAAAAAAAAAAAAAGATTCCCTCCAGTGACATGTAGGCATCTATAGTTCGGAATACCTTCGAGACTTTGAAGCCTCATCTTTGTTAACTGGAAAATGATCCCAACTTAATTTCTATTTGTAGAGAAATTCTGTTTCTATTTCGTAAGACTTGCAGACCCTGCCCATTACAATGCCTTTCAGGGCCTGTGCGGCCTCATGCTTGCACACACCTGTGCCCCATGGCATAACTGACCTAAGGTTGATTTTTTATTGCCACCTGGGTTATTGCTGAGGCTCGGTAGCCTACTGATACCAATGGCCCACTCCCTTCCTCTCTTCCTCCCTCCCTCCCTCCCTCCCCTCCTTCCTTCCATCCTCCTTCTTTCTTTCTCTTTTTCTTTTTGATAGGGCAGAGAGAAATTAAGAGGGGGAATGGGAAATATAGAGGGAGAGAGAACGAGTGACACCCGCAGCCCGGCTTCGCCACTCCCTGCAGGTAGGAGCCAGGGGCTTGAACCCAGGTCCTTACACATGGCCCAGTTGCTCTGAGCTTTTCTATTTCTTTCTTCTTTGCTTCTCTCTCTGGAACCTTCTATGAGCTACTCATTGATCCTATCATTGGTCTTACTGTGGTACTTGTTACCATCATTTTATCAGTTCCTAAGTGGACCCTCTCATTATGTTTTTCTTTTAATTAATTATTAATTTATTGGATAGAGACAACCAGAAATCAAGAGGGGAGGGGAAACAGGGAGTGAGAGAGGCAGAAAGACACCTGCAACCCTACTTCACCACTCATGAAGCTACTCTCCTCCAAGTGGGGACCAGGGGCTTGAACCCAGGACCTTGTGCACTGTAATGTGTGCACTTAACTAGGTGCACTACCGCCTGGCCCCCATTTATGTTTTTCTTTTTTCTTTCTTTTTTTTTTTTTTTTTTTTTTACCAGAGCACTGTTCAGCTCTGGCTTGTGGTGGTGCAGGGGATTGAACCTGGGACTCTGAAGCCTCAGGCATGAAAGTCTCTTTGCTATCTACTGTCTACCCCTACTTATGTTTTCTATTCTTTCTTGAACTTACTTACCTCCTGGATCTCCTGGAGAGGTATTTTTCATATCTTGCATCTTTTTTTTTTTTTTGTCTCTGCTTTCTGACGGATTTCCTCAGTGATTTCTTCAACTGGATTTTCCATTTCTGTGTTCATATGAGATTGAATCACAGGACATTGCCCATATTCCATGGCTTTCAATCTTACAAATGGCAATTTCACATGCTGCAGAACAAAATTCTTCATCTCCAACAACCGTTCCCTTAGTTCGTGATTGCTGCCTCTCGGTTTGATAGTGTCCAGTTTTCATTCCTTGGGCGGCAACATTTTCTCTCTCTGAGGACATGTCAGCGCTAGACTCAGGGTATGCTTCCATCTGCCTGTGAAGTCTTTCTCTCAGTTGTTTTTTTTTCCCTGCCTAATTGGTTTGTTTTCTGATTTTCATATTCAAAGTTTTCCTTACATGATGGTAATATGAAGTCGTAACAGCAAACATTTTTATAGAACTTCCTGTCTGACAGGAACTTATTACAAGACTTTACACATATCAAGGGCCTTTATCCTAACAATCCTGAGAGAGAGAGGGGTGCTGTGAGTGGGGAAACTGAGACGCAGGTACCAAAGCTGTCTGCCAATATATATATATATTTAATTATTTTTTAATTTTTTATTATCTTTATTTATTTATTGGATAGAGACGTCAGAAATTGAGAGGGAAGGGAGGGATAGAGTGAGAGACAGAGAGACACCTGCAGCACTGCTTCACCACTTGTGAAGCTTTCCCCCTGCAAGTGGGGACTGGGGGCTCGAACTTGGGTCCTTGTGTATTGTAACATGTACGCTCAACCAGGTGCGCCACCACCCGGCCCCTGTCTGCCAGTACTTAAGACAAGGCACCACAGACAGAAGCAGAAGCTCACTGCCTGGTGAGTGGGGTGTACCGACGAGTTTCGCTGAGAGTGAAGGAGCCATTTGTGACTGGCAGGATGACGGGCCCAAGTCTTAATCTCTGGAACCTGAGAGCACATTGCGAGACAAAAGGAGACTCTGCACAGGAAGTTAAGTTGAGGACCCTGAGATGAGGAGATGATCCTGGATTTTCCACATGGGCCTGCTGCGCTCCCAGAGGTCCGAGGTGCAGCTTCTAGCACCAGGGAAGGCAAGAGGACGGTTCTCCCCGAGAGATGAGATTCAGAAGGAAGGCAGCCCTCGGACGTCTTGGTTTCAGCCCAGTAAGGTCCATTTTGATCTGCTGACCTCCTAAACCGTAAGACAATAAACTTCGCTTGCTATAAATCACCGGTTTGGCCATGATTTATGGCAGCAGCAGCGGGAAGTGAGTATAGTTATTGCAGAAGTGCAAGTGTCACTACACACGGCTGGACTGGCCTACGCTCCTGCTGGAGGGTAGTGTTCACGCATCTGCAGGTCTGATTTTATCCTGCCGGTGTCATCACAGTGCTCCGGCCCTTCACCCGTGACTGCTTTCCCTCGGGGCAAGGCCCTCTCTGTATCTCTGTGAGAGAACAGATTTGGTCCTCCTCCAGGGCGAGGGCAAGAAAGTTTCTTGCTCCAGTGACTGAGAGAAGGCCTCCGGAGGTGCACTGCCTGAGGCAGTGCTTCTATTTTTAGTTCTACCATGACTTGTTTGCCAGAGCGGCTCTTACTATGTACTACAACCTGGGTGGCTCACACACCAGAAATTTCTCGTCTCACAGTTCTGGGGGCCTGAGAGAAGCTAGGTTGGCTCCTGCTGCAGGCTGTGAGGGAAGGAGCTGTTCCAGCACTTTCTTGGCTTCCCCAGGCTGTCCTCTTCGCCTCCTCTCCCTTCATCTCTCTATTGCCTCGCTCCGTCCAAGTCTGTGCTTGGACTTCTTATAAGGACACTAGCAGTTAGGCTGGGGTAGGGTGTACCCTAGTGAGCACGTTTGAGTTGAATTACCTCTTTAGAGAGTTTGTCTCCAAATTTGGTCACAGTCTAAAGTGGGAGTGCAACTCAGGCCATAACATACCTTGATCAGCACTTTCTGAGGTACCCGGTGTCACCCGCTCTAGAGGCTTCTAGGCAATGTGCAGGAAATTCCTGTTAACTTCTTGGCTTCTGCCTCCACGAAGTCAGGAATGGTTGTCTCAGCTGCCAAGTCAGTAACCACCTGTCTTCCTGCTTTCTCGATCCGCAAACAGAGTCAGTCTATTTTCTTCTGTCGATAAGCTTGTGCCTTAAAAATAATCCCCCCACTCCCAATTATAACATACATAAGCCTTGAAGGTATAATGTACAACCCAGCAGCTGTCCTTGAACGTACCGTATTGGGTATTTAAAAGTTGCTCAGAGGACAGAACCTTAAAGTCACTCTAAGAAAAAAAATAAAGGGGCCAGGAGATGGTTCATCTGGCAGAGTGCACACTTAACCATACATGAAGACCAGGGTTCGAGCCCCCGGTTACCATGCAAAGGGAAAGCTTCATGAGTAGTGCTGTGGTGTCTCTCTTTTTGTCTCTCAAAGAGACAGAGAGACCCAAAAGAGTCTGTCAGAAGTGGTGGAATCATGCAGACATGAAGCCCATGGAAAACCGTAGTGGTTTAGAAGGAAAAGAAAAAGGAAAGGAAAAAGAAAAAAGCAAAGAAATGTAGCCCCGTGAGGCAGTTGAGTGTTCACAAAACTTATTGCAGGAATGGGGTGCATTGGATCGACCTTCCCGTGGTGCATCCCGTGAGCACCCATTCATTGGGGAAACTGACGATCCTTCCTAGCCGACTGAATCCACATGGATCCCAGTCACTTTCAAAGCCAGCAACGAGCAGCTCCTGACAGCTTTCAACCTGACCTGTTGACTGGCTACGGAAGAAGGGCAAACGCTAGAAGAAGAATTGCAGGAATCATGGCTATGAATGCATATACCTATGCATATGTGTCATGTCGTTGTTGTAAACCTGAAACTAACACAAGGTCATATGTCAACTGCACCTCAATAAAACCGGGGGAAAGAAATCCTTACTGTCTGCTTAAGGGCACTTAGGAATGGAGCAGAGACAGATGTGCTTTAATGGGCCATCTTCAACAAGAAATTCTGGCCATTAAATGAATACCTGTGTGTTTAAGCACAACCCAGAGAAGCTGAAAGCCTACAAAATCCTATTTTTCAAAGCATAGACTTCTCTGAAAGTCAGTCCAATTAGCTGCAGTATTACCTTGTCTTTAAGTATTTTTATTTATTTGTTTTTATTATCTTGATTTATTTACTGGATAGAGACAGCCAGAAATCAAGAAGGAAGGAGGTGATAGAGAAAATCTGAGAGGGGCCGGGTGGTGACACATCTGGTTGAGCACTCGTATTACAATGAGCAAGGACCGGGGGTTCGAGCCCCCGGCCCCCACCTGCAGGGGGAAAGCTTTGTGAGTGGTGAAGCAGTGCTGCAGGTGTCTCTCCGTCTCTCTCCCTCTCTATCACCCTCTTGATTTCTGGCGGTCTCTATCCAATAAATAAAGACAATTAAAAAAAAACAACAACAACAAAAAAGAAAGTCTGAGAAACATCTGCAGCCCTGCTTCACCATTCATAAAGATTTGCCCCTGCAGGTGGGGGGACCAGGGGCTCAAACCCGGGTCCTTGAGCACTATAACATGTGCGCTCAACCAGGTGCACCACCACCCGGCCCTGTTTGGTAAATATTTTTATGAATAGATGAGGAGGGGCCGGGTGGTGGTGCACCTGGTTGAACGCACACATATAGTGCCCAAGGACTCAGGTTCAAGCCCCTGGTCCCCACTTGCAGGGGGGAAGCTTCACAAGCAGTGAAGTAGTGCTGTAAGTGTCTCTCCCTGTCTAAATCTCTTCTCCCTCAATGTATCTCTGTCTCTATACAAAACAAGGAAATAAGATATATACGTATACATAAACATATACACACACAAGCCAATTTAGCCCAGTCTGACTTGACTGTCAGGAGAGCCGCAAGCCCCCACACCTTGTGTCCTCACCACAGGGTCTTGTTCTTCTCTAGTCACCCTGCTGTGCCTCTGGACAGAGGCAGGGAGGGCAGAGATGCTAGATAAGGAGGCACAGGCAGGCCACAGCCGCCCCAGACCAGGGCCCGCCAGCAGAGGCAGGCCACAGGAGCGGCCTTTGATCATCCAGGCTTGCCAACAGAATCCAGAGAAACGCACGCACAGGGGTCGTGTACTGTGCAAGTCAGCCTGGGCACAACTTCAGAACATTTACTACGGGGGAGGTACGAACTGGAGCCCAGGGTGGGGGGGAGATCCCTAGGGAATGGTGGTCATGAACTTTGGGGCACCGTGGGGTCGGTCAAGCCTGGTGAGGCTGGTTCCTCCACTGGGGGCCCACCAGGAGCGCTCATATCTGTACCTACGTTGAAGGAACTGTGGCCCAGCCTGGGAACTTTCCAGAAATGGGTCCTTGTCCTCTCGTGACAATCCAGAAGTAGTTTAAGATAAAAATGACTGTGATGTGGTGGTCTGAATATATGCCCAGAAGCCCTTTGCCTTGGCTCCCCTCAAGACATCAACTCTGGGTGGCCTTCCTCGCGGTCTTTGAATGAGGAGCTGCAGGCAACACTGCACACCCAAGGCTAGGTCATCAAAGGCGGCATGACTTCTACCAGCTGTCTCCTGGGACCACACACTTGGGGCTTGTGAGAGGTCAGGCCATCAAAAGAGATGGCAAGGACAGAGGACAGGCCACAGGGACGCAGGAGGGGGTGGGGAAGAGGCTTTTGGGCTCCAGCCCAAGCATGAGCTGTGAGGACAGAGGCTCTAACACCCGTCTAGCCTATGTCAGCAGCCAACTGCAGTGTCAGGAGAACCCTTGAGCCAGAACCACCCAGCTGAGCCCAGTCAACCTCCTCCCACATATAAAATGGCAATAAGAAATGAGTGCTTTTTGAAGACACAAACTTGTGGGGGTGGGGGGTTGTTACAGTACTCACAGCAATGCCATCACACTCCTTGTCTCACTCTGTGACTCTTACCCCCGCCAGTCCCTCAGACAGCCTGCTTTCTCAAGTGCCCGTTCTTGACTACCTGTTTTCTGCCCTCACCTTGGATCACATAATTCCCATTGCCTCCAAATCTGAATTTGGGTACACGGTGGTGGCAGATATGGCCAAGGGCCAACCCAGACTTTGGTGCTCTTGATAGAGTGGTGACATGTTTGGGTCTCTGGTCACAGCCCTGGAGCTCAAGGAGGGATGCCGATTACCCTGGCCTCTGGGAAGGCACCGTGATCTAAACCAACATGGCTACCTTCCCTCTGACCAGCGTAGCTTTGGAGGTGAGCAACTCTCCCAGCTGTGGCTACTGAGCCGGAAGTGGCATTTGCTGGTGAGGCTCCCTTCCCGTATAAGGGCACCACAAGCATTTAAAAGCCTCGGCAGGGCAGAACTTCTGGCTGTCATCCTTCCCTACTTCTTCCTGCTTGAAATGAACATGTTATGTCTGAAGGCTGGTGTGAAAAGTCCCCGTGCTGTGGATGGAAGTGTTTTTTATCTTCTCGATGGCACAACCACTTCCCTGATCTAACTCTTCAACTGCTTCTCACTGTACTTGTTGTTATGAGAGGAAAGTTCACACCAGGTGGACGACTCAGTGCTCTGCCCAGCTTCCTTGCATACACTTTCCTGACTAACCGTTCACACCTGTGGTCTTTTAAGGCCGGCTGACAGGAGACATCACCGCCTCCGTCCTCCCTGCTGCCAGCAGGATCAGAGAGCCCAGCTCCTTTCTCTGCGGGTGGAACGAAAGCCGTGGTGAAACTCACATTCCAGAGTTTCCCCAGATTCACATGGATACTGAATAACTGGGAGGGGGACCAGAACCCCGGAAATCTGTTCCCAAGCCAGGGCTCACTTCTTTTTGGCACTTCCAGTTACAGACAATATGCTGAAACAACGGACATCCAAGAGTAAAGCGACTTGCAGAGTGATCTAGACCCAATCCATCTTTTTCCTACGTCTTACCACCTTCTCACTTTCCATTTGCTTTTTCATAAATGTGTGGCAAGATGCCTGAGAGCCTTTTCTGTCTGACATATCCTGTATGTTGACATTTTCTCCCATCTGATGGGTTTCTGGCCTCGAGTCCTAATTCTGCAAAGCTCCCTCTTCCTTCCCTTTCTCTGCCCCTCATGAAGGCAACTACTTTTTGGAGTGGGAGAGTGTTGTGAGTGTGTGGACACCAGAATTTGAATTTTGCTCTTGCTGTTTCTCAGCTGCGTAACCTCAGGCACCTTCATGCCACTGTGCCTCTGTCTCCTTTTCTGTGATGTTGGGATAATAGTAAAAGCATTTGCCTTGGGGGTCGGGAGAGGGCTCATCTCTACGAGGTCACACACTTGACCATATTCAAGGAGCTGGGTTCAAGCCCTCAGCCAGCACGTGGGTGCAATGTGCAAAAGGGAAGCTTCGTGAACAGTGGAGCTGTGCTATGTTGTCTCTGCTTTCTCTCACCCTCTATCAGGAAAATAGTGAGGAAAAAAAAGAGAGAAAAGAATCTACTACAAGTGGTGGAACTGTACTGACATGATGTCCTAGCAAAGCTCCAGTAGGGGAGGGGGCTAGGCAGTGGCGCATTTGGTAGAGTGCATCTGCTACTGTACACAAGGACCCTGGTTCAAGCCCCTGGTCCCCACCTGCAGGGGGAGAGCGTCACAAATGGTGAAGCAGGGCTGCAGGCGTCTCTTTCTCTCTCCCTCTCTAGCTCCCCTTCCCCTTTCAATTTCCCTCTGCCTCTATCCAATAATAAATAAATTAAAATCATATATTTATTTGTTATTAATAGTTTATTATAAGATTACACTGTATAGTTCCACACCACACTCACTACCAAAGTTCCATATCCCCCATCTCCCAGCCTCCGAAAGATAAGCACCATGGTTCTCACAAGTCTGAAGTAAATTTCAGGGGCTGGGTGGTGGCACACCTGGTTAAGTGCATATGTTACCATGCAAAAGTACCCGGGTCCAAACTCCCAGTCCCTACCTGCAGGAGGAAAGTTCCACGAGAGGTGAACCATTGCTGCATGTGTCTCTCTCTCCCTCTCTCCCTCTCTCCCCTCCCTCTCAATTTCTTTCTGTTCTAGCAAATGAAGTAACTAAGTTCTTGCCTCCACGTGTTTTGGTTACACACTCAGAAATGAAGTTGCTGGGTCAGATGATAATTCTCCCTTTAATTTTTTTGAGGAAACACTGCACTCTTTCCTCCAGTGGCTGCATCACTTTATCTTCCCACCAGCAGTACGGAACATTCGAATTCCTCACCAACTCTTGCTATTTCACTAGCCTTCATCCTCATGGGTATGAAGCAGTCATTCGTGACGGTTTGATTTTCATCTGCTTGGGCATCTTTAGTGCACTTTGAGGTCACTCATTTTTTTCTCATTGGTTATCATAGCTCCTACTTTGCCTACTGCATTTTATCCGGTGAATACTGGCGTAGCTGTACAATAAACAGGGACACAGGAGAGCAGACAAAACCCATGCATTCCCGTCGAAGTCCTGGAAAAATCCCATGTGCTGTTTGACTTTAGTTTCAGAAAGTATCTTGCCAAGGCTGAAATGGAATTTCCTTGTCTTCTCTTTCATTTTCTTCTCTGATTAGCAGTGTCTCCCTTCTGTCACGGCCCATGAGAAGCTACCAGCTCGGGGACTCCTGTTCTGGCCCCTCCTCCCCAGTGCTGCTCATTCACAGGGGGAGTCAGGTGACGCTCTGGTGTCCTCTCAGGGGTCTCTGCCCCTGTGGGAAGGCTGGCCCACAGCAAGAGCTTGGGGAAAGATGCTTTCCTGCTCTCTGGCTGCCTCAGTGGAGATCTTCGCACCTACAGTTTGGTTCCCTCGGCTGGGGTGGGAATAAGTAGCCCCCTGTACAGCTAGTGCTCCCCAGTCCTTCTAGAGAAGACAGGTGGCGAGTCCTCCCCGGTGAAGACCGCTGGGGCAGAGGACACATTTCCTAGGGTGGGGTCCATGTGTCCCCAACTCCTTTACCACTCGTGCATTCTCTATTCGAACAGACTGTGTGCGTTCTGTTTCTGGCAAAGATCATGTGCGTGACATGTTTGCAATGCTTGCTCTAAAATGAACTGAAACCTTTCAGGGACTTGGAAGTTTAACCTGCTGTTTATGGGTAAGTTCTGCTGAGTCTCACTTTTCAGGAGATGGGGGTCCCATGTCGGAGGAGGACGGCATGGAGCTAGCTAGCAATGGCAGAAGAAGCGAGAGCCGACATCTGCAGCTGCCTCCTGGGAACAGAAGTGGTGGCGCTGGAAGGGAGGGCCGCTGCTGGAAGCGTTCAGTCCACAGCTGCAGGGTCTACCAGACGGCTCATCCTTGTGGTGACTGGAGTAGCTCGCAGGATGTCCAGATATTTGGTCAAACATTGTACCTATGTTTGTGGAGGAGACCACCAGTTGATGAGTAATGCAGACCACCCTCCCTAATGTGGGAGGCCCCAGCTAACCAGCGACAGGCCCGAGAGAATGCGACGACGGCCCTCCCTGAGCAAGACAGAATCCATCCTTCCGATGTTCTTCATGGGCTCTTCCTGCCTTTGCACTTGAAATCAGATAGTGACTCTGCAGGTCTCAGCTCGGCCTTCCTCCCCAGTCGCATGACCAGTTCCTTCGAAATCTCCTTATACCCATCCTACTGCTTCTGCTCCTCTGCAGTGTCTCAGTGTGCTCCCCCTTTGGCCAGGCAGTTCTGCCTTTTGTCTCTGGGTTCTCTGGAGAACAAACTCCTGTGCCTGTTATTTCCTTAGGACAAAAATTACTACCTCCCTTTGAAAAAAAGAAAGAGGGGCTGGTGTGGTGGCGCACCTGGCTGAGGGCACATGTTACAGTGCGCAAGGACCCAGGTTCCAGCCCCCGGTCCCCACCTGCAGGGGGAAAGCTTTGCAAGTGGTGAAGCAGGGCTGCAGGTGTCTCTTTGTCTCTCTCTCCCTCTCTATCTCTCCTACCCTCTCAATTTCTGGCTGTCTCTATCCAATAGATAAAGTTAATTTAAAAAAAAATTTTTTTTTAAAGAAAGACATTTGGGTGCCAGGTAGACAGCAAAATGGTTCTGCAAAAGACTCTCCTGCCTGAGGCTCTGAGGTACCCAGGTTCAATCCCCAGCACCACCATCAGCCAGAGCTCAGCAGAGCTCTGGTCTCTGTCTCGGTGTAACTTGGCTTTCATTAAAATGAAATAAAATATTAAAAAAGTGTGAGCCTCAGCATAAAGATAAATAAATGCATTTACTTATAAACCCTACACATGTACCTCTCACCTACTAAGTCCAGTATATTGCACACGTTTGCTTCTAAGTCAAATCAGTGAACCACTTCATTAATATAGCAAATGTGTTACGTGTTCTGAAATGATGGCAGAAGGTAGGTAAGTACAACTTCCTTCTTCCACTCCAGTGAGCTGGTGTTCACACCCACTTCACAAGATCACCGGCTACTCAGCGCTTTGCATGCCCTAGGCTGTCATCCCAGTGGAGCCCCAGAGGGGAGCCTGACTGGGGTTCAGAGGGGGAAGGAGTGTAGGGTCTCCAACTGACACCAGCCTTGCTCTTCACATTCTATTATTAGATGAGACCACAGGCCCCCAAAATTAGCTGACGTGAGCAGCATAGTCTGTGCATCTCTCTCTCTCTTTTCTTGTTAGTTGTAGTTTTGCCAGTGACTATGTTTAGTCACTTTGGAGGGCTATTGGACTAGACTGCTTTCTGTTATCTTCTGTGAATGGTCACAGCTTACGAGTACTGAAAACTGAGTATAAACACAGCAAAGAACTGTCTATTCTCCAACAAGTTTCAAGAAGGAATCATTCAGGCAGGGGGAGATAGCATAATGGTTATGCAAAGAGACTCTCTTGCCTGAGGCGCCAAAGTCCCAGGTTCAATTTCCTGCACAACCGTAAACCAGAGAAGAGCAGTGCTCTGGTCAAAAGTAAATAAATAAACAAAAGGAGGGATCATCTTATTACAGATATAAGATGTATTTTGAAATTGATCTTTACCTCCTCTTTAGTCTGGATATATTTTTTTAAAAATCTCTTAAAATTGCTGAGACTGAGCTCTTACTACTTTCCCAACTGCTCAGGGCTGGGTTGGATTTCACTCACTCTTGAGCATGGGAGGATGTGTGTGTTCCAATTTTGAACATGTGAGCATTGCCACAAAAAAGTCACAAGATAAATATAATTAATTTGTATATTCATATGATGGTGTCCAGCTAGGCGATCATAAGTTGTCTTGGCATACAGGGAAGCTTCCGTCTATCTTGGCA
This sequence comes from Erinaceus europaeus, assembly GCF_950295315.1. Lineage (NCBI taxonomy): Eukaryota > Metazoa > Chordata > Mammalia > Eulipotyphla > Erinaceidae > Erinaceus > Erinaceus europaeus. Next base: position 124,096,684 of record NC_080185.1, read on the forward strand.
GTTTTCCAATAAGTGAAGTAAAGGGTCTCCAGGACGGCTAACTTGTCTGATTTATACAAGAATGTCACATGCACTAATGGCCAGCCTAGTGGTGACAGGATTAATGAAGTGGTTGTGCTCTGGCTACTTCTGCTATCAGCTTTACAGCTCCTGTCTCTGAAACACCCCCAAATACAACACTCCCTCCAAGGACTGCAGAGTGCAGTGACAAGTCCCTTAATTCAGCTGACAATCGTTTATTGAGGCTCTCCCCTGGGGTGGGCCCACTGCCCTGCTGGCTGAGCTAGGAATGCTGCATGTCTCCTGCAGGGCTAAGCTGAATCCCCTCTCCCAAGTCTCCTTTGTCTGCGGTCATATGATTTCAAGGAAACGAAACCCAGAGGCCTAGTGATGGTGGCCCCAGGCATGTGCGAGGAACCTCACATGGGACTGCCTCCCTCCGTCACCGTGGCAAACCTACTTTCACAGCCCTTGTTTTCTCCACTTAAAAACACAGGAAGATGAGGTTCCAAAGTCCTAAGTTCACCCCCCCCCCCGCACCACCATAAGCCAGAGCTGAACAGTGATCTGGTTAAAAATAAAAATAAGGGAGTTGGGAGCATGTGGCACGAAGTGCAAGGACCCCGGTTCGAGCCCCCGACTCCTCACCTGCAGGGGAGTCGCTTCACAGGCGGTGAAGCAGGTCTGCAGGTGTCTGTCTTTCTCTCCCCCTCTCTGTCTTCCCCTCCTCTCTCCATTTCTCTCTGTCCTATCCAACAACGATGACATCAATCACAACAATAATAACTACAACAACAATAAAAAAAAACCCAAGGGCTACAAAAGGGAAAATAAATAAATAAAAGAAATACAAGAAAAAAGGAATAATAATTACAAAACAACCACAAGAAGGGAGCTGGAGAGATAGCTCTCTAGGTAGGGCGGATGCCTTGCCATGAGTTAGGCCCAGCTGTGGTGTCCCTCCCACTCACTCTTAGTCTGAATGAAAAAGTGACCTGGCGTGGTAAAGTCGTACACAGAAACACACCACACACACACACACACACACACACACACACACACACACACACACACACCACGACAGTAGTGTAACTCACTGGCAGAGCACACACTTTGCACGTATAAGTCTCTGGATCTCTGGATTCAATGCCCTGGCACCAAGACAGACAACTCTGAGCCATTAAGGGCTCCTTGACACTAGCCCAGCTCTCTAGCTCCTGTGACTGCAATGCCAAGGCTCACTGGTCCCTGAGAAGGAGTGGCTCTCCCTACTGCCTCTGTCTACCGGGGCATCTCGTTGCTTCTCACAGCTGGTCAGGGTTCAGAACCACTTGTTCTCTCTTTGAACCACTATTCACACACAGCCTACAAAAGCATTTGGTGGCAGGAGAACAATTACTGGCTCATCAGTTGAAACTATAACTGCCAAGTCCAAAGTAATTCGTAAAGTTCCTGTTAGATATCTGTGGAATGTCAAGCGCTGACTAAATCTGGTCAATATCAATCTGCTGCTCAGAACGTCGGGACATTTACTCATCGGCTTTCTTGTACATTTGAAGATACTTATCCATTGGCTTCTACTCTTCATGAAATTCTGAGTGCTGATGAGGAGAGTTGAGAAGGCTAGCCCCAAGGCTAAAGCAATGAACACACGTCGCTGAATCATTTCAAAGGCAAAGAGTACGAAGAACTTTGTTTTGCGTATAGATATGTGTTTAGGGTGGGGTGTATGCGCTTCTGCTGGATTTTGTTTTTCCTGCTCTGTACTATGAACATACTCAACTATATCGGAAAGTTGAAAAGCCAGTGCTTTTACATCCTCTCCTGGGGATATATCCCAAGGAACCAAACACAACCAGCCAAAAAGATCTGTGGACACCTATGTTCACAGCAGCACAGTTTGTAATAGCCAAAACCTGGAAGCAACCCAGGTGTCCAACAACAGATGAGTGGCTGAGCAAGTTGTGGTCTATATACACAATGGAATACTATTCAGCTATTAAAAATGCTGAATTCACCTTCTTCAGCTGATGGAGCTTGAAGGAATCATGTTAAGTGAGATAAGCCAGAAAGACCCATCAGCCAGAGTCCACGGGCAATGACAACATTTTCTCAGATTTGCTTTATCTACTTATGAAGTCACCTGCCTATGTTTGCTAAGTCTCTTGACAGAAAGTTGCGGGCTAGAATCCCATAACAGTAACTCAGCTGGAGTCTCCGTAACAAGTGCTCAGCCCCAGCCTGAGGACCTCAACTCTGACCTCATGGCTAGTCGAGTGGCCCAGCTAACAGGCCTGGAGGCCTTGGGCCTGGTACCCCACCAGGTCCATCTGACTCGTGCACAGCCTACAGTGTATGGACTGCCAACTGCCACCCAAGGATTCCAGGGTGCTAGACACCTGCACCAGGCAGGGACAGGCCACAGACTGTAGGCTGGGTGACAGAGGGGCCCTCTGCCTTGGAGTGCTTCAAGGAATCATGACAAGGACCCAAGAGCTTTCCTCTATAGCAGGGCATCTAAGAGAGAAGTGGAGTGAAGATACAAAGCCAAGCCCTTGCTTCACTGCATGCCTGAGGGGGCTTCTTCCTGAGCAAGTGCTCTCTGGATTGGAGAGAACTCAACTGGAGCCAACGTAGGCTGCTGCGTGGGAGAGGGATCAGGAACTCCTGTTGGGCTAGCGTCGCAGGAGAGAGACTCTGGGACTGTGGAGCAGGAAGGCAATCCAATGTGTGTTTAATCAGAAAAGATTCTTTTATATATTCCAAGAAGGAAGTGGTAGAGTGTGACTAGGAGAGGGCCGGAGTGGAAAAAGAGCTCGAACCAGTGGGGATTAAACCAGTGCGGGGTCTCAAACAAAACAATGATTATGTAAATAGACCACAGCATTAAGCAATGGAGTAGGGGGGAGCTGGCGTACTGCCCAACAACCGCAGCCTCCCCTTCCCTGTCCCTGTCCTTTGGCCCCTAGTAAAGTCAAACACGTCAAAAAATAAACAGAAAGTCGCAGATGTTACAACCCACCACTCATACGTCTCCAAATATAAGGATACATACTTCCCCTGTTCCCCCGCCCCCACCCCCACCCAGGATTATCACTGGGGCCTAGTACCAGCACTACGAATCCACCACTCTGGGTGGCCGTTTTTTTTCGTTCTATTTTATTTGAGAGGACAGAGAAAAATTGAGAGGGGTGGGGGGGATAGGAAAGCATCCCTGATATGTGTGGGGGATGATGGTTTGAACCCAGGTCTTTGTGCTGGTCCCCATAAGGGTATATTTGTACAGAATCACAGTAACATCGTCACACTTAAAACTAAGAAAATCCTGATACCATAGAATATCTAGTCTGTATCTGAATTAATGTGATTGGTTGGTGTCAGTTATTGACTGCCATGTAACAGATATCTGAAAACTTAGCTTGATGGATTGGACATCTAATTTTTTTTTTTTTGCCTCCAGAGTTATTGCTGGGGCTCAGTGTCTGGCTTTGACCTAGCACGTTATGATTGGGCCCTCCTCAATCGCTATCGAACAGGCCATGGCCGGTGCGCCGCTATGTTCCATCGCTGGGGAGCCAGAGACGACCCGAACTGCCCCTGCGGCTACAGACAGACTATGACCCACATAGTCAACGACTGCCACCTCTCCAGATTCAAAGGAGCTCTCGAAACTTGACATCAGGCTCAACCTGACGCTGTTGACTGGCTACGGAAGAAGGGCAAACGCTAGAAGAAGAAGAAGAAGAAGTGTCTGCACTGCGAATCTTCTGCTCCTGGAGGCCATTTTTTCCCTTTTGTTGCCCTGGTTGTTTATCGTTGTTATTGTTATAGCTGTCATTGTTGGATAGGACAGAGAGAAATGGAGAGAGGAGGGGAAGACAGAGAGAAAAATAGACACCTGCAGACCTGCTTCACCACTTTCAAAATGACCCCCCTACAGGTGGGGAGCGGGGGATTGATCTGGAATCCTTACACCGGTCTTTGCACTTCGTGCCACGTGCATTTAACCCACTGTGCCACCACCCAGCCCCCTAGGACATCTAATTTTTTACAAGGTGCCCAGAATATTACATGGCTAAAGGAGAGTCTCTTCAACAAATGGTGTTGGAAAAATTGGGTTGAAACATGCAGAAGAATGAAACTGAACCACTATATTTCACCAAACACAAAGTAAATTCCAAATGGATCAAGGACTAGGATGTTAGACCAGAAACTATCAAATACTTAGAGGAAAATATTGGCAGAACTCTTTTCTATCTAAGTTTTATAGGCATCTTCAATGACTCAAGCCCAATCACGAGGAAGACAAAACAAAAATAAGCCAATAGGACTATGTCAAATTGAAAAGCTTCTGCACACCAAAAGAAACCGTCCACACAGAGACTCCTTACAGAATGGAATAAAATCTTTACATGCCATATATCAGACAAAAGGCTAATAACCAAAATATATAAAGACCTCACCAAACTCAGTAACAACAATCTAAAAGACCCAATCCAAAAATGGGGAGAGGATATGAACAGAATATTCACCACAGAAGAGATCCAAAAGGCCAACAGACATGAAAAAATGCTCCAAGTCATTGACTGTCAGAGGAATGTAAATAAAGACAACAATGAAATACCACTTCACCCCTGTGAGAATGTCATACATCAGAAAAAGGTAGCGGCAACAAATGCTGGAGAGTGTGTGGGGTCAAAGGAACCCTCCTGCACTGCTGGTGGGAATATCAATGTGTCTAATCCCTGTGGAGAACAGTCTGGAGAATTCTCAGAAGACTAGAAGTGCATCTATAATCCAGCAATTCCTCTCTTGGGGATATAGCCTACGGAACCAAACACACCCATCCAAAAAAGATCTGTGTACACCTATATTTATAGCAGCACAATTTGTAATAGTCAAAACCTGGAAGCAACCCAGGTGTCCAACCACAGATGAGTAGCTGAGTAAATTGTGGTCTGTATACACAATGGAATACTACTCAGCTATTTAAAATGGTGACTTCAACTTCTTCAGCTCATGGAGCTTGAAGGAATCATGTTAAATGAGATAAGCCAGAAAGAAGGTGAAAATGGGATGATTCCACTCATGGACAGAAGTTGAGAAATACTGTCCAAAATAAATTACAGAGAAAGAGGTGGGGGGGGGGAAGAAATTTTATCTAGTGGCCTGATGGTGGCACATCTGGTTGAGCACACATATTACAGTGCACAAGGACGGGGGTTCAAGCCCCCAGCCCCCACCTGCAAGGGTGAAGCTTCACAAGAAGCCTCACAAGAGGTGAAACAGTGCTACAGGTGTCTGTCTCTCTCCCTCTTAGTCTTTCCATCCACTCTCAGCTTCTTTTTTTAAAAATTTATTTATTTTTCCCTTTTATTGCCCTTAATGTTTTATTGTTGTAGTTATTATTGTTGTTCTTGATGTCGTTGTTGGATAGGACAGAGAGAAATGGAGAGAGGAGGGAATACAGAAAGGGGGAGAGATGTCTCAGCTGGGAGTATAGATCGACCTGCCAACGCCCATGTCCAGCAGAGAAGCAATTATAGAAGCCAGAACTTCCAGCTTCTGCACCCTATAATGATCCTAGGTTCATACTCACAGAGTGATGAAGAATAGGAAAGCTTCCAATGGAGGGGATGGGATGCAGATTTCTGGTGGTGGGAATAGTGTGGCATTATACCCCTCTTGTCCAACAGACTTGTTGATCATCATTAAATTTTTAAAAATTAAAAAAAAAAAAAGAAAGGGGGAGAGAAAGACAGACACCTGCCGACCTGCTTCACCGCTTGTGAAGCGACTCCCCTGCAGGTGGGGAGCCGGGGGCTGGAACCGGGATCCTTACGCCAGTCCTTGCGCTTTGCACCACCTGCGGTCAACCCACTGTGCTGCCCCCCGACTCCCTCAGTTTCTTTTTTTTAAATATTAATTTTATTTATTTATTCCCTTTTGTTGCCCTTGTTGTTTTATTGTTGTAGTTATTATTATCGTCGTTGTTGGATAGGACAGAGAGACATGGAGAGAGGAGGGGAAGACAGAGAGGGGGAGAGCAAGACAGACACCTGCAGACCTGCTTCACCGCCTGGGAAGCGACGCCCCTGCAGGTGGGGAGCCGGGGGCTCAAACCGGGATCCTTATGCCGGTCGTTGTGCTTTGCACCACCTGCGTTTAACCTGCTGCGCTACAGCCCGACTCCCTCATCCACTCTCAATTTCTGCCTCTATCCAAAATAAATTGAGAGAGAGAGAGAGAGAGGTCTCATAAGTTGAGAAATAAGAACAGAAAGGGGAAACACAAAGCAGAACTTGGCCTGGTCTGCACCAAAGTAAAGGACTCTGGGGGTGGGGTGGGGGTGGAGGCTTTCCTGGCACCGGATGGAGAGGACCCAGGCTGGGGGTGACAGTGTTCTACAGAAAACTGAGAAATTTTACACATATATCAACAACTGGATTTACTGTAAATAATTAATCCCCCCCCAATAAAAAACAAAACTGCCTGTACTTACCTCCTAGTCCGTCAGGTGCGCTATGGGCTGGGCTAGGCTGGGCTGGTGGGGGCTGGGGGGGTGGGAGGTGAGGGGTGGGGGATGGGGCGGGGGGGTCTGGCTTCAGCTGGTCTCTGCGCAGCTCAGGTGGGGGCATTCAGTCTGGAACCTCAGGTTCCCATCCTGTTTAGTTTGTGGGAGGCCTTAACTTTGAGCACAACTGTCTGTGCACTGTCTCCATTTCTTGCTACCCTAACAGTCCACCACAGGGACTTCAGGAGTAGGGGCGTTCTACCTCCAGCTGGGAATCCTGCCCTTGACACTGATACTTGAGAGCAAGAGGAGGCGAAACAGACGGCAGAAGGCAACCCCACGAGACCAAGCCCCAACAAGCAAGCCAGCAAGGCCACCTACTGTCCCTTAATTTGTGGGGCTCAGGCTGATGACCAGGGTGGCTGAAGCCACGGGCACTCCCCTCCTCAAGACAGTTCCAGGGACTGGCGAGGAGCAAAGAGGAAGTTGGTGGATTCAAAGGAGGGAGATTGGTCAAGACTATTTACCTTGATGGTGGATCCACGCTCTGCACATGCATGTTGTGATTTGTAATACCACGTGAAGGGTGGGGGGGCTCAGGTCGCCACCCATTTCACAAGCCCCTGGCAGGTCCATACTCGGAGTCTCTGGAGATTGGTGAATCTAGTGAGATAGGGATGGCAACAGACAGGTTGTGAGGACAATTGAGAGACGCGGTGAAGCGGAAAAACTGACACTTGAATGAATCTTGACCTTACACACAGCTGTATGTGTCATGTGGAGCACAGCTAAGAAGACTTTTACTTCCGGAGCAGAAACAGCTCCTCACTGTCCCCACCGCCCCCCCCCCTCACCCCCCCAGCCAGTACCATTTCTAGCTTGGCTCCTGTGAGTGTGATTGTTGCCATAGTGCCTGTGGGTGGAAACATCAGTGTGTGTCTTTCTGTGACTGGCTGAGCTCACTTAACACGAAGTCCTCCAGGTCACCCGTGCTTTGCTTATGGCAGGATTTCCTTCTTGCAGGCAAAACGCTATTCTGCTGTCTATTGTTACTACGCACATCTAACAGAATACTGGTACTCTGTCGTGTGTTTCTCATTTTCTTCATCCACTCACCTGCAAGTGGACACTTGGGCTGTTTCCAGGTCTTGGTGATTGTGACTAGCACTGTCATCAGCTTGGGGGCACAGTTCAAGAAGCCGCTAGGACGAGTGGAGTGAGCGAAAAGAACAAGGTGCAGAGAACTGCTCTACTCTCTGAAGCCGTGAACAAAATGAGGTTCACATGTAGAATTAGGCAGAGAATTACCCCAATGAGAACTTTCACCTCAGGTGGAGGTGGGGTGATTTCTGGGGGGCGGTTAGAGAGCATAATGGTTATGCAAAGAGGTTATCATGCCTGAGGCTCTGAAGTCCCAGGTTCAATCCCCCCACTACCAAAAACCAGAGCTGAGCATGTGTTCTGATAGAAAAAAAAAAAAAAGAGTGGTCAGGTGGTGGCGCACCTGGTTAAGTGCTATATTACAGTGCACAAGGACCCAGGTTCAAGCCCCTGGTCCCCAACTGCAGGGGGAAAGCTTCATGAGTGGTGAAGTAGGGCTGCAGCTGTCTCTCTGTCTCTCTCCCTCTCTGTCTCCCCCTTAATTTCTCTCTGTCTCTAGGGGCCGGGTGGTGGCACACCTGGTTGAGTGCACATGTCAGAGTGCGTAAGGACCCAGGTACGAGCCCCCGGTCCCCACCTGCAGGGGGAAAGCTTCATGAGTGCTGAAGCAGGGTTGCAGGTGTCTCTCCGTCTCTCTCCTCTTTCTCCCCTTCTCAATTTCTGGCTGTTTCTATCCAAAAAAATAAAGATAAAAAAGTTCTCTCTGTCTCTATTCAATAATAAATAAATAAATATTTTGACAAAAAAAAAAGAAAAAGAGAGAGCGAGAACTCTCATCTCTGGCCTTCTCTGTACTTGTGGAATTTACTAAAGATTATTATAATATTCTTAAAGTAAAAAACCAGGGGCAGAGGTAGATAGCATAATGGTTATGCAAAGAAACTCTCATGCCTGAGGCTCCAAAGTCTCAGGTTCAATCCCCCACACCACCATAAGCCATAAGTTGAGCAGTGCTCTGGTAAAAAAAAATAAATAAAAATAAATAAATCATGCTTGTGGTGACTGCCAAGTATCAAGAGAGTAGATGTAATAAGACATTCTTTTAAAGATGTCTTTGGGGCGGGGGTAGATAACATAATGGTCATACAAAGAGACTCTCCGGCCTGAGGCTCCAAAGTCCCAGGTTCAATACCCCCCCACACCACCATAAGCCAGAGCTGAGCAGTGCTCTGGTGAAAAAAAGAGTCTTTGTGAAGTTTTGTCTTCTCTCCTTTTCTGCTCTTTTATTTGTTTCATAAGAGCGCCCACTGTTGGGCTCTGTAGTTCCGAAGTGATTAGTTCAGTGAAAAAGCCCCAGGCTAAAAACATGTACAAATGCAAAACCTAGCAGTCAGCTTCTGGTCCATCTGAATATCAAGATAAGGCTTCTACACCTGGCAATGGGAAAAATAGGACAGTATTTTCCCCCACAGACCCAGTCTTCATTGGAAGCTATCTAAGCAGTGACGCCCAGCCCAGCCCGGCCCGGCCCGGCCCAGCCCAGCCCGGCCCAGCCCGGCCCAGCCCAGCCCAGCCCAGCCCAGCCCAGCCGGCAGCTGGCTGTCTCCTTGCAGACAGGCCTGCCTCTATCGGTCTGTCGGTCTCCAGTGTGGGGGCAGCTGGCTCCTTTTCACTCCCTGCCCTGCCCTTTCCCTCGCGTGGTGACTATTTAACTTGTTTATTCCGACAAGCATCCTATAACTTTTGCTGGTGCTGCCTTGTTGTCTCCTGGATCACCCGTGCATTGCCTTCATTTTGAATACCAATCAGGCTATCTCCCTGCCATTATTTTCTTCGATTTATTGATGGGGGTGGGGGTGAGGGTGGGAGCAGGGGCAAGAGCGCTGCTTAGCTCAGGCATATATATGCAGTGCAGGGCTGGAGCCCAGGCCCTAGACAAGCAGTTTCTGCATAGCTTTCCAGCCAAAAGGCTTCTTACTAACTGAAGTGATTCTTACAACACTTCTTTGTTGTTCTTACAAAATCTCTAAGGTAGGAGCTATTTTAGTCCTATCTTTCAGATAAGGAAACAAACCTTAGGTGCCTCAAACTCAAGGCTGGGGCATGGCAGGGCTGGGGGAAGAGAAAGGACTTATCATTCTCTCAAGCGGAAAAGCATTTCTAACTAACGATGACTTCTAACATCTAAAAATCAAGCATCTAAATACAAACATGTTTCAGTCATGAACATTTTCACAGTGCTAAAAGTCCCAGTTTATTTATAAAAGCAAGGTCCTCGAGGAAAACTCGCCTTAATAAAGCTGGTGATAAACAGCGGCAGTAAAAATAGCTACCTGGAAAAATAATTCTATGTGTCATTAAGTCTGAAAATTAAAAAAAAAACATTTATAGCTCAGTATTCTAAGCATGGATTGCTCCCCAGAGAACCATATCCAACACTGAACTGCGGGTCTCATTCCCAGCACTAACTGGTGGGGGCACTGTATCTGAATGATGCTTCAAAGTAGCTAAAAGGAGAGGATTGGCTTACAGCCGGGTCCTAAAGGACTATTTGGAGTCTAGGGCTGATTACTTTTATTCAGTCAACAACAAAGAGAATACCTTCTCTTTGCCTGGGGTAAAAAGAAAGAAAGCTTATCTGTGCACTCAAGGAAATAAATTAGAGTCCTCCTTCCTGGATGGGGATGAAGACAAGGCAAAGCTTTTCTGAGGAGGGCAGGTCTGGGGACAGAGGGAAGGGAGAAGGGCCTGGGGGCATCCTCAGTTTGGGGAGGCTCAGGAACTTCCCTGGGTGCCTGTGTGTGGGTGGGTGGGGGCAGTTAGTTACAACAAGGGCCAAGGGTGCAAGACCCAGAGTTGAAAACCTGGTCTCAGCACTGCAGCTTTTCTTCAGCTGACAGACTGGGCCAGGCAGGGCGCGCACAAGGTGTTCCTGTTTATCCCTCAACTGCTCACGGATCACAGAGGTTCTGAGGTTCCTGTCCCACAGATAAAGCCCAAGTCTGCATTGGAGCCACAAGAAGGAGCTTTCTGAGTTTTGCTTTTGGGAGTTCGTGTTTTTGCATAAGGAGGAAATAATTTCACAGATTGATAGTTACACGTATTTTTGTTTTGTTTTTCCCTTCCTATTGATCTTGGGTGATAGCCTTCTAGTAAGAGAACCCCAGGACCCCTGGGACAGGACAGGAGAGGGGGGTGCATGTGTCAAGACAGAGTGAAGGGTCTGCTGAGAGAAGGCCAACCAGTTGTCGTCATCGTAGTCCCCCCCAAGGGAAACATCTGGTCTGCCTCTTCTCTACCACTGACTGCTTGTTTGCCCTCCAGGACTTCACGTCCACAACGACATGGCTCCCATTGGACTGTTTCTGATTTCTTTTAACTTTATACAGAAACAGGAGAGACAGAGCTCTCTCTCTCTCTCTCTCTCTCTCTCTCTTTCTCTCGAGACAGAGAGGGAGAGATCACAGCACCATGCTGCTTCCTTTGGTGTGGATGTCCCCCTGTGCACAGCCACTTAAGATTGGCTACGGGGGAGTTGGGCGGTAGTACAGTGGGCCAAGCACACGTGGCGCGAAGCGCAAGGACCGGCATAAGGATCCGGGTTCGAGCCCCTGGCTCCCCACCTGCAGGGGAGTCACTTTACAGGCAGTGAAGCACGTCTGCAGGTGTCTGTCTTTCTCTCCCCCTCTTCTCTCCATTTCTCTCTGTCCTATCCAACAATGACGACGTCAGTAACAATAACTACAACAAGAAAACAACAAGGACAACAAAAGGGAAGAAATAAATAAATATTTTAAAAAACAAACAAAAAAGACTTAAAAAAAAAAAAAAGATTGGCTACTGGGTGAGCTCACTCCCACACCTCCTTGACTTGTCCTCTCTGTCACTGTTCATTTCCTGCGATGGCACAAGGGTCAGGAACTGTGTGGGAATGTTGATAAGATCCACTCAGCAAACACTGGGTGTACCTGCTAAACGCAAAGCCACTGCTCTGAGGATGAAAGGGAAAACAGAAAACGCCGGCTTTCACGGAGCTTCCATCTTAATGAGGGGACCAGACGGTAAATAAGCAAAAAGTCCGATACAAGACAAGGAGGCTGGAGGTGCAGCTCAGTGGTACGGCTTACATACGAGACACTGAGTTCCATCGCAGGCAGGCACCTCCCCAACACACACATTCACATGCACAGAAATAGTGCAAATGGCACCCCGTAGGCCCTCGGATAACATCACTTCTCTGATGAGGAGAAAGAAATCCTGGTTGACATTGGGTAGACACCTCATTCCAGAACCTCCTCTCTTCACACATCCTCTAATTTAAACCAGCAGTTTCCAAACACCTGTAACTGAAGTGAAGTGAGAACTTCACTGCACATGCTCCAGAGAAAAGTGAGAGAGAGAGTCCATGGTGCTCCGTGATGGGGCCAAGGGTGTGCGACTTAAATGGAGGGATGGGGACAGCCTCCCTGGGAAGGTGCTGTGTTGGTAGAAACCTCCCAACTCAAGTGGTTTGTACAGGGAGAGAAGTCCAAGAAAACGAATGTCAAGTGCAAAGAGTTTGTTGAGAAGGTGCCCAGCAAGTGCATGGCCAACAGGGAGGCTGTGTGACTGCAGGAAAAAAAGACAGACAGCTGCCAGCCCACATGGGCCTCGGCCCGAGCAAACGCCACAAACGCCGGCCTTTTGCTCTGAGCAAGATGGGGAAGTACTGAGGCTGACGAGAGATGCGGTACCTGAACCCCCCCCGGCTACTGTGTGGGAGCTAGACGAGGGGACTGTTACCTTGCCAATCGTGTGGTGCCCTCTCGGCCTGTGGCCTACATTCTCTCCCTCCCAGCTCACTCGAGCCCCCAGCCCCGACCAAGTCACTGCAGATAGGTGTTGGCATCTTTCCAAGTATTCCTTTCACCAGTCTCTTGGGACACCTTTCTGGAAGCAGTCAGGAGGACATCTGGAAACTTCCCTTGTGGTCACATCGTAAAAAAAGCTTTGGAGACGGGGCCGGGTGGTGGCGCACCTGGTTGAGCACACATGTTACGTTACAGTATGCAAGGACCCAGGTTCAAGTCCCCAGTCCCCACCTGCAGGGGGAAAGCTTCACGAGTGGCAAAGCAGTGCTGCAGGTGTCTCTCTGTCTCTCTTTCTCTCTATCCCCCCCTTCCCTCTTGATTTCTGGCTGTCTCTCTCCAATAAATAAAGTTAATAAAAAGAAATTTAAAAAATTCCATTACAAAAAAAACTTTGGAGAATTTCAACTATATTTTGAAATTCATGGGAAACTACTGCAAGAGTTTGTGAACCAAAATGCTTAACACACAGGCATGAAATATTTCAATGGAAGTGAGTGTTTTGAATTTTTATTTATTTTCCCAGAGCGCCGCTTAGCTCTGGTTTATGCTGATGCAGAGGATTGAACCTGGGGCTTTGGAGCTTCAGGCATGAAAGCCCCTTTGCATAGTCACTATGCTAGCCCTTCCCGCCCTCAGTGGAAGTGTTTTAATCATGCCAAATTGTTAATAGGAGTCGTTACCCAAGGTGGTGGGATCATTCATCATTTCTCTGTATTGTAATTTTTGGACTTTCTGAATTATTTATGGCACATCTGTATTTGGTTTTATAAGTTTTTAAATTAAGTCCTTTCGACCCAGGGTAGGCGCAGGACTTGCTTTCTAATTGTACTGCTCTCTAACAGTTGCATACTCAGCTTCTCAGATTAAAACACGAAATGACCCACGGGCCTGAAGCAAAATATTCAGCTACATAAAATTTAACCTGAAAATTAACTTTTGTGAGACTGAACTCTGCTGTATTTTGAACTGAATGTGTGTTGGATACAAGTAATACAAGAAAATACTGTCCAGAGAATTTAGCTGTTTTCCTGGAGCAGCGTCACTTTAAATCCTAATTACAAGTTCAGAAAGAATTTATCAAATATTAATCATTAGGGGGCTGGGTGGTGGCGTAGCAGGTTAAGCGCAGGTGGTGCAAAGCGCAAGGACCGGAGTAAGGATGCCGGTTGGAGCCCCCGGCTCCCCACCTGCCGGGGAGTCGCTTCACAGGTGGGGAAGCAGGTCTGCAGGGGTCTGTCTTTCTCTCCCCCTCTCTGTCTTCCCCTCCTCTCTCCATTTCTCTCTGTCCTATACATAAACAACAACAGCAATGACAACAATAATAATAACGACAACAAGGGTAACAACGAGGGCAACAAAAAAGGGGGGAAAATAGCCTCCAGGAGCAGTGGATTCATAGTGCAGGCACCGAGCCCAGCAATAACCCTGGAGGCAAAATAAATAAATAAATAAATAAATAAAAGAAAGAAAGAAAGAAAGAAAAAGAAAAGAAAATCATTATTATGCTTTTTTTTTTTTTTTGCCTCCAGGGTTATTACTGGGGCACTCAGTGCTGGCACTACAAATCCCCTGGTTATAGTGGCCATTTTTTTTTCATTTTATTGGATAGAACAGAGAGAAATTGAAAGAGGAGGGGGAGATAGAGTGGGAGAGAGAAAGAGAGGCACCTGCAGACCTGCTTCACCACTCTTGAAGCGTCTCTACTGTAGGTGGGGAGTGGGGACTTGAACTTGGTTCCTTGTATGGGTACTTGTGCTTAGTACTACATGCGCTTAACCAGGTGTACCACTGCCTGCCCCCCCCCATTATTTTACTTTTAAAAATTATTTATTTTATTTTAATGAGAGAGAGAGATACGGAGACACAGAGAGAAATACCAGAGCATTGCTCAGCTCTGGCGTATGGTGGTGCTGGGGATTGAACTTGGGACCTAGGAGCTTCAGCCATGAAAGTCTTTTACAGAACCACTATGCTATCTCCTCAGCCCTGTTATACTTTTCATCTATATTTATTCCCATGTTTCCTCAGGCACTTTGGTCTCTACTCCTCGTTTTGCTCAACGTTCTCAATGACAGATAAAAATGTCTCCCTGGATTTAGTTCTTCTTCCCACCATGTTCTTTTAAGTTCAACTGTGATCTAGTGATTTGTTTGGCATGATTGAAAGCTAGTATTGCAATGTCTCATTTCATATCCATGTGCCTTTAATGGGATGAATATTACATAATAGAAAAATAATTTTAAAATATAGAGTGATCTCTACCTGCAGGGAGGAAGCTTTGTCTCTCTCTCTCTCTCTCTCTCCTTACCTCACTGTTTCTTCTGTCTCCGCCCAATAAATAAAAATGTTAAAAATAAAAATATATAACCATTCACTCATAACATCATGAATGAGTGACATGGAGAGACTTGGTTTCAAGAATACATTTTTTTCTCTTTTCAAACTGCAACTGACTTTCGGAAATGTAATTCTTTTTGAATGAACCTGAAAGTGAAATGACAGTCTCACCCCATCATAGAGCGGACAGTGTTGTTGATAACGTGTTGCCCCAGCTCCCGACAGCATCAGCTGTGTGGCTCTAGAAGGGAGGGATTAATGTAAGAGAAAGTAACTGGCCTGACGGCTCTTGTGCCCACCCACTAGTGCAGGACATTTCTGTCTTGTCTGTGTCTCAGCCAATTTCCCCCCCAAATACTTTGTGGTGCGTGTGTGCACAAGTACGCGTAGCTGGGCCTCACACTCATACAGTTGGGTTGGCTCACCTTGGGTTGGCTTTTTCATTCAGATAGACCAGGAGATAGGAGAGTTACCACAGCACCAGGGCATCTCACCATGCTGCAGCTTGGTTTGTCCATGTGGTGCCAGGGCTTAAGCATGGGCCATGCCTGTGGCAAGGCAAAGCTCCACCCAGTGCACCCAGTGCGCTGCTCTCTGGTCCTTCTCGAGAGCTCCTGCTGGCTTTTCACAGGAGTTCACCTACAGCTCTCCCCAGAATGTGTGACATCCAGCATATTCTTCCGACTCGGTTCATCCTTGTGACGTGTTCTCTACACACCACTGGGGAGCGCCCTGTCCCATGCCCCTGTCACCACAGTGGACTCTGCCATGGTCACAGTTTTCTGCACCAGAGAGTGCCATGTGCACCCGAGGTAGAATGACATGACGAGGTGGAGTCAGAGTCCCCCGTCCGTCCACCTTTTGGCATCTAGGGTTCAACACTGTGCTGCTGGCCCACCCACAGAATGCGACCAACGAGCCGACGCTGAGGACTGTCTATGTCTGTGACAAGGACAGCAGCGGATGCCTAGCTAACTGGACACGAAAAGCATATTTCAGACGGGTTACAGCCCCCGATCTGAACGGGGAATCTGTAAAAGAAACAGAAGAGAAGGTGGGGAGATGCATTTCATATAAGAAAATGAGGAGGGACATAAACATCTTGGTGGCACTAGGGCCTTGCCTATGTGCAGTTTCACTGGTCCCGTGGCAACTTTCATTCAGATAGATAGATAGATAGATAGATAGACTGCAACACCATTCCACCACCTGTGGAGCTTCCCCGGTGCCTTCCATAGTGTGCCCATGTGGAGTCGGGGCTTGAACTAGAGTCCAGAAACAAGGAAGACATGCACTGTACTTGGTGAGATTTCTCCAAGCTGTAAAGATTTATTTAATTTTTTATCTATGTATATTTTTTGCCTCCAGGGTTATCACTGGGGTTCAGTGTCTGCACTATGAATCCACTGCTCCCGGAGGCTATTTTTTTCCTTTTGTTGCCCTTGTTGTTTATCATTGTTATTATTATTGTTGTTATTGCTATCGTTGTTGTTGGATAGGACAGAGAGAAATTGAGAGAGAAGGAGAGACGGGGGTAGAAAGACAGACACCTGCAGACCCGCTTCACTGCCTGTGAAGTAACCGCCCCCCCGCAGGTGGGGAGCTAGGGGCTCGAACCGGGATCCTTATGCTGGTCCTTGCACTTTGCACCATGTGTGCTTAGCTTGCTGTGCCACCACCCAGTCCCCTATATATGCATTTTTTACCAGAGCACTGATCAGCTCTGGCTGATGGTGGTGCAGGGGATTGAACCTGGGACTTTGGAGCCTCAGGTATGAGAGTCTCTTTGCAGAACCATTATGCTACCTACCCTCCACGCAAGATTGATCTGTTATGAGAGGGGAAAGGGGAAGAGAGATAAAGCCTGGAGCCCTGCTCAGCTCTAGAAGAGACTGAAACAGAAGTACATACCATAAGATTGGTGGACCGGATTATCTTCATACTAGGCCTTTTTGTTTTGTGGAAACAATGCAGCCTATGAATACAGGTTACAAATGATGGGCTGGGAGAAGACACCTGCAGCATCCCAAACCAACAAGGGCCTGTGTCTCGCTACCATAAGGAACATCTGCAGAGTAACCTAGAAAAAAAACGAGAAGCTCAGCGGAGAAGCTGGCAGAAGATCGGAGCAGGAAAAGGGGCCCCATCTGATCAGCTGCTGCATGGAGAGAGCGCGATCCTTTAGCAACTAGGGGACGCAAGTGAAACAAAGCAAGAAACATGGGTGCATCCAACAGGCAAAGTCGGACAGCTGGAGCAGGCGCACTGACGGTGGGACGCAGGAGCCCGTGGCCACGTGCCACCACCGTGGACCCATGTTCAGCTGAAACTAATGATGTCCTCTGCCAATCACATCTCAATTAAAACGTGACAGGCAAGGGGCCGGCAGGTGGCGTACTGGGTTGAGCTCATGTGTTACAAAGCGGAAGGACCTAGCCTTGTGCTCCCAGTCCCCACCGGCAGGGGGAAAGCTTTGCGAGTGGTGAAGCAGTGTTGTAGGTGTCTCTCTGTCTCTCTCCCCCTCTATCTCCCCCTGCCCTCTCAATTTCTGGCTGTTTCTATCCGATAAATAAATAAATAAAATTAAAAAATAAACACGACAAGCAATAAAGTATAGGGATTGAACTATGTGGACAGATGCAGCAAAGTATGAATTAGTAAAGACACATAAAGATCACAGGACTTCCATGTACCATCAGTGTAAAGTTTTGGGTAAGCATAAAATATTATCAAACTCAAAGCTAAAGAGATGTTAAAAGTCACACAGCCTTGGGACCCTGGGTATTCATCTCAGCTTTGCTTGTAGAAGGAAACTGAGGCGCCAGGGGGTGGATGTATTTATGCTACAGAATATGGCAAAGCAATCAGACTAGGCTCAGACCAGAGGGCAGCATAACACATGGAAACAGATAGATGGAGTCGTTACAGCGAGATCTAGAGTTCGGCACAACTGACAGCATAATATGTGTACGTTAGAGGTAATACTTCCCTTCACACTCTAAAGCTGATGGCTTCCAGAATTGATGACTTATTGATAATTCTTTTTGTATGATCTGGGCTGACTTTACTAGAGAAAATCAGGATGATGGAGAACTTAAGCACGGGGCTAGGTGGTGGCACATCTGGTTAAATGCACACATTCAAATGTGCAAGGTCCTAGGTTCAAGCCCCTGGTCCCCACTTGCTGGGAGGAAGTTTTACAAATTGTGAGGAAGGACTGCAGGTCTCTCTCTCTCTCTCTCTCTCTCTCTCTTTCTCTCTCACCCTCTCTATCTTTCCCTCCTCTACCAAATTCTCTCTGCCTATATCCAACAATAAGTAAGTAAGTAAATAAAGCACAAGTGACCCTTTGGCTCAGATCAGTGTTGGAGACAGATCAATATATATGCATATTTAATTCTTATTTAAAGACTTACAATTAGTGATTTACAAGGTTATAAGATAACGGGTATAGTTCCACACCATATCACACCTACCACCAAAGTTCTAAGTTCTCTGCCCCTCCACTCCCAACCAGAACCACCAGGGTTCTCACAAACTCTTAGAGTCAGGGTGTCTACTCCTCCGCCAGCGCTTTGCTTTGGATTTGTGCCGGCACAAGTCCACCCCCCCCCCAGTTAGATGGTAAGAGACAGAGAGGGAGAAAGAGACAGAGAGAGCAGAGACACCAGCGTACTGCTCCAGCACCAGTGAAGTCTCCCCTATGCATGGTGCTCCCATGTGGTGGCCGGGGGCTCCAACCTGAGTCCCCACCCCGGGCAAGTCGTGTGCTCACTGGGGAACACAGGGTCTACTGCAGAGAGAGCGACTGCTAGACTGTGTGCCTGTCTCTCCACGTCTCTGATGATCCCTATCAACCAGGCAACTTCAGGTACTCAGAAATCGGGAGTCAGGCAGTAGCGCAGCGGGTTAAGCGCACGTGGCGCAGATACTCAGAAATCAACAACCATACAAAGAAGGTTCAAAACAACTTAAGCGGGAGTTGGGCGGTAGCACAGCGGGTTAAGCGCAGGTGGCGCAAAGCGCAAGGACCGGAGTAAGGATGCCGGTTCGAGCCCCTTGCTCCCCACCTGTGGGGAAGTCACTTCACAGGCAGTGAAGCAGGTCTGCAGGTGTCTGTCTTTCTCTCCCCCTCTCTGTCTTCCCCTCCTCTCTCCGTTTCTCTCTGTCCTATCGAACAACGACATAAATAACAACAATAATAACTACAACAACAATAAAAAAACAAGGGCAACAAAAGGGAAAATAAATAAATAAATAAGTATAAAAAATTAACAAAACAAAACAACTTAGGCAGCCTGCTTCCTAATTCGGTTGCTTTCTTTTAGTCATGTGATAGCCTGGCCTGTCCAGCGGAGGGGAGTCAGTCTCTATCCACGTTGAAGGATAGCTATCTCTCATGTCTTACATGCGAAAATCATACCATGTATGCACAGAAACAGGGCGACAATGATCACCCAAGCAATGCTTTTCACAGCACAAAGGTGTGAACGACCTCAAGGGCCACGCCAAAGAATCTGACTTACTAGGCGACTGACCACTGTGAGGCGATGGAAATAAATGAAGGAGAGCGACACCTGCTGGCAGGTACAGATCATGCCGACCTAACACTGAATAATCAATTCAAAGGGTGGAAGGACATGTGCCCAATAATTCCACTGGCAAAGCTGAAACCATTCCAAACACTACTACGCATCGCATTGCTGAGGACACGTGATGACATGGTAAGTCTATGAAGAACAGCGGAGGCTGATGCCAAAACAAAATTGGGTTGGGTGGTATCTGTGGAGGACGAAATGTGGGGCTAGAAAGGTTGCTTACAATATTCCAACTCTGTCGTGGCTATTTCCTACATTAAAACAAAAACCCAGAGCAGTACGGTAAGGTGCCATACAAAAACGGCAACACAAATCAGTATGCATTAGAAAAGGGGTAGAAATACAGAAGAGGCGATGTATCTAGAAATGGGTGTGCAGCCTAGATCCTCTCCAGGGCAGGGGTTGTGTTTTGCACCCACGGCCTCCGCATATTCCATTGCCCGCACCTTCAACATGTCGAGCCAGGAGGGAGGCCCTGCAGAACAGTAAAAGCTGTTTCACAAGGACTCTGTATAATAGTTGGGATAGGGGGGGTCGGGCGGTAGCGCAGTGGGTTAAGCGCAGGTGGCGCAGAGCGCCGGGACCGGCGGAAGGATCCCGGTTCAAGCCTCCGGCCCCCCACCTGCAGGGGAGTCAATTCACAGGCGGTGAAGCAGGTCTGCAGGTGTCTGTCTTTCTCTCCCCCTCTCTGTCTTCCCCTCCTCTCTCCATTCCTCTCTGTCCTATCCAACAGCGACGACATCAATAACAACGATAATAATAACCACAACAATGGTAAAACAACCAGGGTAATAAAAGGGAAAAAATGGACTCCAGGAGCAGTGGATTCGTGGTGCAAGCACCGAGCCCCAGCAATAACCCTGGAGGAAAATAAAAATAAAAATAAAAATAATTGGGATATGCGGACAGATGTCTATGAATGGCTTTTCTGTGCAGTGGTGAGATGTTTAGTTAAGCGTAAGGGCAAAGCGAAGGTATTTTCAGATGCACAAAACTCAAAAAGGTTACACTCCACACCTTTAAGAGAGAATTCTTGTAGATGGTGTTGGAGACGGGAAGTTGTGGAGCCCATTCTAGGAAAGCCAGGCAGGAAGTCTGAGACAGGTCTTTGTTCAGACAGACAAGTTTATACTAGAAGGAAGGGGAAGTCAAGACGTACTGACAGGGAATTGTATTCAGGAAGAGTGACTCCATGGAGTAGATAACACGATTGGAATGATGTAGCTGGACTGAGGTGGCGGAGCGTATGTGTCAGATTAAAGATGGCTGCAGGGTCTTTGACACGGCTCCAGCTGGGGGGTGGAGCCCAGTTTTCTGCATGAATCTAGTCTGGTCTGGTGACTCAGCTCATCAAGAGAGTTACTAGGTAGCTTTTTGGACAACCTCAAGAATAGCAGCTTCTGCTGGGTGCACTTGGGACCCTGGAGATGCTCCATCTTGGGAGCCAGCCATCACGGAATAAGCACTGCCCCCTTGGTACTACTGTGCCGGGAGAAGCCCTAGCCTGGCGGGGAGGATAGACCTAAGACTCAACTTCCACGCCCTGAGCTGAGCTCATTGTGAAGCCTGCAAGCCTCAGGTGACCCTCAGTCCCCATCTGATGGCAACTGCACTAGACTGATTGCGAAGTGAGAGCCACCCAGGAAAGAAAGACCTAGCAAGTAATTACAAATTACGTGAATTTTCAAGAAATCAATGCCAGCCAAACGGTGGCGCACCTGGGTTCAAGCCCCTGGTCTCCCTCCACCTTCAGGGGGAAAGCTTCACAAGTGGTGGAACAGTGCTGCCGGTATCTCTCTTGTCTCTTTCCCTTTGGGGCCGGGTGGTGGTGGCGCACCTGGTTGAGTGCACATGTCACAATGTGCAAGGACCCGCATTCAAGCCCACATCCCCCACCTGTGGAGGGAGCTTCACAGGTGGTGGAGCAGGGCTGCAGGTGTCTCTCTGTCTCTCTCCCTCTCTATCTCCTCTTCCTTTCAATTTCTGGCTGTCTCTGTCCAATAAATAAGTAAAGATAATAATAAAAATGAAATCGGTGCCATGCTATCCACAGAAAGAGAATCTGTTTTGTTTTCATGCTAGGAATCTTCTTCCAAATGACTTAGGAGTCATGGCATTGGGTGTGTAAAAAAGGAGGAATCCTGGCAAATATTAACCAAACACACATGCTGATTACTGGCTTGTGAACTGTAGATCCCACCTGAGTCAAAGAGTGAATGAAAGGCCAGGCGGTGGGGCACCCAGTTAAGCACACACATTACAGTGCACAAGGACTTGGGTTCAAGTCCCCGCTCCCCATCTTCAGGGGTAGGGCGTGTGGGGAACTGCTGGGAAATTATGCCGATGCAGTCACATCTGCCATGTTGTCTCCTCAGGCTACTGCTAGTTCCCGTGAGACTTGGGACATTCTCGGAGTGCCTGTTTCGCCATGTTATGCCCTCAGGGCATTGTCTATTTCCCCGGAGTGCTTTGGTTACTCCTCCCCCCTCCCATTCTCATGAGAGTTATCATCCTATCCTGGAGTGCTATGGTTACGCCTCCCCCTTCCCATTCTCCCGAAAGCTGCTCCTATAAAAGCCTTTCTTCTTCCACACCTCGCTCTCTTGCCAGCGCTTCACTCTGGTGTTCAGACGCAGGAAAGGTTACTGCATGAGGCGGCCATTTTCGCTACCTCCACGTGCCCCAACCTGCTTCTCTAGCACCCAACTCTGAGGTGCCAGCGCAAATAAAGATTTGTGTTTCCTCTTCGCTCCAGACCCCCTCTCTCTTCTCCGCGGCCCGCGCACAACAACATCTGGCTCAACAACAGGGAACTTCATGAGTGGTGAAGCAGGGCTGCAGATGTCTCTCTGTCTCTCTCTCACTCTCTATCCACTTCCCCTCTCAATTTCTCTCTGTCTCTATCCAATAATAAATAAAATTAAAAACTTAAAGCATGAATAACATCATTTGAATTAAAGAGATAAAAATGTTAACAACTTTGCTAAAGAGTGAAGAGTAAGATAAACTTTCCCTTTAAGAAGGAGGGATCCGCTTTGGTTAAGGGATTCTGTGAAGCCATCACACTGAACATCTGTTAGGAAAATCTAGGGCAGACCATTGCCCTGACCTGGTATACTTAGGAAGATGCTGCCTGCTTCACGACTTCGCAGTAAATGTAGTTCAAGTTGTGGTCTGTCTATTTCCTTTTGTATATGAAATGTCGTTTGATGTCTCATGACGTTGCAAGTGCAATATGCTCAGACCTCTCTGGGATATATAAATGCAGCCACCTCTTCTGGAAATGTGAACCTCACAGCCTCTCAGTGTGCTTTTCAGTATTTCAATGTATCTTAAGTAATTTCAGCCACAAGGCAAGGTTTAGTGCAGGCCAGAGTCAGGCCTCTTCAATCAGACCTGCTAAGTCACCCAGCATCAATTCCTAAGCTCGGGAATGCATTCGAATCTTCTGCAGGGCTTGCACTCTGCCCCCACTGTCAGGTCCGGCAAAGCTGGGGGAGAATGCAGGAGCCTGCATTTCGAATACATTCCCAGGTGAGGCTGACACTGCTGCTTCAGGGGTAGCATTCTGTGATCTAGGACCTGAGGTATTATTAACTCAGGATTGGCTGATACTTTCCATCCACAGAGGTAACTGGATGAATCTTGAGAAGCAGTTGACTAGACTATTTGTGCAGGGTGCAGTGCTTTATACAATGTCCATTCTTGGGGCCGGACGGTGGTGCACCTGGTTAAGTGCTCACATTACAGTGCACAAAGACCTGGGTTCAAGCCCTTGGTCCCCACCTGCAGGGGAAAATCTTCACAAGTGGTGAAGCAGGGCTGCAGGTATCTCTCTGTCTCTCTCCCTCTCTGTCTTCCCCTCCCCTCTCAATTTCTGTCTCTATCAATAATAAATAAAAATTTAAAAAATACAATATCATCCATAAATACTGTCACCGAGCAAAGAGCAAGTTTCAAAAATGATGGAGTGGCACTGTAGTGTCTCTCATTCTCTCTTCCTCTCTGTGTCTCACCTTCTATCTGGAAAAATTAAAAAAAAAGTCCTCGGGGGCCGGGCGGTAGCACAGCAGGTTAAGCGCACATGGCACAAAGTGCAAGGACCAGAGTAAGGTTCCCGGTTCGAGCCCCCGGCTCCCCATTTGCAGGGGGGTCGCTTCACAAGCAGTGAAGCAGGTCTGTCGGTGTCTATCTTTCTCTACCCCTCTCTGTTTTCTCCTCCTCTCTCGATTTCTCTCTGTCCTAACCAACAACAATGACAGCAATAACAACAACAACAACAATGATAAAAAACAAGGGCAACAGAAAAAAAAAAGGGAAGAAAGTGGCCTCCAGGAGCAGTGGATTCGTAGTGCAGGCCCTGAGCCCCAGCAATAATGCTGGAGGAAAAAAAAAAAAGAGCCCTCTGGGAAGGGTGAAATCATGCAGATACAAAGTCCCAGCAGCCCCTGGGGCTGCTGGGGGAGTGGTGAGGGGGAGGGGAAGAAAGCTGAAGGAACAAAGAACCCATTTTGTTCTACAAAGGCCAGGAGTCAAGAGGGGCTGAAATGACTGACAAGAAGCATAGATGCAATAACAATGTTTCCAGTTGAACAGATAAGCAAGAGAAGACATAGTAACAGCAGTACCCTGGGTATCAGGCGCTGGTTAGGGGAGTCAGATGACAGGTTGGGGTAATGTAAGCAAGGTTATTTTTATAAGTGATTAACTCAGTTTATAAGCTTTTAAAAAACTGTTGACAGGGTTGTCACTGGGGCTTAGTGTCAGCAGGAGGAATCCACTGCTCCTGGTAGTCATCTCTCTCTCTCTCTCTCTCTCTCTCGCTCTCACTCTCACTTTCTCTTTCGTTCTACCTTTCATTCTTTTGACAGGAATAAATTGAGATGGATAGGGAAGATAGACAGGAAGAGAGATACACACACAGCACTGCTTCACCACTTGTGAAGCTCTCCCACCCCAGGTTGGGACTGGGGGCTTGAACCCGGGTCCTTATGTATGGTAACAGGTGCATTCAAGTGGGTGCATCACCACCTGTTCTCTCATAGCACTTTCAACAAGTTGTCGGTGGAAATCATCCAAAGTTGAGAGGTCAATACATTAAAACTAAGTCCAATTAATACAAACATGTCACATGCAATATAAACATATAAGTAGTAACTCTAAATAGAACTCAGGAGAAAGTTGCCAGAAGAAAACCAAAACCCATGATGTGGATCGTCTTGAACAGAGGGCAGGACATTATGGGCGATCGTTGCCTTTGTTTTGGTTTTGTTTTAGTGCCAGGGTTTTTGCACTCGCATGATCCCACTGCTCCTAGCAAACTCGTGCCCTCCTTCCTTCCTTCTGAAGCCAGATACAGACATGGAGAAATAGACAGCCAGGGAGAGAGACGCCACTCTCTGGCACTGCCCCACCATTTGTGATGTGTGCTCTGGTGCCATGAGTCGTGCCTCCACGTGATGCTGTGAGTGAGACTCAGAGGCTCACACGTGGTGACGCTTGCATTGTGTTGGGCCGACTAGCTCCTGGATGCTGGAATTTAATTTCCTTCCTTCCTTCCTTCCTTCCTTCCTTCCTTCCTTCCTTCCTTCCTTCCTTCCTTTCTTGCCTTTCTTTCTGTCTGTGCCTCCAGGGTCATCACTGGGGCTTGGTGCCTGCACTATGAAGCCACTGCTCCTGGAGACCATTTTTTCCCCATTTTTGTTGCCCTATGTTGTTGTCATTGCTGTCACTGTTGGATACGGCAGAGAGAAATGGAGAGAGCAGGGGAAGACAGGGGGGAGAGAAAGACAGACACCTGCAGACCTGCTTTACCACTTGTGAAGCCACCTCTCTGCAGGTGGGGAGCTGGGGGCTTGAACTGGGATCCTTACACTTGTTAAAGTTTCAGGGGCTCCAGCAGGCCGGGCTAGCGGTGGTAGACAGAGACAGACTCGGGGACACACGGCTGGGCTGGGAAGCTCTATATCTTTATTCACGAGCGGGCAAATCACCACACCATGTGCTTCGCCATGTTTCTCCTTCCACTCCTGCTGCTGGGACTCTGCACGTCCTTAGCATACGGGGCAGGGAGAAAGAGGGGCGTGAAACTAGCAAGGGCCAAACCATTTCTCTCAGAGGTAGGGGGAAGGGGGCCAAACCAGCATGAAGAATGCCAACATAGTCCCCCTTTTCTTTTTAACTAAATGACCACAGTATCAGGGGTGTGGGGTGAACAGAAACCTATATCGTACAGGCATTTTCAAAAAAGAAACTGGCACAAACATGGAGAAACATGCAAGCAAGTAACAAGAACCAGTGTGCTGCCAAGGGAAGGCCTGAGGGGGCCATTTTTTGCCTCTGGGCAAAACTTTATCAGCTTAAAAAAACATTTCCTGCCTCTGGGGGGCGTACTTGCCTCAACGGCATTTTCTAGCATGGGGGGAGGGTGAGGCCTAGAGTCCCAAGGCATGGCTGCAGTCAGTCTTTGAGAAACCCAGCAGCATAAGGGGAAACTGCTAGTTTTGTGCAAAGTGTCCGAGGTGTACCAGTGAGTCGGACAGAAGTCCAAAGCAGATGTCCACCGAAGAATTGCCAGGGGGTGAATTGTTGTACTTCTGTCTTGATGGGGAATGTCAGCCATTGGAATTCTGCTTTTCTGTAGAGAACTTGACAGCTGCAATTTACTTACTATGAAACAAACTTGTAGCAGGTTAGAAGTTTATCACAATTGATAACTCTATTACAATTAGAAGTCTTTTTTAGAATGATTTTAAGGTTGTTTAAAGTTTAAACAATAGAATGTGAAAAGGTAGACATAAGAATCAAGGAAAGAAAACCTCAGGCATGAGAATCATTAGCATAGCCATTGTGTAATCTACCATTTCTAATAGAGAAGGTAATCGAGAGTTTTACATATCAACAAGTCTATTTAACCTTTTGTTACACCCATTCAAGATGGAGACACACCCTAGGTGTGCGCAGGTTTTGTTTAGACCAACTTGGTTAAAATATATTGATTTTTAACTAATTTTTTACCTCAGACTTTAAATGTAAGTTAATTTTATCTTTATGAAAATTATGTTGAAAACCTTTTTCATTTAACTTTGTCTGGTAAGAATTTAGCCTTAAAGTTACATTTTTAACCTTAAAGTTACTGTTTACCAAACTTTAAACACACACATAAACATGGTCACATGTTTACACAAGGAGAGAAACTTTTGTTACGAAGACATGTCATTTTTAAACACGAATTTAGATCTGTACTGTCTTAGTTGTTGTTGGGGGGTCACCATCCAGAGTTGGCTTCTGGCGCAGCTCCACTTCTAGGAATTGCAGGTTGCGATCCCTGCACAAATCTCTGTGTACTCCAGCTTGTCTGCCTTCAGACCCGAGCTGAGGATTTCGGCCAGGGGGCCCAGTTTCAGCAGGGAGCCCGCGGTCTCTGGGTGGTCCGGGATCTGTCCAGACTTCATAGCACGAGGGCGGGCGGGCCAGCTGTGCAGAAGACGTGGGCCGAGGTGCCCCGGGGTGGCGGCCATGATAGGCCGCCACGGCCCTGCCCCATGGCCCTGCCATGTCTGCTGCCCTGCTCCCAGCGGCCGAGCAGCGTGGAGGGAGCCCACGCCCAATGTCCTGCGCCACGTGGCGGAAAGCCGGCTCATGCGGGCTGGCATTGGGCTCCTGCAGGCTGGCGTTGGGCGGAAACCACAGAGTGGTCCAGAGATAAATGTTCCAGAAACAGCGAAACAGTCTCGTGAAGAAGGGCAGAGGCCTTTGGAGATCTCTTCACAAGCAGAAGAGAAGGCCATAGTGCATAGGTAGCCAAATTGTCTTCACTTATCTGAGAGATGTGCAGGTCAGGTCCACGTGGGCGCCATTTGTTGTTAAAGTTTCGGGGGCTCCAGCAGGCTGGGCTAGCGTTGTGGTGGTAGACAGAGACAGACTTGGGGACACATGGCTGGGCTGGGAAGCTGTATATCTTTATTCACGAGTGGGCAAATCACCACACCATGTGCTGATGATGCTGAGGAATTATTCTGATGCAGTCTCCGCCCCCAGGTTTTACCACGCCCCGCAGTGCCCCCTTCAACCAATCCTGCCCCCACACATCACCCCTGGTTATTGCCCAATAAAAGCCCCCTCATCCCCCCCCCCTTGCTCTCTCTCGCTGGGCTCCTTCGGGTCGTGCTCTCTCTCTCTCTGCGTGGTGAGGTAGTGGGGATGGCCATTGTCGGCTGACTCCACGTGGCCTGAGCCACCCCCATCCTATAATAAAGATCTGTGTACCCCACGTGTTCCAGACCTCCTCTCTCTCTCTTCTCCACGGTGCAGCCCGACAACTGGCCACAACAACATCTGGCGCCCATCGTGTTCCGCACCCACGCCCCGCTGGGTGGCCCAGCCTGAGGTCCCTAAAAGCCGCCCAGACACAGGTAAGTGGCATCCGCCTGCCTCTGTGGCCCCACGTTTCCCTCCACCATGGAAATTTTTTTCGTTTTTTTAAAGTATTTATTTTATTTATTTTTTCCCTTTTGTTGCCCTTGTTGTTTTATTGTTGTAGTTATTATTGTTGTCGTTGTTGGATAGGACAGAGAGAAATGGAGAGAAGGAGGGGAAGACAGAGAGGGGGAGAGAAAGACAGACACCTGCAGACCTGCTTCACCGCCTGTGAAGCGACTCCCCTGCAGGTGGGGAGCCGGGGTTCGAACCGGGATCCTTATGCCAGTCTTTGTGCTTTGCGCCACCTGTGCTTAGCCCGCTGCACTACAGCCCGACTCCCAATTTTTTCATTTTATGAGGAGATGTCCCAGACAGTATCTCCTTCTCTCCTGGGACAGATTCACGCTCTCAGAGACCCTTTAATTTTCGCTACACCGTGGGTTCTCATAGCTATAATCGCAACTTACAAGATATGTACCATGTAGTCTGCCTTGAGGATACGCGACCTTGAGGCCGAGATACAAGAGTTAAAGCATATGTGCTTAAGACTTAGACGCCCTAAGCAATCAGCAGCTAGACCCAAAGCTTCCGTTCCCACCCACACGCACACGTGTTCGGAGGCTCCTCCTTTGACCCCGCCCCCAGCTGATCCCCCCGGCCCAGTTCCAGTTTCCATTTCTCTAAACCCGCCTTCTGTTGACCCCGCAGTCCCGGTTCCTGCTTCCCTAAACCCTCCCCCTGCTGATATGTCATCATTAAGAGACCTTGTGGCTGAGATATGAGAGTTAAAGGATATTTTTTCAGCATTTAAGGACTTTAAACCATGTGCAGTCCGCCCCGAGAGCTCCATCCCCGTAGATACTCGTTCAGTTTCCCCTGCGGCCACTACAGCAGTTTCCATGGCACCTTCCACTTCTGTAGCTCCCTCCCCCCGCGCCAAGGAACCAAATCCACACCTTCCCGGTAAACGTGGCCCCCTCTAAACAAAACCCTCAGCTGTGGCAGCCATACACCTCTAAAGAGCTCAGAGAACTCAGACAAGCGGTCAGAGATGACGGAATTCATGTGCCATGGACTAAGTCCATTTTAAGGAGTTTTTACCAGCACCTTAACACCCCCCAGGGCTGGAAAGACCTGGCTTGTGCTGCACTCCCAGACCCTCTCTACCTTCAGTGGAAAGCGTGCTTCTGCGATGAATGCTCTAGACAATCGCCACCCCCCCATCCTATAATAAAGATTTGTGTACCCCACTTGCTCCAGACCTCCTCTCTCTCTCTTCTCCGCGGTGCAGCCCAACACCTGGCCACAACAACAACATACACTGGTCCTTGTGCTTCTTGCCATGTGCGCTTAACCCACTGTACTACCACCCGGATTCCTGGAATTTAAATTTCTGAAAAATACATGCTTAAAAATTAAAAGAAATGGGGCTGGGGGGTGACACACCTGGTTAAGAGCATGTGATACAATGCACAAGGGCCTGGGTTCTAGCCCCTGGTCCCCACCTGCAGGGGGAAAGCTTTGCAAGAGGTGAAGCAGAGCTGCAGGTGTCTCTCTGTCTCATTCCCTCTCTATCTCCCCCTTCCCTCTCAATTTCTTTGTCTCTATCCAATAAATAAATAAAGAAAATAAAAATTTTAAAAAGTTAAAGCAATTATGCCATTTAATCGGCCAGAAACTGATGGACAACTTGCTATTGTTGAGTTTCAATCTTTTTTTTTTTTTAAATATTTATTTTATTTATTTATTCCCTTTTGTTGCCCTTGTTGTTTTATTGTTGTAGTTATTGTTGTTGTCGTTGTTGGATAGGACAGAGAGAAATGGAGAGAGGAGGGGAAGACAGAGAGGAGGAGAGAAAGATAGACACCTGCAGACCTGCTTCACCGCCTGTGAAGCGACTCCCCTGCAGGTGGGGAGCCGGGGTTCGAACCGGGATCCTTATGCCGGTCCTTGTGCTTTGCGCCACCTGCGCTTAACCCGCTGCGCTACAGCCCGACTCCCTCAATCTTGATTTGACTGATACTTGATCTAGCTAATTTGGGGCAAGTTGTTTGGGGTCTTAACCTTCAATTATTTTTTCTTTAAAAAGAGATGATAGGGACTGGGAGATAGCTCACCTGGTAAAGTATACACTTCACTATGCATGAGGTTCTGAATTTGAGCCCTGGAACCACATGGGAGCACCATGGGCGCACAGGGGGAGATCCATAGATGGTGGAGAAGGGCTGTGGTGTTTCTCTG
Source organism: Erinaceus europaeus (assembly GCF_950295315.1). NCBI lineage: Eukaryota > Metazoa > Chordata > Mammalia > Eulipotyphla > Erinaceidae > Erinaceus > Erinaceus europaeus. The sequence continues at coordinate 124,126,746 of NC_080185.1, forward strand.
CTTCTCTCTCCTCTTTGTCTCTTCATGTCTCTTACTCTAAAATAAAGAATGAAAAAGTCAACCGGGAGAGGCTGTGGTGGTATCACATACCTCCCAGTGCTGGAAAGAAAAAAAGATTTCATAGTAATTTCTTATAGGCTGTCCTTAGACTTTACATGTGATAATTATGCAGGGGCACAATTTAGCACCTTGCCTGACACCTTTGTCTGAATAACTGCTAGGTACAGTGGCTACTGATGTCATTAGAATCTTCCTGGCAGTAAGCTGGGGACTCAACTGGCAGTAGCAGGAGGCAGAGGCAGGACAGCCAAACCTGACCTCTGTATGTACTGTGTTTTTGTTTGTTTTGCCTCTAGGGTTATCGCGGGGCTCAGTGCCTGCACTACAAATCCACTGTTCTTGGAGGCCATCTTTTTTCCATTGTCGTTGTTGGATAGGACAGAGAGAAATGGAGAGAGGAGGGGAAGACAGAGAGGGGGAGAGAAAGACAGACACTTGCAGACCTGCTCCACCACTCATGAAGCCACCCCCTGCAGGTGGGGAGCCGGGATCCTTAGGCTGGTCATTGCACTTAATACTATGTGCGCTTAACCTGGTGTGCCACCACCCGCCCTCCTCCCGCTTCTTTCTTCTTCACATGCGATTTCTTAGTCACACCCACACTCCCTTGACTGACCACACACACAAACCTGGGAATGTTTTGTCCTGTCGCACCTTGCTCAGAAATCCAGGGAGTACTCAAGGGGCATTTCAGGACAGGTCAGTGCAACAGGCGAGCTTTGGAAACTGAAGAGCGAGAATCCAGAGTTGAATGAGCCCTGCCCGGGGGTCATGCCTGCAGAAGCCTGCATGGAGGAAGCTTCAGAAAGGCAGTAGCCCCCACCAAAGCTGCTCTGGGGACTCAGGAGGAGGGGGCCAGACTGGAGAGCACAGGCGTACTTTCAGATGAGTAACTTGGAAGCCAGCCATCTGAGCCAAACTCCCCCTCCCCACCAGGACTTGACAAAGGCATGGTTACATGGTTAAAATTTAGCATCTTTAATAATTCTTCTGCCTGCTGAATTAATTTGATTCGGCCTGATCAGGAAGTCATAACCTGACTCCAGAATGAGGGCAATAAAAAAGTCACATTGCCAGTGAAAGCTTACCCATGGACTTAGCACTAATAAAATCTTGACCTGAACAGGTCAGTACATCATAATGGCTGGAGTTTCCAGGCCCAGAGCAACCTGGCATATTACCGTGGAGTCACATTAAAGAATGGGCCTGGACCAGGGCAGAGGAGGCTGGAGGCTGCCCATGTGGCCTTTCATGATTTATGTCAGTCTGTGCTTCTTGAAAGTCTTTCAAATCTGTCTTTCACGTGTCTATGTTATTTATTCTGCCCAGAGGAAAAGATGATCTGTTCAGTTTGTAGCTAATGGAAAAACCTTAGATGGCCTGGTGGACAGATCCCGGGGTGGTGCTGGGTTCTTGCCTCGTTTTCGGACCCCATGCAGTGCTCACCCTGGAGTGTGGGTGGGACCTGTGACCAGAGTTCATTCCTTCCGCTCAAGTCTAGACAGCTGTGACATGCACACAGCATCTTCCTCAGCTGCTCAGACATTTCCCTCCTAGCACTTTTTTTCACCTGTGCTTGCCTAATAGACCTGCACTGTTTTTTATTTTTAACTTATTTTTAAATGATCTTTATTTATTTATTTATTGGCTAGAGACAGCCCGAAATCCAGAGGGAAGGAGCAAGACAGAGACACCTGCAGCCTGCTTCAGCACTCACAAAGCTTTCCCTCTGCAGGTGGAGACTGGGGGCTCAAACCCAGGTCCTTGCACATTGTAACATGGACGTTCAACCAGGTGCGCCACTGTCCAGCCCCAACCTGCACTGTTCGATATGGAAGTCACCAGCAACAAGTGGGTGTTTACACTCGTAAATGATTTAAAGTGACAGGTTCAGTTGCTAGATGATTTTGTCGTCCGCTCCCATAGTGTGCCTCACAGAGTTAGAAGTCCCATTACTTCAGAAAGACCTGTAAGACAGTGTGAAGTGCTATCCAGCTCACCATTTTCACCATGGGTTCAGATTATTCAGATTCTTTTCTTTCTTTTTTAAATATTTATTATTTGTAATTGGATAGATACAGAGAGAAATTGAGAGGGGAGGGGAGATAGAAAGGGAAAGAGACAGACACCTGTGGCCCTGCTTCACTACCCGTGAAGCTTTCCCTCTGCAGATGGGAGCTTGAACCCAGGTCCTTGCATACTGTGATGTGTGGCTGGGTGGTGGAGCACCTGGTTAAGCGCACATGTTACAATGCACAAGGACCCAGGTTCGGGTACCAGGTCCCCACCTGAACAGGGAAAGCCTTGAGAGTGGTGAAGCAGGGCTGAAAGTCTCTCTGTCTGTCTCTCTCTCTCACTCTCCCTCTCCCTCCCTCCCTCCCCTCTCCCTCTCCCTCTCCTTCCCTCCCTCCATCTTCCTCTTCCTTCTGATTTCTGGCTGTCCAGGGAAGTGACACTGGGCAAAAACCTATCCCTGCTAAAGGAGCTTTCAGAACCACAGGAGACCGCTCAGAGGGCAGAACACACGCTCGCTCTGCGCACACAAGGGCCTGTGTCCAACCCTGAACTCCATCAAATGGAATGATGCTGTGGTCTTTCTCCTTTTTCTCTCTTAACATTAAATCAATTTTTTTTTCAAAAAAGGACTCTCAGAGATATCTCTCAACACTTCACAAGCTAGAAAATGTAGGAAGCTGATTCAGGTTTTGAAAGGAGAAAAAGAATGTGCTAAATCATAGAGATTATCGTCCACTGTTGGAGGTTATATAGTGAGTACAAGGAGACAAGCACTATGCAAACTATTCCTTTTTTTTTTTTTTTTTTTAAACAGAGCACTGCTCAGCTCTGGCTTATGGTGGTGCAGGGGATTGAACCGGGGACTTTGGAGCCTCAGGCATGAAAGTCTCTTTGCTATCTACTATCTACTCCTACTTATGTTTATTAAGTGCAGATGGTGCAAAGCTCAAGGATCCATCGGTGTGAGGATCCCGGTGGTGAAGCAGGTCTGCAGGTGTCTGTCTTTCTCTCCCCGTCTCTGTCTTCCCTCCTCTCTCCATTTCTCTCTGTCCTATCTAACAATGATGACATCAACAACAATAACTACAACAATAAAACAACAAGGGCAACAAAAGGGAATAGATAAGTAAATATTCAAAAAAAAAGACTCAGCGTGTCAACATTATAGGCAGAACAACTAATGCGGGCTATAAAATGCCCATGAAAACCAAGACTATGCAGAAGCATCTTAAGAGTCATTAAGAAAAAGGGGACAATTGTTCTGTGATCCAAACAATCTTTGTCAAAACTGGAGTCCCCTACTTTCAGTTATATATGTATACTTGGTATATAAAATATCCTAAAACATTTGGTCCACAATAATGTGAAACATTATAAACTTTGAGGTCAAAGTAGATCTTTGGTTAAAAAAAAAAGTCTATAAAGAATAGTTGGAGGGCATGGGGAGTTAGCATAATGGTTATGCAAAGAGACTCTCATGTCTGACATTGTTTTCCACTGCTGAGTTGAGTCATCCATGTGGAATTAACACAGCTCAGAAGTGACATTCAGAGAATAAGTGGCAATTAGAAAAATATGAGGAGAGGGAGTCGGGCTGTAGTGCAGCGGGTTAAGCGCAGGTGGCGCAAAGCACAAGGACCGGCATTAAGGATCCCGGTTCGAACCCTGGCTCCCCACTTGCAGGAGAGTCGCTTCACAGGCGGTGAAGCAGGTCTGCAGGTGTCTGTCTTTCTCTCCCCCTCTCTGTCTTCCCCTCCTCTCTCCGTTTCTCTCTGTCCTATCCAACAACGACGACAACAACAATAATAACAACAACAATAAAAAAAAACAACAAGGGCAACAAAAGGGAATAAATAAATAAAATAAAATATTAAAAAAAAAGAAATATATGAGGAGAAACAAACAGACAGAGTGTGTCTAGGACAGACAATAATGAACGAGGACAGCCACAGCAAAAGGAGTTGACCCACTGCAGCGCTGTAGTGTCGCTTTAGCTGGCCCTTTCGATACTGTCAGGGTTTCTTCTCCGGAAAATATTTTCCTGTGATTAGAGTAATTCCAGCTGGGGCCAGGGGACGGTGTGATTTAGAAAAAAATATTTATTTATAAAAAGGAAATACTGATAAAACCATAGGATAAGAGGGGTACAATATTTATACACCTTTCCCATATTTGGGAGCTATTTTCTTCCCTGATCCAGCTTTCTGGTCCTTTTTCCAGCCATGACATCATCTCCCCAGACAATATCAGATGTCAGGCTCAGGGAAAAAAGAAAACGAGTACAGCCACAAGTCCTTTGGAATATAACTAAAATATGCCTACCAGCTATCTACAGAACGGAGACCCCCCCCCACCCACCCAACTCTTCATCTGCACTACTCCAGCCTTCCGGTTCATGATTAGTCAACAACTTGTTTGGCTTTATATGTTAACTCTCTTTTCAGCCACCAGGTTCCAGATGCTAGCATGATGCCAACCAGAATTCCCAGGACAGTGTAATTTTAATGTCTGAGGCAACTACTTTTGTTGTTGGATCTTATTTATGAGTCACAGTGAGACTCCTAAATACATACAATGTATTTGTAAGATGTCCTAATTGGTTGACGAGGACAGACTTCGTAGTGTGGGTTTACAGAAACTTTCATTTTTCTTCATCTCTGGGTTTTTTCCAATTAATTTATGAGAGGGATAGGAGAGAGAGAGAGAGAGAGAGAGAGAGACAGATAGAAAGAACCAGACATCACTCTGGTACATGTGCTGCTGGGGATCGAACTCAAGACGTGTAGAAATAGAGTAAATAAGACTGGATGAGAACTCGTGTATGAGGAGTGTATGCAGATTCATTACTACTCCATTCTAGCTCATGACAACTTTTGTTTTTGTTTGAAAGTCTTATAGTAGAAGAGTAATAGAAATGATAGGTGGTACACTTAGACATAGAGATTGGGGGCAAGATGTAAAGGAACTCAAGTGTGAGGACATCTTTCTCCTTAGTTCACTGGTCTCCAAAGTTCCATGAATGCAACCTTTCCTGAGACAACATTTTTGCACACATGCACCAGGCATATGCTTATTGATTGATTGATTTTATTTATTTAAAATGATGTACATATACCACTGTACTTTTATGCCATTATAAAACATACATAAACATAAAAAAGGCTAGATAAAAATAAACACAAATATCGTTCGAATATGTCCTTCCTACACTCCAGCAGACCTGGACCCCAAACAGGAGTCCAACGTTTAGTGAATGGGGGCCCTTGAGCTTTTCTGAGCAGTACAGAGTTCACTTAGAAGAAACAGAACCTAATGGCACACCCCACAGGTCATGGGAGAGTGATTAGAAAGACCCAGAGCAACCTCACTGAGGCCATTCAACGACCTCAGAATGGACTTGGGAATTGTTTTAACTGGATACGTGATCTGAACAGGGATCACCACTTCCTCATACACTTCTTTCACACATAGGCAATGTATTCTGCAGAATCAGGATACAATGTGCATATAAAACAAACATCTCCCACATATTATCTTGGGCACTATGCTTGACACGATGCATATGACAGTACTAACATTGAGTACTTACTCTCTGTCAGGTATTGTGGTGAAAACATTGCATATACCTCTCAGTTTTACTTACAATTTAGGACAAGTCAATGGAAATAGGTCTTATTATTGACATCACTTTACTGTGAGGAAACAGAATCTTAAAAAAAAGGTGTTAGCTTTCCCAAGATGAGAGAGAGAGAGAGAGAGAGAGAGAGAGAGAGAGAGAATTGCAGATTCTACATTGAAATCAAGATGTTTCTCACCCCAAACCCCATGTGCTGAACTACTTGCATAGGGAGTCAATGACAGCATCCAAACCATAAGACTGCTGATGATTAAATGAGATAATATATGTGTGATGTTTAGCACATTATCTGACATAGAACACACATCCTATTGTTAGTATTTTAATACACAGAATATTTACCAAATTTTTCCACAGTACACACCATTAATATTTCTCAATATCAAACACCAGTAGCTATCATTATAATAAAATAATATTTTATTATTGAAACATTATTTATAATAGTACACATCTAAACTCCTTTTGTTTGCTACCATCTACAAATATGTGTGGCTTTTGTCGAGTCTCTATGGAAAGATGATGAGAGATAGCCTCCTGCCCAATAGGCTATGAGAACAGAACTATTTGTACCTGGCCTCCTTCTGTCATATTTTAAGGAGCCACCTACAGAAATAGGAGTGTGTATGTAACTTGGGCACTGAATGGCCCAGGAAGTACATATATACAAATCAGGTTTATTTTACAACTGCAGAGCTTGCATTCTTATGCCTCAACTCGAAGATACATTTTCAGAGACATCCATTATGAAAAATTTCCTGATATTCCATCGCTGGCCAAATTTATCACTTTTTTTTTTTTTTTACAACTTTTATATTTCTATCTATTAGCCAATCCAGATGTGAACATGTAATGACTAGTTTATTATTTTAATTTAATCATGGCTTCTCTAAAAAGAACAGCCATTTCTTTCTGATTTTCTAGAACATTGCAAGTTTGAAATTTTGTCCCAGTATTGGACTGCAATTTCAGTTTTGGCTGGAAGCATTGGCCCCTGTAGAGGAGGTAATGCAGGATGCTCTATGCTGACAGCTGTGAGCTGAGATGTGACTCACAGGCTGGTGTGACATCTGCTTTATGTGACTAAATCTATACTTACTTTTCATGATAACTGAATGTTTCTTTTTGGAATTTTGCAAATACTTTACTAAATGTTCTGTCACTCGAGAGAATTCTAAGTTTCAGGATTGAGTGTGTGTATGTGTGGGGGGTAGGTAACGTCTTTGGTTTATATATTTTGACACTTAGTCAAAGCTCTCTTCGTCAGACAACTTCATTTTGGTCTTATTAATTCCTTTCATTTAATGTGATTAGATGATCTATAACTAGATACTACCCAAGAACCTGTCCACCATCCTGTTTATTCTATTTAGGATGTGGTTTAGTTCTGGAAACATCCTAAAGAGCATTAACATTGACACAATAGAATCCATCCCACACCCCATTTATAGCCCAAGTGGCATCAGTCCAAATTAGAGATGTAGAGTTACTGGAAGAAAGCGTTAGATAAACAAACACTACGAGTGGAAATTAATTTAGTATATATTTTCTAATAATCTGTAATAGTTTCTCGGATTTGAATGTATTTTGCTACTTTCAATGCTTAAAAATTATACTTTTAAAACATAAGTACTGTTTTATTATACATTGTGGTTGCTTTTCTTTTTTACTCTTTAAGATGAATGATATTGTTTCCAAGTATCTGCTTGGAAGGAAAGGGGGTAGGATTCACTGTTTTGCTCTAACACAACAGAATTTCAGATTCCACTTTATATAGCTGGAGTTCTGACTATATGCGAAATAGCCAAATGTCATCACTTCCTTGTATGTTACTTTTATGTGTATGTGTGTGTGTGTATATGTATGTATGAATATAAACAGAATATATCTGATTAGTGCATTTCAGCATTGTGACTTTTATCTCTTATATAAAATAACAAAATATCCAGAGAGAAGAAAGGAGACATCTGTTCATCGTACACGTAAGGTAAATCAAAGTTCATGTATGGCTTTGCAAAGGTAGACTATGACGTGACTTTCATACTTTATTTACTTAAAAGCATCTTGAGAGAACGTGTCAGTGTGCTTACAAGAGCGGCCATGGTGGTTGAGTGTCGTGCCGAGAGTCCAGAATAGGGGTCCCCAGTGGTTTTCCCAGTGGCTGCCTCCGCAGCTTTCAAGAGACAAATGTAGTTTATGACCACTTCGTCGATCTTCACTACAATTTCCTGCCGCTGTGTTTCTGAGTTCACAACTTTAACTAATCGCATGCAAGCTTCTGTAAGACAACAGAGCACTTGAAAGCTGGAAGTCATAGCTAGGAGCATCTCCTCTGGGCTTTTCTCAGCCATCGCCATTTTCCTACAGGCACTTCCCAATTGTCTGGACTCAATGGCTAACAGCTGCTTGTACTGAGACAGCGTAAGGCCATATGCTTCAGGGCGTGATTCCTCTTTCCACCCCTTGGTTGCCCTGACAAGGCAAAGCAGCTCATCAGCATCATTCTGGGCTGCAAGGAACCCATCAGGCATTACATATGTGCTCTCCTTCAGGGCATTTATTCTTGCAATCCGGGCATCGAAAGCCAGGGTGCTGAAGTCCACGTCATCTGAGCCACTCAGATCTTCTCCCCATGCCTTCAGCACTGAACCTCTGGACAGCTCCCCTTCTGGCCTGGCTGGTCCTGGCATGAGCTCATTCATCTGTGGTCGGTAAAGGCAAGAGATCCCATGGGTGGCCTCCTCACCCTCTTCATCCTCATCAGCATCTTCATCCTGCCCTCGGTTCAGGAAGCAATAGCTGAAAGGTCCCCGGCATCTCCAACTGCTGCTCTCCAGCTTCCGTAAGGGTAATGTCCTATACAGCTTTGAGTCTTTGGGAGCTATGGGGGACCTTCTGTGAACCTTCTCCTCAGAGCTAAAGTGCACGGAGCTTTGGGAAAAACTTTTGGTGAGTTTCTTCCCCAGAGGGAGTTCTGCTTGCTTTTCTGAACTGGCCTCCTGTGCTTCTGTGATACCTGGGCACTTCAAGCTGACTGCACCCTTGGTTCTCTCTTGGAAGGTCTCCAAACTTACGGATCCCGAGAGGTTACTGGCACTATGTCTCAGAAACCTCTGGCTGGGGGGAGGAGTCTGGAGGCTTCCCCTTCTCCGGCCCAGTGACCGCCAGCTCACAACCTCTCTGTATGCCTGATTTGCTTGGGGAAAATTATTAGGGTCTGGGTTTGGAATTGGCACCTTGGATTCCAAGTGAATGTTTGATGGTAGCAGGATGAGATCAGCTTCAGGATGTTGAGACCAAGCTGTAGGCATGCCTCCTTGTCTCTCCTTCCCAGGCTCTGTCAAAGCTACACTAGGGGTAGTAGAAAAACAGAGAGAATCGTTAAGCACCACATAGGTGGCCGTTTCCCTGCCTCTCTCTCTTCCTCTGCAATGCTTGTCATTTTCCAAGGAGGCTTTCTAGCAGGGCTGCCATCGTGCAGGGTCTCCCTGCTTTCTGAAGGTTGGCTCCTGAGATCTCAGAACAAAGTTCCATCTCAAGACATTTCAGGAAATTCTGGTATCCATTATTTCTTGAACTGCTGATTCATTTGGAATTGTCTAGAAAACCCAAACATTTTCAAGGAGACAATGTGATTTCATTAATCGTCTTGCTTCCAATATTTACCTATCAAACTTAAACACATAGTTAGAAAACGCAAATCCCACTATGAATCATGCAAAGCTATTTCTAATGCTTATGTCTACTTTCAGAGAGCTATGCTAATCCTAGCATGATCTACATTTAATAAATGACCCGATTTAAGTGATGCAAATTAAGTGAGCAACCTTTTTAAAGACCCCATGAGATTTGTCTGGTACAGGGTTTAAAGTGGAGACACTGGGCAGGCTGCTTACCGTCTCTCAGAAATGTGTCATGTGAAGAAAATAAATGCCATCTATCCCTCAGAATTTCTGTAAGAATCATGAGGTAACTTAGGTGGAAGGTCTTTCTTTCTTTCTTTCTTTCTTTCTTTCTTTCTTTCTTTCTTTCTTTCTTTCTTAACCATAAAGGATTAAACAGTGAATTAGTCTAGAGGTAAAGAGGCTAGTTGGATGATGGGTGTAGGAGCATTCAGGTGGGTTTCTCAAGCCAGGTGAAGCTGGTGGTGGGTTCTGAGCACGCAGATGATCTAAAAGAGCAGGAACAGAAACTGACCAATATAAGATCTCACTAATGTCTATTGACCTTTATGGAAAATACTACTGGTGCCATAACTTGCAACGTGAAGGTATGAAAAAACACCTTCCTTGATTATGTGATGGCTGGCCAAATGGATCAGCAAGAGCCAGTGCATCTACTGGCTAATACGATAGTGAGTTTGGGCACAGAGTGGGGGGATGTTCTTGCTTTTATCTGGGTCAACATTTTATTATTTGAGGGAGATCTAGCATCTCATCATGCGCACCTCTAGAATTTTTCTGACACTGTTTCAGAATATTCTTCTAGAATCTTACACTAGTAAGTAGGGAGGGAATTGTAAGGGTTGTGGAAAAGTCAATGATCTTCCCAGGTCCCTCCAGCTTCCCTGATCTTCCACTCTATTCTTCTTTGTCTCTCAATAACAGAATAGTAAACTTTGAAATTAGATGCCGTGAGAAGAAACAAGGGCCCTTTGAATATTTATAATATCACTTGTGGCCCATAGGTTATCAACTTAAAAACCAACATGTAACATTGCTATGAAAAAAAGGTCCAGGGAGTCGGGCTGTAGCACAGCGGGTTAAGCGCAGGTGGCGCTAAGCACAAGGACCTGCATAAGGATCCTGGTTCAAGCCCTGGCTCCCCACCTGCAGGGGTGTCGCTTCAGGTCTGCAGGTGTCTATCTTTCTCTCCCTCTCTCTGTCTTCCCCCTCCCCTCTCCATTTCTCTCTGTCCTATCCAACAACAATGACAACAATAATAACTACAACAATAAAACAACAAGGGCAACAAAAGGGAATAAATCAATAAAATAAATAAATAAAATAATAATTAAAAAAAAGTCTTTAAAAAAAAAGGTCCAGTTGCCTTGGCTGGGCCAGGCCAAATGATTTCCAGCCTAACTGACTGTGTGCTCCCCACCCCTGCTTTAAGTAATACTGTTTGTAGCTAAAAGCCACACTGGGCACTATTAAGAGTCTACATTTAGAATCTAGAAACAAATACTGCTTGATCACATTCTAAAAGCAAGCAGAGAGCAAGGATGTGAGAAGCAAATGCCATCTCCACTATTTCTCCAGATCCAGAGACTTCGGTATTCATTAAACACTGGGGAATCCGTGATTGCTACGTAAGTAGGTCACATTTCTGCAGCCTTTTCTAAAATTCTAACTTTGACTTTCCCCCAGACTTTATATTTCTAGGTTTTGTGCAAATTTGGTCTATGTGCTCCTGGAATGTAATATAAAGTGCACATTAATCTCTCACTGCTGTACCTGTGGTTTCCTTAATCTTGGGGAGTCGATGACATCCATCTCTCAAAGTGCCAAACATGGGTTCGGTATTAATGGCTGAGTGCAGAGCAGGCACTGTCATCCGAGGACACATCCCTTCTGTGTGTGGGTGCAATTCTTTAAAGGTTGTTCCGTGGTTAGGAAGCCCAATGGCTCTCTCATCTGAAGGAATGTAACTTCCGCCTGGCCCGGAAGTCTCAGGAATCAGGTGCTTCCCCATGGAGGGGCAAAGTGGGGACTCCACAGGGGTGGCACAGGTACTGCTGCTGCTGCCTGTGCCACAGCCTGCATCTACCGAAGAGCCCTGAGAGCTCTGTAGAGAAAAATGGCCCTCACTTTGTAGTGACGACATGCGCTTGGCCAGGTGGTAGTCACATAGGCGGGCCACACCCTCTTCCACCTCCGGAACCTTGGAAGGATGGTCACAGGGAGATGGGTCAGCGTCTTCTGGGTTACCTAAGTCTTTGGCTGAAGACACACAGGTCACGTCAGTTAAGAAGTGGTCGCGTTGGCCAAGTCCTGAAACCTCACTGGTTTCTCCACCAGGAGCCTCTTCCTCCTTCCCTTCGGCCTCTCTTGTACCATGACCGGAAGCTCTTGGGAAGGTTATCCCTGTCGACGCTTCCAGTCCACTTTTTTCAGCCACTGCCCCCTCAGTGGCCACATACCATCTTTGGCTGTCCTTACGAAAGGCAGTTCTTTCCAGGTTGAAAGTGCTTAGGTGTTGACTGTCCCTTGAAGACATAGTTCCACATTTCCCTTTGGTGCCTTCCTCCACCTCAGCTGTTTTGGTCCCTTGCTGTTTTTTCCCAGGTAAGTTCCCACCTGGGGGCACTTTGCCCTCCCCATCAGCCAGCTTGCTTTTCCTCTTGCTGGTGCAGGAATACGCCACTGACCCCATGTGCAGTTTGCTAAAGTAGTCAGTGACTGACTTGGTCTCCATGGTTTCAGGCTCCATCTCCATGTGGTCTGAGTGAAGTATCTGCTTGGAAGGCACAACTTTGGGCGGAAGGTCAGTCACTGGACGGGTGGCCAGGGCGTGGGACTTTGGAGGTAAGCCCCCAGCAGGAGCTTTGGAGGTGGGGAACTCTGTCTGCTCTTCTGCAAGGGGGTGGTAGCCTTCGTGGGTGGCCAAGAACATGCGGGAGAGGTTTTCTGACTGCTTCTGTGCGGTGGCCAGTTCAGAACTCTCAGTCATTTCAGAAGAGTTTGTTTCATTGCCTGAGTCTGATGAAGACTCGGGACTATAGGCCCGCAAGATGGCTACACCTGCATGCCGTAAAAAACAAGAACTGGTTAATGGGTGTGTCAGAGGCACTGGAGACACGTGTAAGAAAACGGGACTCATCAGTATTAAAAAAAAATACCAAGTGTCTCCCTTTTCAGTAAGGACTCTGAGTTTTTATTGCACAGTCATTCCACAAATGGGGGAACAATATGCCACATGTTAAAGAAAAAAACACAACAACAAAAAAGCAAAGGAAACCGCATACACAAAAAGGCCATGGCGGTAGTTTCAGCACATTTATGGAATGGGACATGCAGCTAATGGAGAATAACGCATGGCAGGGCTCCGAGGGCAAATGACTGGGAAGGATGAAATGATATGCTTATCAATGAATAAATGTAACAACTGTGAAAGAACCTGAATTGTCACTGGTCTGCTGCTCTTCTGACACAGAGAGAGCTTCTAGAGCTTCCAGCGTGGCAACACCAGTGGTGTCCAAGCTCTTGTCACATTGGCCCTCAGCGCTGGTGGGCACAGCATCAATGAGGGACACGGGGATCTCGTCATTTTGCACGCTGTTCCCTGCCTCCTTGTCCTCGCGGAAGGAGGCGGCCTGGCTCTGAGAGTCCTCCTCGTCTGAGCTATCTCTAAAGCCAGGTGGGGGTGCAGCAATGGCCATGTTCAAGGAACGCAGCAGGAAGTCATCCTCGGTATCATTCCCTTCTGGAGGGGGCAGGGACGTGAGGTCAATGATGTCATCGCTTGACCCAGATAGGCTGAGGATGGCAGACTGGTTCACCTCGCCCACCACAAGGTCCTCCTCACAGCTCACCTCATCCTCATCCTCGGCGTCGTCGGGATTCTCTGCATAACAGATGTCATGGAGCAGGGGCTCCTCTATCCCCTCGGCAGCCTCGAAGTTCTTCACGTCACCTATGTTTGCGTAAACAGAGTTCGCCACAAACTGGATGCTCTGTGCGTCTGGAGCGAGGTCCAGGTTCTTCATGTCGTTGGCACTGCTGATGTAGAGGCTGCCCTGTTTCTCCAGCAGCTCTGGGCTCTCCTCCAAGAGTCTTTCATAGCCCAGAGTCGGGGGGTTCAAGCCATCCTCCAAGCCGAGATCTCCAAAGATGAAGGACACTTTCGCTCCTCTGGGAGACTCCTGGGCTTTCTGCAGTGTTTCTGGCCCTGCAAGGG